>NW_024081389.1:213850-813850 GCF_003009895.1 Hyaena hyaena | reverse complement strand
CCAGCATCTGACAGTGAGTCATTTAGATATGAGGTGATTGTGCTCATTCAAGGGCAAAGTTTGGCCTCCAGGATGGGGGAACAGAGGGCATAGAAAGGGATATTTTTCTGTACCCTTTCCGTTTATGATTTATGCATCATTGGATGGCATCTTAATTAATTTGACTTTATTCACATAACAGACATTTGGAAGCCAGTTCCAAGGAAGTTGTAAGGCACCCAGACAGCACAAATTTCCTTCTTCTACCTCATGGAACCAATGTAATTGTTCCCGAAGGTAGGAGGGTTTCTAACAAGCCAATTTCTGAATACCCTACATCTTTCTTTCTCTCAGTAGTAGGAGATGCCCTCAAAGGGAAAGGAAGGTCTCCATCGTGAAATTTTGGCACATGTTGCCCCACCTATACTCTGCTTAGTCATGGCTCTCAGTGACCAAGGAGTATACACAGGGTCCATGTGTTGTTATGGGCCATTCATACATTTAGCAAACAGGATTTTTACTCCACAAAATGCAGCTGAAAGAAATACCACATTCATTTATCCTGTGAGTCCTTTAGTCTCTGAGTCCCCATATACCTATGGGGCAGGAAATTAAATTCTGATCCTTTTTAGGGGAAACATTTCCCTTTCATCAGGGTAGTAAAAGAACCTCAGTGGTGTCCTGAATTCCAGAACATTTTGGGGCAAGTCTTGAGCGCTCACTTTGCACCTGTCAATATGAATATACCTGTTATGTGATCTTCACGATTCATGCATTATAAACTCTTCTAGATAGAAGTCATGTGCTCTGCAACTGATTTCTGTATGCCAAAATTATCTTTTGAAAGGTTGGTTTTCTTTGAAATGATGGGCAGTGTGCAAATTCTTAAGAAATTTTTCTTGTTATTACTTAACAGCAAAGAGCTCAGGAACTTGGCAGGTTCATAGCTAGTCCATATGGCATTTGAGGAAAAGACATCCTGCCCTAAAGACACTTCAGCACCCTTTGCTAGGAAGTGGTTTCCAGTGTGAATAGCACCCCCTGGTTGTAAACAACTGCACTACCATCTATGGTAGCTCAGTAGAGGTTGGAGATTTCTATTTTACTTTGTTTTCCTCAGTACTACAGATGTCCGAATTCTAGAACTGAAAGGGACTTGATGGTTATTCGACTTTTAGGAAAACCAAGGCCCAACAGGTAAACTGAGTCATCCAACATCGTTCGTGAAAGGAATGAAATTAAGGTCATAGCTTCTCATTCATTTGCTGCCACATTTTCTACTTAGACAAAATTTTGAAAACCAAATATTGGCTTAAACAATTCTAAAGAAAAAAAATGAACATGTGAATACAAGAAGTTAAATTTGTTAGCAAAAGATTCACCCCATTAAAAATAACAAAACCCAAATTCCTTATGCTGTTTAAGATATGGCTACTTTTCCAGAAATACTTTTACACGCAATTTCTAGAAATGTGTTTTGTTTGGAGCAGGTTACTCCTGTGTTAGTGGCGATACAGTGTGAATGTCTTTGTGGTATCTAATATGCTAAAAGCTATAATTACCTCTTTGAAGGGATTCCCTCAACAGAGTTACTGAATAGTGGATAGAAGTTAGCAGCAGACACTTGTTAGGGCTAGGTAAAGTGTTTGTAAATGACCGGCAATATTTGAAGAAAAAAAATCCTAAATCTAAAACAAAACAAAAAATAAAAAATAACCAGTGTACAGTATCTTGGAACTGTGGTATCATTATCATTGTCTTTCTCCAGCTTTACACAGCCAGGCCAGCCTCTCCCTCAGCCTTTGCTCTTGATTTTCCTCTTAGTCATTTGTGAGACCATTGTGGGCTCAGTGCCACAGTACTTTTGAAGGTGCCTAATGATGCTGATGGAATCAGCAATACAATTAACAAGGAACAAATGATATAGCTCTCAGGGTAAGCATCCTGCTTTGTCCTTTACATGTATTTACTTTTGATGAAATACAGTGAAGACCCTCTGAGTTTAGGGACTTAATAACTCCTACTTTCAGTAGAGGGTGATATTTCCTAGGACAGAATGAATTAGGTAGATTTATTACATTTTTTACTCGGTCCAATACCCTCAACCTCATGGGTTGCAAAGTGGAGTATTTTAGTCTCCATTAAAGTCTTTACTTTTTTTCTAGAACTACCATATTTTTTATACCTTAAGAGTCACCTGGGCTATGGAGATTGGTGTTTTGAAGAGATTTTATATTTTGAATGATTTCTGTGTATAGCAGGTTGGATAGTAAAGCACGAGAAGATAATTATTATTATTATTATTATTATTATTTTTATAAGACCTCCCCCTTTCTACATGCCAGGTGCATTCTTCTTTTTTAAAATCAATCTCCTTTCATCTCCCATCTTCCAATCAGGTCATAGAAAAGGGCAAAATCACCCAGCAGGCCTCAGAACCTGGTTATTATTCAAACAGGAGCATTTATAGTATCTAACTAGAAAAATGAGGTAAACAAAATGTAAGTACAGTACATTGCCTCAATTTTATATGATGAAATGGGAATAATAAAGCTCATAAGATCATAAAAGTAACATAATAAACATCATTATGTAGCTAATGGGCTGGGAATTAAGGGTGGTAGATTGCTTGCTCTAGGCCTGATGACATTCTTTCTTCTTAGCCACCTTGCATTACCAGGAAAATAGAACATTGAAATGACTGTATTTATTGTCCACAGGATGTGAACTGCAGTCCTGAGCACTGGGCCTTTACTTACTAAGTAATCAGAGAGACGCTATCGCTCAAGACCAGTGAGGTTTTTTTAGGAAAGGCATGCTTTATTCTGTTCTTGAAAATTTAGAGAATAAGACAATTGGAGAACATTCCTCCACCTCCTCCTTCCCTAATATATCTTCTTTCCTTTCTTTTGATTGACATCAGCTATGAGACTAGTTGACAAAATTATACAATTCGTGACATTTCTTTTCTGGCTACGAAATTTGCATTAAGCTTGGCAACATTAAACCCTAAGCATTTGTTTTTTCAACTCTCTGGTCTTCCCAGTGGTCTCCCCTTCCTTACCCTAGTGTTCCTGAGTCTCCATTAAGGAATGATAATTCCTAGGTTACTTGTCCAGAGAATTTCTCACAAGTTGACCCATGAGCGATTGAACCATGTAAACCAAACTGACGAGTCACAAAATCAGGCACTCTTGAGATCTTATTGGATAATTTGGTTATTTGGATTAGCAGTCTTATATTGAGGGACTCCCCCCACCTTCTTTAAAGATGGAATGGATTGTGGCATTATAGCTGTTGAATCATAGTAAGTGGTGAAAATGAACTGATACTGCAATTCAGTCAAAACAGTAGATGTACTTTCTGTCTATGGCACATTCTGATAGAGCATAGAAAAGAAACACCAAATCACTGGCTGACATGCATGAGGTTCCATATGATTTCTTCTAGCCTCAAGACATTCATGAGTCAATGATTTATTTTTGTGAATAATGATATATAAAATTGCTTAAAAATAACCCTGCTTCCTAAGAGCATTCTTCAAATAAAGGATGTGAGCTAGCATATCCTTTTCTAAGTTTCTTCTTGTCCAGGTTAAGACACAGCCAGTTTTCATTTGTGATACAGTTTCTAGGTCCCTATCAACTGCAGACTCTTAATGGACTTTATTGAGCATATGTTCAGCTCATTTAAAAGTTTTTGCATATGAACTTCTGTCAATCCAGGTATTATATTTAATTTGATTATTTTAACAAAATAGTTATTTTGTGAACCCTAACACAGAATTTAAAAATTATATAGGTTATTCTTATTGTTGAGATTTAAATTCAGAATTCTAGCTAAAAGAGGTTTTAAAAATTCTTACTTCATTCAGTATTAGCTCTCCCTACCAACTTGAGAATATACATAAATGTCATCAATGTGGTTTTCATGTCTTCATTTAAATTATTCATTGAATATTAAATATTGATACAAATATTGAGCAGAACATGAAAAAGGCAGGAGCCAGGGGAATATCACTATAGATGATCCCTCTAGAATGGTGTTTTTAAACTTAATGATTATACTAGCCAGTTTTTTGAAGGGAATTCAAACAATTCTCTATCCTCAATGTTAACTTTGGTTTTTATAATTATTAATAAATATATGAAATTACACGCATAGCACTTATACAGCTCCAAAAATAAAAATTTACACATTGTTCAAAGAAGAAATAAAGTTAACAACATGAATTTTAAAAGATGGGAAACATTTTAAATTAATTACAAAGCAGTGATATAATACTTAGTAGTAGAAACATTACTTTAGTGTGTAATTTTAATTTTATCTTTTTTTTAATATTAAAGAGCAGAAATGGATATCACTGTCTTGTACCCAACTTTAATGGGGATGCTTCCAATGCTATATGAGTGTACAGAGTTTGCTTTAAAGTTTATTTAAAAATTTTTAATGTTTATTTTTGAGAGAGAGACAGAGCATGAACAGGGGAGGGGCAGAGAGAGAGGGAGACACAGAATCTGAAGCAGGTTCCATGCTCTGAGCTGACAGCACAAAGCCAGACATGGGGCTTGAATTCACAAGCCATGAGATCATGATCTGAGCTGAAGTCAGATGCTTAACCAACTGAGCCATCCAGGCACCCCTAAAGTTTTGATAAATATCTTTTTATCAGGTTAAAGATATTTCCTGGCATTTTTAGGTTGTAAAGCATATGTGTGTGTGTGTGTGTGTGTGTGTGTGTGTGTGTGTGTATGTTCATTTACATATGGATGTTTTGTGAGAGATTATGGAATTTTATTGAATGGTGATGATGTGTTTTTTTTTTCTTTCAGTATATTACTGTGATGACCACAACAGTATCATTTATTTTCTCTCTCTTGTTAGAGTGACTTTGTTAACAGTTTATTGGGATTTTTGCACTTAACACTACAAAATCATATGAGACTGGTCCTTTATTTTCTATCCTTGTATAGTTCTTTCTCCTCCAGTCTTAATATTAAAGATAGATTAGCCTCATGAATAACTTTGGTAGTTTTTTTCTTACTGTTTAGAAACAAGTATTTTCTATAAGTTTATGACTTGTCTTTTCATTCCCTGTCAATGTCTCTCTCAGAGGGCAAAAGGTTTTAATTTTGAAGAAGTCCAACTGATCAATTTCCTTTTATAGATTATATTTTTATGAGATATCTAAGAAATCTCTGCCTAATCAAAGTTCATGAAGATTTTTCCCTTATGTTTTCTTGTAAAAGTTTCATAGCTTTACATTTTACATTTAGGTCTGTGATCCATTTTCAGTTCATTTTTGTGGTGTGAAAATTTTCTTTTACATATGGATATAAAGTTGTTCTAATACCATTTAGTGAAAAGACTATCTTCTCTCAGATGAAATGACTTTGAACATTTGTTGAAAGTTATATATGAATATACTTATGAAATCAGAGAATGATATATACATGAATTTATACAGATATAGAATATCTATGACTTTATACCATTGATTATTCCTATACTGTACCATTATTTCTCTCTCAGTTGAATTGCCTTTGAACATTTGTCAAAAAGACATTTTCTATATATATGTGAATATATATGAAGTCAGATAATAACAATATATACTTATAATTATACATAGATATTTAATATCTATGACTTTGTTCTATACAACTGATTATTTCTATTCCGACCACTGGGTTCTATATCATACTATTATTCCTCTTAACATCAATGTCACACTGTTTTGATAGACATATCTTTATAATAGTTCTTGAAATCAGGTAGCGTTAATCCTCCAATTCTCTTTTCTTCTAAAATGTTGTTTAAGCTATAAGAGGTCCTTTACTTTTCCATGTAAACTGTAGAATAAGTTTGTCAGCTTTTCCAAAAGTGTCATCTGGGATTTTGATTGGGACTGTATTGAATCCATGATCAGGATGGAGAGAATTGGCATCTCAATGATATTGAACTTTCTAATCCATTTAACTAATACATGCCTCATCCTTTATTTTTGTTTCCTTTTATTTCTCTCAGAAGCATTTTGTAGTTTTCAGTGTATAGATATTACACATATTTTGTCAGATATATTGCTAAGTATTTGAGATTTTAAAGATACCATATAAATGGTATTTTTCCTTTATAAAGTATTTGTTGTTAGTATACAGAAACATAATTAACTGATGCAATTGATCATGCAACCATGAAAGACGAACTTAATACTTAATAGCAGCTTATAGCAGCTTTTGCTAAAGATTCTTTCATATTTTACACAGATGATAATTTCTTTGGCAAATAGACTTAATTCTTTCTCTTCAATATATTTGTCTTTTATTTGTTTTGAGAGCCTTATTGACCTTGCAAACATTTCTAGTAAAATACTGAATAAGAGTGTGGCAACAGACATCTTTGTTTGTAATCTGAACTTAGAGGGAAAATATTCAGTCTTTCACCGTTAAGTATGATGTTAGCTGTAGGCTTTTTGTCAATGCCCTGTGTCCGAGTGAAGAAGTTTCCTCTATACCAAGTTTTCTGAGATTACAAATTTTTTTAATGTTTATTTTTATTTTTGAGAGAGAGAGAGAGAACGAGAGAGCATGAGTGGGAGGGGCAGAGAGAGAGACACACACAGAATCTGAAGCAGGCTTCACCATCAAGATGTCAGCAGAGAGCCCAATGTGGGGCTTAAACCCACGAACAGTGAAACAGTGAAATCATGACCTGAAGTCAGATGCTTAACCAACTGAGTCACCCAGGTGCCCCTGAGATTTTTGAAAAATAAGGAATGATCATTGGGTATTATTAGATATCTTGTTCTAAATCTGTTGAGATGATCATATGTTTTTTTTTAAAGTATGTTTATATAGTTGATATATATATATATATATATAATTTGAATATTAAACTCATCTTGTAATTCTGGGATAAACCCAACATGTTTATTGTGATGGGCAGAATGCTAAGATAGTTCCTGAGATCCCTATCTTTTAATGTAAACAACCTACTCTTGAGTGAAAATGATGAGGTGATCATCCCTAGATTGTGTTAGGTCATATAAAACATCGTTGTAGCTGTCTAGAAAGTGATTTGCCTATTGGCTTTCTTTCTTTTTTCTTTTCTTTCTTTCTTTTTTTTTTTTTTTGGAGAGAGCAAGAAAGCATGCCATTGGGGGAGGGGTGCAGAGGAAGAGAGAGAATCCCAAGCATTCCAAGCTCACTGAGTGTGAGCTTCAGACTCAGAGCTTCATCCCATGTAGGGCTTGATCCCACAACTCTGGAATCATGACCTGGGCCAAATTCAAGATTCAGACACTCAACCAACTGAGCCAACAAGGGCACCTCTTTCTGTTGGCTTTTAGAAAATAAGTTTCCAAGCCTTGAGAGAGCCGTGCTGCTAGGACCTTAGGGGCAGCTTCCGAGAGCAGAGAGTGACCTCAGCCAACAGTTAGCAAGAAAATGGGGATATCAGTTTTATAACCATAGGACATTAATTTTGCCAATGACACAAATGAACTTGGAAATGAACTTGGAACAAGACTATGAGCCTTTGATGAGATTACAGCCTTGGACAGCTTAATGTCTCCCTTGTAAGACTTGAGCAGGGGACCCAGGCAACCCTTGTCTGGACTCCTGACTTACATATATTGTGAGATAATAAATTTATATTGTTCTAAGCCACTAAGTTTGTGATAATTTGTTGTGCAGCAGTAGAAAACCAATAGAGTCATAATATACTTTATATATATTTATAGTTGGATTTCATTTACTGAACTTCTTTTAAGAACATTTTCATCAATGTCAAGAAAGACATTGATATGTGGGTTTCTTATAATGCCTCTGTCTGATTTAGCATTTGGGTAATGCTGACCTCATAGAATAAGTTTGGAAATATCCCCTCCCTTTCCCCTTTCTGGAACAGTTTCTGTAAAATTTCTTCTCTAAATTCTTGGTCAAATTCAAGAAGCTCAGTGGAGCTATCTCAGCCTGGGGTTTTCCTCATGGGAAGGTTTTAAACTACAAATTTAATGTCTTTTAATAGATATAAGATGACTCATGTTATCTATTCCTTCTTCTGTGAGGTTTGGTCATCTGTGTCTTGTATGGAAATTGTCCATTCATCCAAATTGTAAAATTTATTGTCAGGAAGCTGTATATAATAAACCCTTATTATCATTTTAATATCTACAGAATTTGTAGTGATGCCTTTAATCTCATTTCATTGTTTTTCTGTTTCTTCTTTCATTTGTTTGTAAGTTGATCTTTATTATCCCCCTTCTTTTGTTTACTTTGGGTTTCATTTCCACCCTGCCTCTAATTTCTAAAGGTGGAAGCTAAGATATTTGGTTTGGGAACTATCATCTCCTCAGTACTACTTATACCTGAATTCCACAATTTTCACATGCCTTTATTTTGTTTAGTTCATAATGCTTATTTTTCATTTTGATTCCTTCTTGGTCCTCTTTATTATTTAAAAATAAATTACTTAGTTTCCAAATATTTGGGAATTATCAATATACCCTTCTGTTACTGATTTTTTTATTTCATCCATTGTGGTCATAAAATGTACTTTACATATTTTCAATCCTTTTATATTTACTGAGACTTGTTTTATGGCCTAGCATATGTTTATGTTTATGCATATGTCCCTTATGCCATTGAAAAGAGTACGTTTTCTTCTGTTGTGAGTGGAATATTCTGTAAGTATCAATTATGTGAAGTTGACAGTATATGTTCAGTACCTGAACTACTGGACAGCATAATTTCCAAGGTTTATAGGTGATTCTGTTTCTCCCTTTGTGCTGGCACAGCATTTTGCTGGAGGCTATGACTTTGGTGTTTTGGATGGAGATTTTCTAATCACTTTTCAAACAATGGCAGCATTTTTCTACCTTCTAGAACTGTGTGGTGAGCCAGAATTGACCTCCCAAAAAAACTCAGAGCCCATGGCCTAGAAATGCCTAACTTCATAGGCATTAAGATTCCAGCTATTAAAGGATGTACATGTTCTACATCATTCTGTGCAGTGCACTGCATTGAATCCAGGTCCACCATGACTGTCGAATTTCTTCATTTCTATCAACTGAAGATTTCCCATTTTTGCTTTTGAACTTGCCTATAAATCTTTCATAACTTTTCAAATATTTTAAGTGTAATGAATGTCTTGGTGTTTGATGTGAGGCAAAGGAAGCTTTTTGTATTTTCTCAGTCTGGCATCTTGACTGAAAATTCTTAATCTGTGTTTTTTGTAAATATTTTTTAATCTAGGTTACTATCATTCTAGATCAGAGGATTACTATTTGAATAAACATGTTGAATACGGTGGCATTAATAACATTAAACTTTTGTTTAAAAATGTTAGCAATTAGAGCTCTTTACCTCCAAATCCACCTTTGAGAGATTTTTGAATAGTAGTTTTAGTGATATGTCACTTAATAGCATTGGAAAGCTTTCTTGTTCATATTATGATATGGTTTGGCTATCTTTTTGATATTATTAGAAATGAAATTAGAGGGACAGCTCAGTTGGTTAAGTGTCTGACTCTTAATCTCAGCTCAGGTCCTGATCTCAGGGTCATGAGTTCAGGCCCTGCATTCTACTACATCTTGGGTGTGGAGCCTACTTTAAAAAAAAATAAATAAAATTTTAATTAGCTTATTGCTAGAATCAGGGACAGAAATAGAAAAGGAGGGGCCTGGATGGCTCAGTCAGTGAAGCATCTGACTCTTGATTTCATTGGAGCCCTGCCCACATTGAGTGCCTCCACCCAGTGTTGGACTGGAGCTGACAGTGTGGAGCCTGCTTTAGATTCTCTCTCTCCCTTCCATCTCTCTCTGCCCAACCTCCCCTCTAAATAAATACACTTAAAAAAAAAAAAAGAAATAGAAAAGGAATTCATTGACTACCTCTCTTATTCTGACTGCTAATGAACTACTAGTAATTACAAGAACAGGATTAATTCTGTGCATATGTCCTTTTGAGTTTCGCATATTGATAAAACCATATGACTTGTGATGCTTTGATTCTTCTACAACTTCTATCCAAATTACTTTGAAAATTTAGTTCATACACCATGCCTCATGTTCACTTGGCCTTCCTTTGGCACATACATACAGTCATATACATACATGCAAATATAGGTAGTGAAATCATATAACCTGGCAGTAGTTAAGTACAATATTTGGATAATTTAGAGTATGTGTGTAATTTGTAATTCTTATTAAAATTAAGCCACAGAATTTATGTATTATTAAAGACCATTATTAAAGAATATTGTTTTAGGCTCTGAAATCTATTTTTCACTGAAGAATAGGAGAACCTACTAGGGAGGTTATCATTGGTTTTGGAGTGATTGCAAATCATATGGGGACACTATAAACTTTTTGGAGCCAACACTTGGCTCACTTGGAGTCATAGTCTGACTGTTTAGTGAGCATACCCTCTAGACTGAGCATCTCTATCTTAGGGAGATGTTATAAGTGGTAAATCAAATAATATTAGGGTTTTTCAAAAGTTGGGGAGTTTCATTGGGGTTGACATAGTAGTTCAGCTTCAACACAACTCTCTTCCTCTGTTCTTTGGACACACAGTCTAATACTAGATGAAGTAGTAAAGACATAACTGGAAAGACAGCATGTCTCAAATGTTCTGCACAATTTGCTCTGTATGAAATTGAACAGCTATATAAGGTGATGAGTTAGGAAAAACTTTGGGCCTTCTGGTGTTCAGGACAGATGTAGGCAGCAATATCTGAAAGTTTTATAGGGACAAAATGTGCAACAGTAAGTAGAGTCTGGAGTCTGGAAAGTGCTCCTGCTTATGAAAGAATGCTGAAACATTGCTGACTTACTGCTTGGGTTTGTGGCTTTATAGGAGGCTTTAGGCTTCGGGAGGCAGGAAGAGAAAGAGCCTCAGGATGAGAAAGGGCTTCAAACAATTTCACTGGCTCACTGGCTGGATCTGCTGATATAACCAACAAACATTACCTGGAGCAGGAATCCCAAAATGCCATTTTAAAACTTAAATGTAGAAGAGGGACCCAGCACCCTAGGCAGAAGCAGTTACAAAACTACAGATCCAGAGGAAAAGAGAAACAAAAACAAGAACAAAACAAACTGGTAGATTATCCATCAGACATATTTCTTTTTACCTCCCACCATGTAAGAAATATATTTCCTTATCTCCCATATACTGGGCTTGGCAATGTGATATTTTTAGGCCTACAGGATGTCCACAGAAGCATGAATTGTGCTTGTAAGTTTGGATTATCCTTGAGTTTCCTTCATGGCCATGAAAACATGAGGATCAAGGAAATGTAGAGCAGACATGGAGCCAAGCTTAGCTAAACATTTCTTAGATCCAAGACTCCTACTGTTGATCCGTAGATCCAAGTGGGACAGTAAATGATTGTTGTTTTAAACCACTGAGGCTGCAGTAGTTTATTCTATTGAATATTATTGTGTTGATAGCTAAGTAAACAAAAGAAAACAAAAAAAATCCCATTTAAAATTATTGTAACCCCCAAATGTAAAATGTATGTAGAGTCTATAAACTCATGTAATCCTAATAAGCATATGAAAAAAGCAAAAAAAAAAAGAAAATCACTTTTGATAAAATTAATTTATGATAGTTTGACATAGCCTTTAAAATGATTATTTTAGGGTATTAAGATAGATACATAATTTTATAATACCTTTTAAAAAAGACATTTTCAAACAAAAACAGGAAGAAATAATAGTGTTGGAAAGAAAAGAAGACTGTGACTCTTGGAAATAAAACGCACAGTATTTGAAACTTTGAAAATCAATACAAAGGATACACTCTAAATACAGTTGAAAACTGATTGTGTCAGCTTATTTAAGCACAGAGTAAAAAGGGGGAAAAAGCCAGCAGATAAGAAGTGTAGATTGAGAAGCTCCCCACCCCACTCTACACTAGGGAGTTTCAAAAGAGAATGGAGAAATGTTTCTTATACACATTGTTTAAGAAAAAAAACTTTTAGAATTTTTAAAATTTAAAGATCCTTGGAAAAATTTTTATGCTAACCCAAGGTAAATAAAAATAAATCCACACCAGACAGGTTCTAGTGAAATTAAAGAATATCAGTGGTAAGGAGGAAAATCTGAATTGTGTGTAGAGTAGCACTAATAGAATTTTCTGCCATGATAGAAATATTAAACCTTTGCTGTCTAGTATGAAAGCCACTAGCACATGTGGTTATTGAGTACTTGACATGTGACTAGTGTAACTAATGAGGAACTAAGTTTTTATTTAAAAGAGTGTTAATTATAACTTAGCTTTAACTGGCCATACGTGACCAGTGATTACTGTATTGGACTACACAGTTCTACAGAGAGAAAAAAAGAGAAGTCAATTAGGCCAATAACAGACTTCTTAGTAGCTTCAACAGATGACAGAAGGCAATAAGAAACAGTGTTTAATGTGCTGAGAGGAAATTACTTTCAACATATTTTTTATACCCCGTTAAACAATGATTCTATTTTGGAGGTGAAACAAGAAACTTACCTTTCAGATATTCAATGCAGAAAACATACTGCGTTCAGATTTGCACATATACCCTTTAGATTTCTTTAAAGTATGCAGGGAATCCTCTTGTGGTGAGTGGATACCAAAAAATCCCTGCTACAGTTATGCATTTTAATGACATTTGGCAAGCTAGAGTTCAGGTCAGAAGATTCATCCTTAGTTACAAAAATTCTGTGGCCATTTCCAGAACTCCATGCCATATACTATAATTTTGACATTTAAGCAGAGTCAGACTACCTTTTAGAACAATTTAGATCATTCCCAGTCAATTCACCTTTGAAAATGTGCACATTTCATTCCAGGACTTAGGCACATGTAAATACAATATAAAGTGGTTGGAAAAAGATCCATAACATATACAAAGTAGATTTTATCAACTATGGACAATAAAATAGCTATTAAATGTAAGAACTTATAAGGAAAATAGAAAACCAAGATATCTGATAAAAAACAATAAAATTAATTAACCATATTCTGTAAAATAAGAATGCTAATCAGACCATTACTAACACTTTTAAGTAGAATTCTAATATCTAACAACAGTAAGAAGAACAGGAATGAGCTTGTTCATTGAATAGTTAGACTGTTGTGATCTCTTACTGCATTCAGAAGGAAGATAGATACATTCCAGATTAATTTATGATTTTAACTCTGTACTTTTGTTAAATAAAAGATCACTTAAAAGAATATAATTATATTCTTTAATAATATATAATTAGATTATATTCTATAAAACAGAAAGAAAATAGTTTAATAAAAATTCATATACTCAAAAGATCAAAAGAGTTTAAAAGAAATGAAATTGAAAACAAATTATTAAAAAGGCTAAAATAAAATGATAGGAAAGGAATTATCATTCATATGTAAACTAAAAGAGCCATGCCAATATTTATATTTTAATAACATAGACCTTAAATGAAAACCAGCATAAGAATGAAGTGGTATTGCATGTAATAGTTAAAGGAACAACCTTACAATATATTGCTACCATTAACTTGTATGTACCTATCAACATAATATCACAATACTTGGGGGCACCTGGGTGGCTCAGTTGGTTAAGCATCTGACTTCAGCTCAGGTCATGATCTCATGGCTCATGAGTTTGAGCCCTATATTGGTCTCAGTGCTGACAGCTCAGAGCCTGGAGCCTACTTTGGATTCTGTCTCCTTCTCTCTCTGCCCTTCCACTGCTCATGCTCTGTCTCTCTCTCTCTCTCAAAAATAAACATTAAAAAGTTTAAAATATCATAATATGTAATAAAACATGGACAGAATTGGAGATGTACTTCCAGAATCATGGTAAGAGGTGCACAGGTGAAGCTCTCTCCAGACAAGTATCTTTTAAGCTGGTCAAAATTAGCAAGATCAAATCATTAGAAGTCGCTTGGAGGTCGGTCAAGGGGCTTACAGAAATTTTGGAAGCATTTATTCAACAAAATGTACAGAAACTCAATAAGAACAATGAGAACCCATGGCATTCAAGTTACAATCACACCCCTATCCAACAGCTCTGCCTTAATGAACTGCTTCAGCTTCTTTTCCCCTGAAAAGATAGTGAAAGAAAGCCTGGCTAAAGCCATCAACATCTGTGGTGTTGAGGAGGACTGTGTGCTGAAGTCTGTGTCCTTTGAAGGGTGATATCAAAGATACACTTTGTGGGGAAATAGACTTCACTGATCTAGTCCAGGAATGGCACTAAAAAACAAACCAACAGACCAGCAAACAACAACAAACCTCAGAAGAAAGACATTCATAAGTGCTATAATATATTATCTGAAATGTCCAATTTTAGGGAAAAAAAGCATTTAAAGAAATAGAAAAGTGTGATGCATACAGAGGAAAAAAGGCAGACAACAGAATAATAAAAAGTACCTCAGAGGCCCAGATGTTGGGTTTGGTAGACAAATACATTAAAGCAGCTATTATAAACATGATCACAGATCTAAAGGAAAGCATGTTTCAAAAAGTTAGAAGAAGGTATAATGACAACATCTCATCAAATAAACATCAGTTAAGATATAAAAATAACCAAATAGAATTTAAGAAACAAGGCAGATGAACATAGGGGAAAGGAAGGAAAAATAAAATAGAGAGGAAGGCAAACCACAAGAGACTCTAAAATACAGAGAACAAACTGAGGGTTGCTGGTGGATGGAGAGATGGGCTAAGTGGGTAATGGGCATTAAGGAGGGCACTTGTTTGGATGAGCACTGGTTGTTATATGTAAGTGATATATAGTTATGTATAGTTAAACTATATGTTAACTAATTTGAATTTAAAATTTAAAAAAGATGCTTTCTTCACACACACAAAAAAACACCTGAATGAGAATTCCAAAACTGAAAAATTCAATAATAAAAATGAAAAAACTCACCGAAGAGACTTGACAGTAGATGTGAGTTGACCAAAAAACCAAACCAAAACAAAAAACCCAGCAAACTTGAAGACAGATGAATAGAAATGATGCCATCTGGAGAACAGAGACAAAAGAATGGGGAAAAATGAGAAAAGCCGAGAAAAATGTGGCATACTAATAAGTACACCAACATATGCATAATGAGAACAGCAGAAGGAAAGCAGAGAGCAAGAAGCAGAAAAAATATTTAAAAAATAATGGCTGAAAACAAGCAAAATTAGTGAACTAGGACTCCCATTACATTTATGTTAGTTAGCCAATTGGTGTCCCACATTTCTCTGAGGCTCTGTTTAATACTTCCCTACACTGTGGGAAGTTTAAAAATTCTTATGTTGGGGGCACCTGGGTTACTCAGTCAGTTACGCCTCTGACTCTTGATTTCATTTCAGGTAATGATCTCGTGGTCTGAGAGTTTGAGTCCTGAGTCCTGGCTCTGTGCTAATAGCACAGAGCATGCTTGGGATTTCTCTCTCTCTCTCTCTCTCTCTCTTTCTTTGCCTCTTCCACCTCTCTCAAAAATAAATAAATACATGACCAAGGGGGAGAAGAAGTGGGGGAGAGGGAGAGAGGCAAACCATGAAGGACTCTTGAATACTGAGAACAAACTGAGGAGTGATGGGTATGGGGTGGGGGGGGAGATGGGCATAGAGGAGGGCACTTGTGGGGATCAGCACTGGGTGTTATATGGAAACCAACTTGACAATAAACTATTTGTAAAAAAAAATGTTAAAATATTCCTATGTTGTATGTTCTAAACTCCTAAATTTAAATGTCATTTACCTTTACTAAGAAGATAGAGATCAGTTCTCCGCCATTGAACAATTTATTTTATCCAGGTAGTTTGCTATCTTATAGTTGTTTACTTTTATGTTTGAAACAAACTCACGTATTCAGATTCTCACATCATTCATTGTACACTCCTAATTTTGATGTTTTTGCTAGTCTAAGTTCATTCTAACTTTGGTATTTTCAGCACTACTATTTTTAAGTATATGGCTATAATTTTGTATCCATATTTAGTTATATCCTAGTAAATGGATTGTTGGCACATTAAAAAAATAAAATCCTACAAGACTCTTCTGGTTTTGCCATATTTTCTTCAGTTGTTCTGACTTTTTTAAGAAATTGAGAATGGTTTTATCTTTTTAAAATTTTTATTCTTTTAGGTATGATAATGGGATCATACCTACTTTTGCTCCAGGTAGTTTAAAATGTGCTTTCTAATCTCTAGGGTACATTTATGACTATACTTGGTATTGTCTTTCTTGGGTATAATACTATTATACTATCCTTTATTGAATATCTACTAAGTGCTAGGCACTTTATAAGAACTTATATTTACTGCATTGATAATCTCATTTAATCTGGGTGAAAATCCATGAGATATAATTATCTTTCACTTCTTGCTGGGGAGAAAATAGGTGCTCACTAATATTTCAAGGCCACATATCTGGTGATGAAATTGAGATTTAAAACTCAGACTGCATGAATCTAAAAGTTGTGCTCTTTTTACTTTATTGGCTCTCAGATGCAAACTCTAAGATATGTTAATGCTTTTCCCCAAAGAGTTGCCAGTTTTGATTGTCTTTTATATTGTTGGAAATTTCAGAGTGGCTTCCTGTGTTTCCAACATCATGCCTTAGAGGAATAGAAAGCCTCTGTCAGACTTGCCTGATAAACTTAAGAGCTTATTAATATGAGGAATGTCAAAAGTATCTGTCCTAGAGTTTATTATAAATTTTCTGTTTTTTTATTATAAATATATATGTCATTAATAAGCTAAACAAAAACAAGGGAAAAGGAGCAAAGAAAAATAATATTATATAATATTTATGAGCTCTCTCTATATAGAAGATAGTAAACTGAGAATCTTACAGAAATTATCTAATTTAACATTTACAAAATTAAGTAATGCTATATCATATAATTATTCTCAGTATACATCTAAACAGAAAAGGTCTGGAGAATTCAAGAAATTATTTAACATACTTAATGGTGAGTAACTAGTAGCAGGGCTGCTTTCACACCAGGCTATGTCTGACCTTATTTGTATTCTTAATCCTTGTGCAACTCTAGAAAGAACCTATTATAAAAATTTACAAGCCATAATTGTCACCAAGATATTAAATTAGTTCTTGTATATTTTTATTTTCTAGTTATTTGTATCAATTATTAAATATGTACATTTAAAACATTCTTCTGATCTTGTTTTTGGAAGTGAGCACAATAATAAGTAGCATTTATTGAGAATTTATTGTATGCCTGGTAAGGCACAACATAGGTAAATAGTAGCAACTCAGGATTCTTCTCCCTCTGCTGTCACATTCAGTATACACATGCTGTTTGTAGAATTAGCAGTAAATCTGGGAATGCTTGAAATTATGAACTTTTAACTTTTCAGCATTTAAGATTAAGTATTTATGAGTTCACTGAACATTTAGCGATTAGATCATCTGAGAATATCTTGAAATGAATAAGATTAGAGTGATCCATTCTATCTCTAGAAGAATTTGACTATGGTATACTCATGCTATCTCTAAATTACATCTAAATTTCTCCAATAATTAATTTTCTTTCTCAGATTTGCCACTAGTTCTACAAATAGTATAATGAGTATGACTGCAGAAGAAGAGACCTCCCAAGAAATTTGAGAGCTTTCTGTGCATACATTTTTGCCAAGCATCTTTGCTATAGACATCTTTGCCACAAGTATTTTTGCCACAAACATTTTTGCAGTTGAAGAAATTGGTCATAAGGCAATTTTGGCACTACACACACACACACACACACACACACACACACACACACAATAACTGCTTGATGGTTTGGTTTCATCAACTGGTTGACAGTTTGGTTTCATCAATTGATTGGCACTTTGGTTTCATTTCTCCATGATACAATACTTCCATTTTTAAATAAATCTTAACTCTCATAATAGTCCACGTAATGGTGTAGAGTTTTGAACCTACATTTCCCATAGAACTTTGAATTGTCTAACATTGACATGTGACAGCATGCCAAGAACAACAGCATAGAAAGTTTCACAGTGCAACACAAAACTTAGTTACAAATATGCATCCTAGTAGGGTTGGGTCCTTGAGCAATGTAAGTTTGAACTACACAGATCTATTACATGTGAGGTTTTTTTAAATTAATACAATATAGTAGTGTAAGTGTATTTTGTCTCTCATGATTTTCTTAATTGATTAGTTATGTTTTCAACATGGCTTCTGGTCAACAATAGGTTGTTAGCAGTTAAGTTTTAGGGGCATCAAAAATTATACGCAGATTTTTGACTTTGGGGTGGTCAGCACCCCATCTTGCATGGTTCCAAATAAAACCAGTTATTTGCTCAGCATTGCCATAAATCTATGTACATTTTAAATTTATTCAAATATTTTATATTTCACAATAAAGTCATTTTAAGTTTAGTTTTCACGTTTTATCATGCCACTTTTAATGAACGTCACTCTTTTATTTTTATTTTATGGCAAAATTGCCTTAGAGCCGATTGACTATGCAGTAAAATGCTTATGACAATGATGTCTTTTCCATAAGCATGGTAAAGATGCTTACGATGAAAGTACCCAGAACCAAAATTCTGAATAAGCCCTAGCATAGTAGCTTTTTAGCTTTCATGTCCTTTTTATGGGATTGAAGTTGTTGGTTTCATGGACCAAAGTGACAAGAAAGAGAAGGCTCTAAAAGAATTGATATTGTATTCTCTAAGGCATTAAGACTCATTCAGGTAGAAAGAAACAAAGCCAGTTCTTGTTTTTATAGCCATGTGTACTTTCTGAAAGCATGATGCCACATTTTCAAAATCAAAATATTAGCATATGATAAATGGACTTATACAGAGACTTTCTTTTTTTCCCTTCTCCCTATCTTTTTTCCTTCATTCTCTCCTTTCTTTTTTATCCCTTTAGTACTTTGTTCCTTATCTTCTTCTCTTGATCTCTTATTTTTCCCTTCTTCTTTTCTTCTGTTTTATTTCTTAATCTCCTTCTCTTTTTTGGACAATAATTGCAAAGCATTTCTTTCTTATTTCATTATCTGGGAGGCATTCTATATACGAAGCAGTATTAAGTGGAGGAGTCTCATTTCTGCTTTGTCTTTATGTCCTCAGAGTCCTTAACTGTGCCACCAAAGAATGGCATCCTTGAATGGCATATGGATGAGGAAATTCATTTTCTGCTGTCAATAGCTTGCTTCAATTGACCTATTTAAATTTAGAATACAATTCCACTTAAAGTAACTGCATACTACAAGACAAAGACATATGCCCTGAAGCATTATTATATATAAAGGCAATTGATAGAGTATACCTAGTCCATAATGTGGGTGATGGTCCTGTTTCTCTTGCTGGGAGTCTGACACTTTGGAGCTATAAACTTCATAAAACAAGAGAAACCATGAAGCCCAGATCAGTTCACCAAGTGACCCAGAGTTATAACACCGAAGACAGAAGAGCGATAGTAATTGCCTATATTGGTTCAGCCTCATTCAAATCTTCCTTACTTGACTTTAAGTAAGATAGTAGTAAGTATCAGCTCCTTTATTGGTGAGTTTTTGAGGTTTTGCTCTCAAGATGTTCTTATCTAAGATTTGAGAAGCCAGTTCTTGAGAAGAGCCTCATGAAATAAATAAAGCAGAGTTTGAAGAAAGAATGTGAATGTCTTGTATAAAGACTTGTATTTTAGAAATGACTTATTAGTGTCTACTGGGTCCCTTACACTTTCTTTTATAGCAGAACGTATACATCCTCTGCTACGTGAGTTTATTTTCTATGGCTGCTTCAGAAAGCAGCAGTGTGAAATTATTTAAAGAGGATGTCAAGTGGAAGGAGAAAAGGAGAAAATACACCATGAAGGTTGACAAGAAGGTTGAGTTGGAGCTCATAATTAAGAATGCTTGTTCCCTGCACAAACATGCCTTTTTCTAGTGTAGATTCCCATATCTGTTGTGAGGAAGTGGAGAGGAAAATGAAAAAACAAAAACAAATATCCTAGCTGACCCTATTGGCCTCTTGACTTGTAAGTGGTTACCTTCCAGCTGACTAGTGTGATGACGTGTTTTTAGAGAATGGAACAATCAGCAAAGACAGCCTCATTTAGATAAGTGAAAAGCAATTGGTGAACAACAGTAGGAAAACAAAGATCATCTGGCACAACAAGAGCTACAATTGTGAGAACATGAAGCCTCAGGTATTCCTTCTGAGGTAGTGATGAAAGCTTAGCAACAAACCTAGGACTGGGAAGAGTCCAGGTTGAAGGATTTTGGTGGAGGAGGGGAATGAGAGAAGTAAAAAAGCAAGACAGAAAGTGACAGAGATAGAGAAGAAGAGAGAGAGAAACAGACAGACAAACGCACAGGCTAGCAACTCAAGTAAGGAATCCCTACAGCCCCCCATACAGAATTAAGGCTGTACTTTTGTTTAGAGGCATGAAAGCACCAAATGTCAGAGAGTAGAAACTTGGGAGAGGATTGTTAGCAGCTGAAGTTTTATTGCAGAGCTATACAAAGAAGTGGAATGGAGTGGGGAAAACTCATAATAAATAGGACTAATACTTGCAGTGACATTTTGAGAGTAAAGGAGAATATTCATCTACTCATATGAGTAAATGCTTATATGCAGTAATGACATTTTTTTCCATCCAAATGATACTTAGATTGGAACTTTTTTTTTTAATATACAAGATAATTTGGGACTAGAAGCTGAATCTGGGTGCCTACACTTTTATCCAATGCCAGTTACTTTTGTGGCATGTAATATCTCCTATGGATCCTGTTTTTCTTGTTTATTTTCACAAATTTTTAATGTTTTATTTATTTCTGAGAGAGAGAGACAGACAGAAAGGGTGGGAGATACAGAATCTGAAACAGGCTCCAGGCTCTGAGCTGGCTGTCAGCATAGAGCCTGCCGCAGGGCTCGAACCCATGAACCACGAGATCATGACCTGAGCCAATGTCAGACGCTTAACTGACTGAGCCACCCAGGTGCCCCTCTTGTTTTTGTGTGTGTATGCCTATCTTTGAACCTCTGCCTCAGTAGAGACCCTGTGATGATGACATAGGAGTATGACCTATTTCAAGTGGTCTCTTTTTCTCTCGTACTCCTTTTAACGTCAGCCAGACATGTGCAGGAGGTGACAGGGGAAATATATATCTTTTTTCTCTTGCTTTTCTGATATTCATAATGATTCCAGATGAAACTGAGAAATGAGACTAACTACCTGCCTCTTTTTCCTTCTGGGTCCTGTATTCTGGCTTCCATATCTAATGCTGTTTCCCCTCTTGTGACTTAAAAGGGTGGGAAATGTCACTAGGGTGACCTGGGTGTCACTCACAGAGGAGACGAGTCTGATGAAGAGAGGGCTCCTTTTGCAGCTGGATCCTGGGTTTCAATAGGACAACAAAGCAAAGAGGCAGAAGAATGAACTTCCTCAGACCTCTGCTGCCTTCTCCTTAGCAAGCTGTTGTCCCCTGCGTTCCTTTGTGTTTATGAACTTATACCAAAATGAAATAACCAGGGTACCCACAAGTCCACAAGCATAGAAGGGGTAGCATCTCCCTCAGTTAAGGAAGTTGACGTGGATTGAATTTACGGCAAATACCTCTTCCAAGTTGTAGAGTCCCATCCTCTGTTCTTCCACCAAACATATTCATAGCATTACAGTAGGTTTGTGAAAGTTTGGGTCTTTGACCCTTAGAGGTCAGCTAGTTTGGCCTCTGTCCACATATTTCATATGAGGAAATTAAAGCATGAAAATGTTGATGGATGTTGCCAAAATGACAGGCAGTTACATAAGGGCAGAATCTGAACTTGAATCCAGGTCTCCCACTTAGTAGCCTAGCTCTTAACCCAGTGTGCTACCATTTCACACCCTATGCTATAAACAAGTTTTTTTGTTTTTTTGTATTTTTAAACCATTTCCCTCCAGCTCTTAGGTCTTTGCAGGGTATTAAGAATTTTTAAGGAATTTTAAAATAAAAGCTGTAGTTGTAGGAAACTTAGAAGTCCACATATTTTTTTTTTTTAGTGTTGTGGGTTTTGTTTTTGTTTTGTTTCTGTTTCCTGTTTTCCTTCATAATGAAGGTTTTTTTTTTTAATAGAATAAATACTTGATAGATTCACATCTTAAAGTGTTCTATAATATAAAATAATGGTTCAGGGCTTGGTGTTGGAATTTTTTAGCTCTGGTTTGATTTGAGTTTCACCCATTTGCTAATCACATGACCTTGGGCACAGTCCTTAATCTCTTAGGGCCTCAGTTTCCTCATCCTCAAAATCCTGGGAATAAAAATGCTTTATTGTAGGACTGCTGTGATGATTAACTGAGGTAAGGTATATGTAATGCATTATTTGCATAGTCCTAGGTTCATAGTAAGTACTCAGTTAAATGTGGCTGTGTGTGTGTGCGTGTGCGTGTGTATATGCCTGCATGCATTTATGTGTGTTTACACTCGTGTGTATATGATCCAAGAACAATTTTTTGTTCTACTTCTGTGATGCTGGATTAGTCCTGATCAAGACAGATGGCAGTTGGTTCTCAAGGCATAATTATCAATATGTGTAAAAAAAAAATGAGACACTTTGTAAGCAAACATAATAGCTTAACATATTAGTTTGAAGATGTTATTTCAGCATTTTGGAAAAAAGTGTTGTGGAGACATACAGGCATTTTAGATAGTAATAGGTATTATAAAAAAAATTCATTAGCTAAATGATTAAGAAAGGCTGGCTCACACAAATTAAAAAGCTTAAACAAATTAAAAGTTTTTTTTCTTTCTCCACAAGATTTCTCAGAGTTTTTAACTGCTAAAGGACATTGTGATTTCCAAAAATGGAATATTTGGCTGGGAAGCACTTTTTTCTTCAGACATCTAATGGACCTAGACAGTCATTTTAGGTAAAGCTGTTCTATTCTTATTCCAATTACGTGGACACAGTTCCAGACTCTTTTGGAAGGCTCTTGTGGGAATCACCTTGCCATTCTGTGCAACTGAGGCCTAATTTTTGTAATAATATTTTTTTCTTTCTCCTCTTTTTATTAAAAAACATAATTTTTCACCCTGGAACCTTATATCCTTCTTTATTTTTTATTTTTAATTGTAAAATATACATAACATAAAATTCACCATCTCAACCATTTTTTTAAAATGTTTATTTATTATTGAGAGAGATAGTGCAAGCAGAGAGGGGCAGAGAGAGGGAGAGACACTGAATCTGAAGCAGGCTCCAGGCTCTGAGCTGTAGTACAGAGCCCAATGTGGGGCTCAAACTCATGAGCTGTGAGATCATGACCTAAGTTGAAGTCTGATGCTTAACTGGCTGAGCCATCCAGATGCCTCACCATCTTAGCCATTTTTAAGTGCACAATTCAGTAGTAGTAAGTACATTTACAGTACTGTGCAGCCAATCTCTAGAACTCTTTTTATCTTGCAAATATGAAAATCTATACTCATTAAACAATTCCCCATTCCCTCCTGCCCCCAGCACCTACCAACCACCACTTTCCTTTCCGTCTCTATAAATGTGGTGACTCCAGGTACCTCACATCAGTGGAATAATAGAATATTTTTACTTTTGTGACTGGCTTATTTCATTTAGCATTAGTCAGCATAATTAATGCTAGCTCTTATAGCAGACAAACCTGAAACCTTCTCTGTCTGACATACAACGGTTACTTTCTTACTCATATAGAGACTAGTAGGGGTCAGGTTATCCTCTTACATCTTATGGCTCTGTCCTTTAGAGGACATGGACTTTAAGATGATTGTGGGAAGAGAAATGAGGAAAGGGGTGGGCCAGCATGCTTTGGCTGGCCCTGCAGTGACCTCTGTCACGCCTTCTTACAGTCCGTTGGGCGTGGCTTAGTTACATAGCACCAATCCATCTGGAGTGGAGGCTGGGAAATATAGGGGAACCCATGGAATTTCCAGGGCACTGACTGTGAGACTTGCTTAATGAACTTGTGTTTCATTAAACACACTAGTAACTCTTATGCCTTGGTTAAATTAACGTTTACTAAGTAGAGCTCAGAATGCTGGCCAGTGAGTTATAGTTCAGTAACAGGCCACCTGCCTCTTTATGTAGAAAAGTTTATTACTCACAGGTCCTGGAGGAAGGACAACTCAAGGGGCTCCATGGGGACATTAAGGCAGAGTGCAGAGAGAAGGCAGGATCTGGGGTCCATGCCTTTATCAGCATGAGTGGGTAGAGTACTTTGGGGTTTCCAGCAGTTCTAACCAAAGAATTGTGTTTTGGTAAGCCTCCAGGGGGTATTATCCGAGGGATGCATCAGGCATATGGGCACTGGGGGCTAGGAGACACAGTTCACGTCACATCAGGAACTTAGATTTGCTTGCAACTCTAAAGCTGCCATGAGGGGCATGAGCTTGCAGGAGAGGCTAATGTCGGTTTAAAGTCCCTGTAGACTTTTTGGCCAAACGAAATGAACGTCGAGGCAGCAATATCATAGATTAGTTTAGCTAAACTCTCAACACTAACTGTATTTGAAAAACTAATAATAGATATATGTATGTGATTTATTTAGTCCACAGAACTGGTGGACACAGGAATTCAGAAACTTATTGCAATAACTCTGTGGCATGCCACCAGAGTTTGTGGACAAGATGGGTCTCTAGAGCTCATTGTTAATCATAACAGCACTGTACTTTCAACTAGCAGAGAATTAGAAGCATGGAACTTAGGACAATTTAATTTCCAGATAAGACCAGCACTAAATTTAACAGATAAGTATATTTATTGTTTTTAAAAATTCTCCAGGAGGACATTAATGGTGACATTTTCTCCCATAGCCACTCCTGTGATGAACTTAATTTCAGTTATTTTGATGTGGGATTTTTGAATTATTCCTTACTGTGCACTCTTCTTTGCCTCTGTTGTGCAATAAATTAAGCTTGCCACTTTGATTTGAAACTTCTGTGTTGATATAGTTGCTTTGACTAACTGATCATGCCTTAAAGTTATTTTAAATTAAAGGAACATTCGTTAATTCTTATGTATAAAACTGACTTAAATTCAGTGGAAAAGCCAATGGCATATTAATTATACAACAAGATATGCTTTATACCTTATGTTTGACTGTCCATAATAATTATATGAACACTATGCCTGCACTGTACCAAAACACTCCACTAGAAAATGCTGAGGCTGGGGCCCCTGGGTGGTTCAGTCGATTAGTGGTTAGTGTCCGACTTTAGCTCAGTTCATGATCTCACAGTTTGTTGGTTCAAACCCCACTTTGGGTTCTGCGCTGACAGCTCAGAGCCTACAGCCCGCTTCAGATTATGTGTCTCCCTCTCTCTGCCCTTCCCCTGCTTGTGCTGCCTCTGTTTCTCTCTCAAAAATGAATAAATATTAAAAGGATTTTTAAAAAATGCTAAAGCTTTGAAACTAGTTGTTCGGCATCACATATATGGACAAAGAAAAAAAGGAGTTGTTTGACTCCAACTTCTAAAAACTACTGAATTCCATCAAAACATATTATATATTGAAACACAGTGACAGCACATAACAGTATTGCCTTATGCTTTATTACAATGGCTAATTTTATCCCCTAACATAGTTTCTGGTGGCCTTATCTAACACATTTGAGAAAAATAGATATTACTTTCCACCTTGCTGTGAACTCACCTGGAAAGCCTCAACTTCCTTCTCAAAAATAGAGCCAATATCCACTTATTTCAAAAATGTATTTTTGGCAATGACAGGAATTTATTTGAAATAATATTTCTACAAAAAGCATGAGGATCATCTTGCATTATCAGGTGTTCTTATGCATCTTGAATATACTTAAAATGATATGTAATCTTTAATTAACACTAGATCAGGTCTTTATAAAGTTATAATCCTGAGTTATGATTTACAAATCACTTGATTTTTTTTGAATTAAATTTGGAGAATGAATATCCATAATGGATGAGATGTGTATAGGGTTAGTCACAGAAGATTTGCATAAAGGTAACAATGTCTAGAAGATTCTCCAACATAAGGAGATGTGGGGAATCCAGATTTCCTAGGAGAAATAGGAATAATAAAAATCATAGTTTTGACCAAATATATATGGATCAATGAAAGATCTGGGCTCTATTGCATCATCTTTGGGGGTTCTAATTACAATTCGAAAGCTCTGTAGCTCTCATAGGTTATTTTCAAAGTGCATTTCTCAGCCAAAACGAAGTATTTTCTTTCTGGTAGAATTGTTTTTGTCATTGAGCTAGGCTGGGTCATGCTCATCTATTTAGTTTTATCATTAAAAACAAAACAAAACAAACAAACAAACAAAAAACGGTCCACTGGGTGGCTCAGTCGGTTAAGCATCCGACTTTGGCTCAGGTCATGATCTCATTGCTCATGGGTTTGAGCCCAGTGTCAGGCTCTGTGCTGACGGCTAGCTCAGAGCCTGAAGACTGCTTCAGATTCTGTATCTCTCTCTCTCTCTCTCTCTGACCCTCCCCTGCTGATGCTCTGTCTCTGTCTCTCTCTTTCTCAGAAATAAATAAAAACATTAAAAATTAAAAAGAAAACAAAAGGACACCCCCATTTCATACAAGAGTCAGTGGTAGAAAAAACTATTAAAGTTCTTGGTCCACTGGCTTTCAGTTTGGGTCATAGCCTACAGAAGCGCCCTGTGATATAAAGGATATCAAGTTATTTAAAAGCTTTCCTTGGTGTTGCTCCTTAGGAATATGTGGTTTTCCCATATTCCACTGGTTTTCTTACCAGTTCTATGCAAGGTTCCACTTTCATTTATATTAAAAGCATTCTACAAATCCTACAGGTTTGCATTGGATTGTTTATAGAAATAAACTGGAAAGGAAAGGAATGATTGCTAAGCTGGATTTCAGTAACAGAGTAATCAGAGACTTTCAAAGAGTTCATTTTATTCCTTATTTATGATTTATAGCTGTTTCTTTAACTTCTTGCAAGGTACATGAAGAAGCATAAGCCAGAAAACTATGAAAACATACATAAATATTTATTCAAATGTGTTACTTTTTGCCTGATAACAATGGTTTTTGTTTTTTTTCTTAAGTTTTCTCTATTGGAGCATATTTTTCAGAGCAGCTTGCTCAAGGTTCCTTTCTGTTTTGTTTTCCTTTTATTTGTTTTTGCACATTACTAGGGAAGAGGCAAAAGTTTTATTCTCCCAGAAGAAATTGCACTCACTGCAACTTTATCACACCCTAAGCTGAAAAGCATGAGGATGTGATAATGATGCTGTTACTATTGCTTCCTAAGGAGCACAGGTGAGAGGCAAAGCAAGCAAACCATCAGGTCACACTCCCAGCCTTGTCTTCTACATAATCTGAAGCGTAAAAAGAGCTTTGCACAGATCTGGAATTTATAATACCATTCTCAAAAGTCTGTGTGTGTAGGGATGTGTGTGTGTACATGCATGCCCACCTTTTATTCCTTAACAACATCTCTAGGGATATTAACATTATGCCTAAACAATAGATTGAAAAGTGAAAAAATTCTAACATCTGCAAGAACTAAATAACTGTTTTGACTCCAGTGCACCAATTTTACCAGATTAAACATTGTTTTAATGTTGCCAATATAAGCCAGAAAAGGAAATCTGTGGGCCTAATGATAAACCCAAACATCCCTCTCTCGTTGATATCAAATGCAGACACTATGCAAGGTATATTAATAACACTTAGCCCAGACATTAGCTGGGTGGTTGTGTTAATGATAAGGGTAAAGTGCTCAGGTTCTAGAGTTAGAACACGTTGCTTCACATTATAGCTGTGCCTCTCTCTGGCTATGAGACTACACAAGTTATTTAATCTTTCTGGGACTCAATTTCCTCCTCTGTAAAATGTGAGTATTCTACCCTAGTTTTGCTGTTGGGATTCTATGTACTAAATGATTCAACTATAAAATGTGTTAAAGAGCTTAGTACAATGCCAGACAATTAGTAATCAGTAAAGTCAGCTAACATCAGTATGCAAAGTCTCACTGAAGATTTTACAATTGAATGACATCTCATCAGAGCATATTAGTTAGGTACCTAATAATTATGTCTAGAACACTGAGTCCATTCACATTGAAGTTACATTGAAAGTGTTTTAAACATGGTAGCGTAAAAAACAACCCCCTTAGTGACTGGAGAAAAAAACTCTCTTGGCCCATTAAAACAAAGTAAAGTAACACAGCATATGACTTAGGGAAGGAAATAAAATTTGTAGATACTAGAAATGTTTAGCAATCTCTGATTTTCAGTGGAAGGAAAATGTTACCTTATGTAAGGCAGAGGCATAACTTGGCTCAGGGCAGATTCATTGCACAGGGCAAGTTGGTTATGAAATCTTTGTGACAGGAATCCCAAATTATACATCAATTCATTTAATAGCCAGAATTTTGGGGAATGGAATTTGTTTTTGTTTTTAAAACATTAAATGAGTACTCAATGCTTAATACTTGCTCTTTGGCTTTAAATGATCTATTTAATGTATGCCATTTTCATGGAAGCATGATCTAAGAGTGTATGTTTCAACAGCAAAAGCAGCAGAAACAACAAAAACAATTCCATAGTTTGTATTCCCAAACACATGTGAATAGCAGTTAGCTTTCTTTCTTTTTTTTCTTTTCTTTTCTTTTCTTTTCTTTCCTTCTTTCTTTTCCTTCCTTCCTTCCTTCCTTCCTTCCTTCCTTCCTTCCTTCCTTCCTTCCTTCTTTCCTTCCTTCCTTTCTTCCTTTTCTTTCCTTTCCTTTCCTTTCCTTTCCTTTCCTTTCCTTTCCTTTCCTTTCCTTTCTTCACTCACTCATTCGTTCATTAATTTATTCATTTATTTATTTATACAAGCAAGCAAACAATCTGGTTTAAATCATTCTGTATTTTATGATGGCTGAGGTTATAATTGGACTTTTCCAGGGCCATAGTCAATACCAGAAATTAACAGAGCAACATCTATTTTCTAAAATAAAGGCAATAAATAGGTTTGAACATGCAAGAGCTCAGATCATATAATTACTATGAGGCCTTCTTGAAGATACTCTTCGAGGCTGATAAGAGATGAAAGGTTAGTAAAGAATGTTAGGAGTGTAGGACTGAGACATTAGAACCATAAGGCTCTGATAGCAGGGTTTGTCATTGGAAGACTGACTATTCAGATTTCAGGACTACTGTGCAAACCATTGTGTAAGCTGTGGTTATAAAACATAGCACAACTTTCATAAATCTTGACAGTGAATAAATCATGTAACTAAAAAAAAGTTGGGAAGAAAAAGGGGAGTGTGCATAAGAAGGAAAGTATAAGTTTGGTTGTTTGTCTTTTACAACAATGGATCAAAATATACACTTAGAACTGATAAATCTAGTAACAGGAGTATAATAAAGTCTTTTAATTGTTAAAAGCTTAATGCTAAGAAGGATTTTTTTTAATTTTCTATAATTGATAGAGAGGAGATGGGATAGCAGAAAATCATTCTATGTACCAAATCACTATTCATATAGTATTTTGAAAGGAGCAATGTAAGTAAATAATTAAGTGTACAATTCTAATAAATCACTTCATTGATAACTATGTTGAGAAACTATAAATTATGATTTATATAAAGGGGAGTTTAGTAATATACAGCAAAGATTTAAAAATACACATTTTCGTTGACTTAAAAATTCCATTCAAAAATTTATCCTGTAGGGTGCTTCATGGGTTAGTTGGTTGTGTTCAGCTGTTGATCTCACCTTAGGTCTTGATCTCAGGGTTGTGAGTTCAAGCCCCATGTTGGGCTTCATACTGGGAATAGAGCCTACTTAAAAAAAATTACCTTGTAAACTCCAACATGGATGGAATGAGATATGTATGGTTATTTATTGTAGCTTTATTTGTAAGTGAAAGATTAAAAACACCAAAATGTCTATCAGTAGGGGAACAATTAAACAAATAATGTAAAAGCACACAATGAGAGGGAAAGAGGGGTAGGAAGTTGTATGTGCTGATATGGGATGATATCCAAGATACAGTAAATGAAAAAAGAAATAAGCAGAAGAATACATGCTACCATTTGAAACAAAATGTAAAAAGAAATGCTTGTATTTGTATTAAATATCTCTAGATGCATACCTAAAAACTAGCAACTTTAGGGGAGAACTGGGTGCTAGTGTTAGAGGTAGGGAGAGAAATTCAGTTTAGATCCTCAGCTCATTTTTAAATGTTACAGCAATAGTATTAATTACATTTGAAGTGAATTAAGTATTTAAGGAAAACCAAGGAGAATTCATCTGTGTCATTTGCGACCTCAGTGAAAATGGCTCATCAGAATGGCTTGAATGGAGTAGGCTGAGAGGAAAATGTGGGGTAAGAAATTGGAGTAAGGACAATAGACACATGGACATATTTTTAATAAGTTTACTGGTGTTTGAATTTATAATTCAGGGCAATAGAGTTAGGAGAATTTTAAACAATAGGTAATAAAGATAGACCATAACAGAACTATAGATAATGGGAAAGACTGATAGGACTCCAAAGTATTTTCATGTTAGTGGGGGATGATTCAGCATCTAGGATACAAATTTCACCCAAAATAATGACTTTGGTTTCAAAACACTAGTTTTATTATTTTTTTCTCTCTGATAGGAATTATATTATATAAGGACTTGCCTTCTATTAAGGCCACTCTCCCCTGGTGGCAGTAAGCACATTTTATCTCTATTTCTGTAATGAAAGGGGGCAGGAATGATCATTGAATAGATGGAACAAAGCCATGTGATCATGGGAAGAGGCAGTTTTGGTGGGGCCAGCAGGCAGTGTGGTATATTATCTCCACCCTATTGTTCCTGCTTCTTTGAGATGCCACCAATATCCAGAGTATGTGCTGCTTGGGTGAGTTGAAGGAAGGAGCAAGTGACAGGGCATTCTGTAGGTCTAGCCCTACAGAATAAATGGAATATGGTTATTGTGTGAAAAAGACAGGTATAGAAAAGTTACCAAATGTTTCTATTTCAAGACGTACAATTAAGTTGAGATTTATTTTCTTTCCATTCTAACATGTATTCTACTCTTGTAGTATATCTGTAACTTCTGAGAAAATTTATTTTGTTTATTGCATCCGCCTGTTAACCCCACCCCCGTACTGTGGTTCACACCCAACCCAAGCCATGGCCACCTACACTCAAGTGTCTCTTCTTTTCCTATCCTTTTTTGATGTACTATTCTGTGGCTTTCTGTTTCTATCCTCTGAAAATTATTCCACTTTCTCACTGATGAGCTCTCTGTCTTGTTCTGCTCCGACTTCATTTTTTGGAAGTCTCAGTGGACAATATAGACAAATAGGGGGAGTTATTGTATATTCTTCTGGTACATGAATGAGTAGAAGAAATTCTAGCACCTATAATAGGGTCTGTGAATTGAACACAGGGTCAGGAAATATTATTTAAGGTAATGAAGAGCGCTCCCTCTGGCAGCACATGTACTAAAATTGGAATAATGCAGAAAAGACTAGCGTGGTTCTTGTGCAAGGATAACACATAAAATAATGGATAATACAATTTCAAAAGTAGTAGAATTTAGTTTAATTCGAGGCAGCTCTATTGATAGAGCTGTCTAACACAGAACAGAACCAGGCTTTTCTTTCACAATATGTAAGGTTTTCATTCTGGTCACCTAACTCCCAGTTTGTTATAGTGGGCTTTCTTAATTAGATAGGTAGATGGTCTAAAGATGCCTAAAATCCTTTCCAAATCTTAATAGGCTATGATATTGGGTTCATTCCCTACTTATCATGGAAGTTCATTCTTAAGTCTGTATTGCTTGTGAAGAAGTCAGCTTGCGTACAGTAAACTGATTCACTTTTTAGTAAGATATCAGTTCTAAATCAGAATAGTTTTATCCTTAAAAAGTCAATTTGCGTAAGTATTCAACCAGCTTTTGCTAAAGAGGGGGTTTGCTGAAATGAGCCGAGACAGACTGCACAGCCTTGCAGCATAGAAAGGCAGTCAAGATGAGAGACAACTTGCTCAGCTGTTCAAAAGAAGGGAGAGGTACTGGGTCCAGACCTGCTCCAGAGAGAAGCTCAAAGGTACTCAGCACTGGCAGAACAAAGAACCCCAGGAAGAAGGCTTTGCTCTAAAAGAGAGTTTTTTGCTTCAGGAGAAGACTGTTCCAGGAAAAGAAGACTGACTGTTTCAAACTAAAAAAAATTGCTGATCTCATAGCTCTTAGCAAAATAGTGAGTAGAAAAAAATATTAACTTGAATCCAGCTGAGAGAAGTGGATCAAAGAAAACCTATTGCATATCTAGGAAAAGAAATGACTGTTTCTTGTACTTAGCTTTGGCCTGCTTTTCCTTTGTTTTCTGTTTTGTATTTTTCTATTATTTATGGTTGATAAATGTGCTTTGAAACTATAAGCCTTTTTTGTTTGTTTTCTCTGTATCATTCATATTTAATTCTAGGAACATTTATGGAATGTTGCTTATAGAGCAGACACTATGTAAGTGCTACAGTTGAAAACTAAGCAGGACATGGCCCCTTTCCGTATAGGAGCCTCATGGGATAGCTACACAACTAATGGTAGTAGTGGAGAGAGGTTAAAAAGTACAGGTTTTAGAATAAGATGGATTGAAATTTAAATTCTGACTCTATCATTTCTTATCTATAAGGACAAAAAAATATAAAATGTATTCTAATCTTATATAAAATGTAGATCTGTCTCATGGATTATGAAAATTAAATGAGATTATGTTATTGACTGAATTGGACACCTCCCTCCAAATTTATATGTTGAAGCTCTAATTCACAACGCATTTGACTGCATTTGAAGGTAAGGCCTTTAAGGATTAATCCATTTATTTGCTGGGAGAAAGGTAGACATATTTCTAGTAAAATACATGAGGAAGCATATTTAGGAGATTTCATTCAATGAACTGAATATCAGAAGACATGTCTGTAAAGATCCAGATCTCAGTTGTAAATGTCAGGCTGCCTGGGTATCTCATTTTCCTCTAGCTCCATTCTTGACTTTTTCCTGTCTCGCTCACTGCCTCATGAGTTGACCTGTAAGGGCTGTAAGTAGGAGGTTCTTATGCCTTCTGGACTTTCCAGGCAATGGAGAACCGAAGAAAATACCAGAGGAAGGTAGAGAAAGAGATCAAGATATTTATTTCTCTGGTTCCTTCTCTGGGAGGTAGTCTCTGACTGTCTGTGTCCATTGATTGGACTACTACACTACATATATCACTACTATATATAGGTTGACCTGTTCTATCTTTAAGTCTCTTTCTTTCCAGGTTCTAGAAACCTCTTCCTTACTTTGTTGCTTTGAGCCTAACTGTGGCAACAAATCTTCCCTTGAGACTCCCAGATTCTTGCAGTGTCCCTTTGTAATTTTCCATGTCCTGTCTACACCATTGTGATTCATTCTTTTGTAAAAGCAAACGAAAGTTGTCTTAGAGTTGTCCTGATTTGAGTGTGATCTTTTTCCTGTTAGAACTTTACTGATGAGTATTGATTTCTGTATTAAGACTTTACTCATTCATTCATTCATTTATTCTATCATAAACATCTGCTGAGTACTTATTAGGGTGCTGCTAAATGCTATCTCTGGTCTCATGGGATACATGCAAATAGCAATAACAACATAGCATAATAGCTGTTAAAATGCAGACAGTATAAGGTACTCAGGACTACATAGCAATGATGCCTAATCTGAACATGATTTAAGTAACAGTATGCAATGTGAGATGGCACAGTGGAAGATAAGAATGCAGAAATTTAGTATATAACAAGATGGTACTACATTCTAGAAATGACAGTGGATGACAGGGAGTAAAACATGGTAGATTTAGCTGTATACATTTTGTCTAAAGAATTAGTCACAGAAACACTAAGATGAGAATGATCCATAGCCTTGGCCTGGACTGAACTGGATGTGGCTCTTGTTTAGGTAGATTTAGGGATAATTTACCTCATTAGATGAAATCATTTTGGTCCTTTAAAAAGAATTGAGGTAAGAGACATCTGCGTGGCTCAGTTGGTTAAGTGTCTGAGTTCAGCTCAGGTTATGATCTTGTGGTCTGTGAGTTCGAGCCCCATATTGGGCTCTGTGCTGACGGCTCAGAGCCTGGAATCTGCTTTAGATTCTGTATCTCCCTCTCTCTTTGTCCCTCCCCACTTGTTCTCTCTCTCTCTCTCTCAAAAATATATACATAAACATTTAAAAAGATGAAGTAAAATTGACCTACAACATTGTTGTAGTTTCAGGTTTACAACATAGTGGTTTGAAATTTGTATATATTGTGAAATGGTCACAATAACTCTAGTTAACATCTATCACTATACATAGTTAAGAATTTTTTTCTTATAAACTTTTAAGATTTATTCTCTTAGCAACTTTCAATTATGAAATACACTATTATTAACTATAGTAGCCATGCTCCACATTACATCCCCATGACTTAACTAATTTCATGACTGGAAGTTTGTACCTTTTGATTTCCTTTACCCATTTTGCCCCACCCCCACCCCCCACCCCCACCCCCCCGCCAACTATTCCCCTCTGGCAATTATCAATCCTATGAGCTTTTATTAGGTTTCACATATGAGTGAAATCAAATATTATTTTTCTTTGACTGATTTCACTGAGCACAATGCCTTAAAGTCCAACTATGTTGCAGATGACAAGGTTTTGTTCTTTTTTTTATGGCTGACTAATACTTCTGTGTGTGAGGGGGAGGATGTGTGTGTGTGACCTCTTCTTTATCCATTCATTCACAGATAGACACTTAGGATGTTCCAGTGTTTGGCTATTGTAAATAATGGAGCAATGAACCTGGGAATGCCTGTATCTTTTCAAGTTGGTGTTTTCATCTTCTCCAGATACCCAAATGTGGGAATTTTACTTTTTATTTTTAGTTTTTTGAGAAACCTCCATACTGTTTTCTATAGTGGCCGTATGAATATACATTCCCACCAAGCGTGCACATCTTTGCCAACAATTATTTCTCATCTTTTCAATAATAGCCACTCTAACAGGTATGAGGTGATAATTCATTGTGGTTTTGATGTGCATTTTCCTGCTGATCAGTGACATTGAATGTCTTTTCAAGTACATATTGACAATATGTATGTCTTCTTTGGAAAAACGTCTGTTGAGGTCCTCTGATCATTTTTTAATCAGATGGTTTTATGTTAATGAGCTTTGTAAGTTCTTTATATATTTTGGATATTAACTTCTTATCAGGTATATGATTTGCAAATACTTTTTTCCCCACTGATCAGGTTGCCCTTTCATTTTGCTGATAATTTTCTTTGCTGTGCAGAAACTTTTTAGTTTGATGTCTATTTTTGCTTTTGTTGGTTTTGCCTTTTCCTGTGTGTTTTAAAATTTTAAAAATCATCACTAAAACCAATGTAAAGAAGCTTACTGCCTATGTTTTTTTCCAAGATTTTTATAGTTTCAGGTCTTGCATTCAAGTCTTTAATCTATTTAGACTAAATTTAAGTGAATATTTACACTAAATATACGAAAAAGCTTACACATTTTAGTGTATGATAGTGGTCCAGTTTCATTTTTTTGCGTGTGGCTGTCCAATTTCCCCAAAGCCATTATTAAAAAGACTGTCTTTTTCCCATTGTATATTTTTGTCTCCTTTGTTGTAGATTAATTGACCATATAAGTGTGGGTTTATTTCTAGGCTCTCTATTCTGTTCTATTGATCTATGTGTCTGTTTTTGTTCCAGTAGCATGCTGCTTTGATTGCTACAGATTGGTAGTTCATCTTGAAATCTTGGATTGTGATACCTGTAGTTTTGTTCTTCTTTCTCAAGACTGCTTTGATTATTCAGGAGCTTTTTTGGTTCCATATAAATTTTAAGGCTTTATTTCTGTGAAAAATGGCATTGGCTTTTTGATAGAGATTACATTGAATCTGCTGATTGCTTTGGGTGGTATGGACATTTTAGCTACGAATTCTTCTAATACACAAGCACAGAAAATCTTTCCATTTTTTTGGTGTCATCTTCAATGTCTTTCATTAGTGTTTTATAGTTTTCAGTGTACAGACCTTTCACCTCTTTGGTTAAATTTTATTCCTAGGTATTTTATAATTTTTGATACAATTGTAAATGGGATTGTTTTCTTAATTCCCCTTCTGATAGTTCATTATGAGTGTATAGAAATGCAACAGATTTTTGTGTATTGATTTTGTATCCTAAAACTTTACTGAATTCATTTATTAGATTTAAATCTTTTAGTGGTGTCTTTAAGGTTTTCTACATATAACATCCTGCCACGTGCAAATAGTTAAAATTTTATGTCTTCCTTCTTTTTTCTTCTGATTTGAGTGCTTTTTATTTCTTTTTCTTGCCTAATTGTTCTTAGCTTGGGCTCCCAATACTGTATTGAATATAAGTGGCAAGAGTGGGCATCTTTGCCTTGTTCCTGATCTTAGAATTATGATGGATGACAGAGGATGAAATAGCGAATCATGACAGCTCTAGGTGTACACATTTTGTTTAAAGAATTAGCCACAACAGTCCTGTGGTGAGAGTGGTCCATAACCTTTGCATGAACTGGTCGAGATATGGTTCTTATCTTGGATGAATTTGTGGACAATCTGGTCTTATTGGATAAAGTCATTTTTGGTTCTTAATTGTTGTGTAGTTGCAACGTGCAATTGGAAGTCATCTTGCTCTCAAATTTGTTTTCTATACCTCACACAATAATTTGATTTCCTGCTTGTTGTTTTTCTCTTTCCTCTTTTTCATTTAAAAATTTCTCAAATAGTTAATGCCTGTAATGTTTCAGTCTAGAGTCTAAAGGCAGACTGGAGACAGAGTTCTTCTTCCTTAAGGGGGCTCCGTCTTTTCTTTTAGGGCTTTTGACTGATTAGATGCGGCTCTTTCATATTAAAGAAGGAGCATGAAGGCGCCCTGCAGCTGCTATAGACGCACAGAAAGTTACATAAACAACCACAGCCCTTCCCGCGTTCCCATCACTCGGCCCCAGGGACCGTGGTGCCCTCTCAGACCCAGAGCCCGTGTTGGCGCAGGCCCGGCCACCAGGCTACCGGCCACATCTGGATTCGCTTGTTCTACGCTCATCTTCCCCCTTCTGTGTACAGTTCCCTGAGGTTGGTTGTCCATAGAGATTCTCATGGCCACCACGGGGATACGGATTCCACCTCCCCGAAGACACCCCTCCCTCTACTCCTTGGGAGCCACGCCCTCCCCCTCCATCCTGCCCCGACAACCAATGATTTGTTGTCCATCAAAAAAAAAAAAAAGTGTCTGACCAAACAACTGGGTACTATAGCCAAATTGACACATAATATTAACCATCATAATAAATGTACATGACCTTCATATCTTCCCCCCTGCTCTTTCATTCAGCCTTTAGCAACCCACCTTCTAATCCATTGCTAACCTGAGACACAGTTTTCTCAAAGGACATATAGAATTTCCTTATTAGTAAGTCCACTGGCTTTTGGACTATCTTAGACCTTTTGGCAATATATGGTGTGCATGGTCACCTGTGTACTCAAGAAACCACTCCTTTCATTTTTGTTTCTACACATGTCAAATCTTTCTTCCTGCCAGTTTGACCACTTTTGAGCATTCCCCAAGGCTTAGTTCTTAGTTTTGAGTTTTCCTCTCAAATTGTCATCCTTGGAGAGCATATTCATTCTACTGATTTCAATGCTCAGGTTCATGTCTATGACTTCTGAATTTCCCCATGTTGTGATTGCTCAGCTAGGATGTGTCTTTCCTTTATTACACTTCTTCATCCAATTACTAATGAAATTATCTCAGTTTTCTCTGATTGCTTCTGGCTGTCTTCTCTATCTCATAACATGCTATTAGACTATTCCATATTAAAAAATTTGATTATATAGCTCTTTTGATCCAAAACCACAATCACTATTGCTTTGAATATAAGCTACTCTACCTACTTCCCAAGGCCTTTCATAATTTTGCTGACTGCCTGATCTTTTATCCTTTACTTTCCAACATGTTCTGATTAGGCAAATCTATTCATGGTCATCAAATTCATTTTATCCCATCCCAATTAGCTAATCAGTTTGTGCTAGATGCTTGAAATACAAAAATAAAAAATACAAGACATGTCCCTGCCCTTCACACATGAACAGTAGCTGATCAGTATGAGACATACAGGAGGTAGGTAGAGCACTTACCTGCACACAACTCGTGTTAATACAATTCAGCCTATGGCTAAGTACTTTAGTAGTTGCATAAGCCATTTTAAGTGGACAAGTGACTTATTTGATGGGGGGGGGGGGTTAGGGTATATTATGAACGTCAATAGAAGCCAAGGATCAATGTGTGGCCATAAAAAATAAACATTGGCTTCTCTCTTTCTCACACAAAGTCTCAGTTTTCACTAGCCCAATGTTGTTTTAATAGGCTAAAGAGACAGCTTTGCAGCATCACTAGAGGGAATAAGTTGAACTTCAGGGGTGACAGTTTATGTACAGCAATTCAAAATTGTGTAGTTCCATATATGTAATGACACTCAAGTACGAGAAAGCTCTGCTCTTTCTCATCTGTTTTCAGGAAGTCTTCCCTCATTTAGAATCCTTTGCTTCTGCCACACATGTAAATGTAACATATCCTTTAAAGTTCAGCTCAAGAATGATTTCTTTAATGAAGACTTTTCATTTGTTATTTATTTCTGGATTAGTCTAGCTGCCATTGATCTTCTCCCATAACCATACATGGAAGAGATTATTCAATAACTTTGTTACTACTTGCAACTGTTTTATGTATGTTAGTCTTATTTGTTTTAACTAGCTGGTAAGTACCCTATCGGTCAGGGACCTTGTCTCCTATTTATTTTTATCCTCCGACATTGCTAACCTAATGGTGAGAGGGTAGTAGATGCTCAGGAAATAGTTAGCCGACTAATTTTTCTCCTGTTTGGAGGAAGTGGGGAGAAGCATAGAGCAAACACTTATTGTGTATCTAATGTTGCAGGCACAGTGCATACATACACACACATAAATTTTGTACATATTATATAAATATATATAATTTAATTATCATATAAAGGAAGATATTCTTACACTCCAGCTAAGGAAGCGGAAACTTCTAGAGGTTAAATAATTTGGCCAAGATTATAATAATTCATCACTGTCTAATACAGTCTTTGAATTTTCACCTGCCTGAACTTGAAGCCCACGTGATCCCGAATCCACTATACTATCTTCTTATCCTATACACAGTTCCTGCAGTGCATGCTGTGATACACTGTCTGGATTCCCCTTCCAGCACTGAGGCACTCATTCTCCCAGGGGCCAGGAGTGTTGATGGTTAAGAACATTAGCTGTGTTCTTCTGTGGGACTTGTCCCCAGCTGAAGACAGCAGGCTCACTTAAGAAGATGCCTTCTTCCCAGGAGCCATCCATATCCAGTGACTGGTCCCTTTTGGGATTATTGTGAGTGGCATTCCAACTCAAGAGCTCTCAACAGGAATGGCTGAGGCAGGACTACATTACAGTTCAACTTTTTCTTCTACCTAATCCTACTTTCTTTACTACACCACCTCTTATGTTTATCTCAGGAGCTCCCCTCAGTAAACTTCTTCCATTCAGCTCTGTGCTCCACAGATAACTGATCTGGCACCCTGTGTCATATCATAAGATAGATGGTTATCGGAAGAGTGTGACATGTTCTTTTCTGTTACTCATAAAGCGAACTAGAAATTCCTTCATCAAGACTTCCAAATATATACTATACATGCTAGTTTGCTGTGAGGTGTTAGTACTACTGTATTTTCCTCCTTCCTTGCTTCTAATTCTGAGCAAAGAAGTTTTCACCATGAACAAGGCAGCATAGGTTTTGTTGTCTTGCTGTAAGGCAATTCTCTTAGACTCATGCAAATTGTACAACTATTATGGTTGACAATATCTGTGAGCAATTATTTTTTCCAGAAAATGGAAGTATGATTCTAGTTCAAATCATGTGAGACTGCCTAGGACACATGAGGGAAATTATTTTGACTCATTGCAATTATAAAGTGTACTTACACTGGTCCTAAATGTACCTTTCACATGGAAAATTATAAAAGCAAACTCTAAGTCATTGCTTGTGAGTCTAACAACACTTTGATTTCAGCTCTTTCATGCTTTTTGTTAAATCAGAGTAACAGAACACTCTCATTGTACCTGAATACTGCCATGCGTATGTGGCCACGGTTTGTGGACTATGATTGGAATATTACTAAAAGCAAATATGTCATTTTTGGGTTTTAGTCACTTAGATAGAGCACAGCTTACGAAGATAAGTTAGCTGGTTACAGTTAAGGCACCAAAATTTAAACACAAGGGAAAAGCAGAAACGTGTACTGAGATACCACTTTCTGAATCCTTAGGGAGCAATGTACTCTGCCCAGACACAGCCTCTGTCTTGGAAAAATGTGAAACAAGAAAAAAGACTAATGTAACTGGGAAGTCAGAAACAAGCTTCTACCTGTAGGGAAGTCAAAAACAAGTTCACCTGTAGGAACTCAACTTCTGGACAAATAACCAGAATACAGTGAAGATGGGTAGAGAAGAAGGCAAAAGAGTTAACATAAGTGTATGTGTTTCTATAGCAACTGATTCTGTTTACTGTATTCTCCGTGTAGTTAAATGGAGCTGAAGAAGCCAATGAAACATTTACCTCCCATTGCCCATTTCTGTTTAATCTGGGAGCTTCTGATGTTTCCTGGCTGGTAACTTGATGATCCCAGGACTTTAGATTTCATTTTGCTGAACTGGGGGCTATGTCTTTTGCCTTTTCCTCTCACTATTTCTCTTCTTCCAGCGAGCCTATAGGAGCTCACAGCTGTGCTGCATCCCTTGATACCGTATCACCAGCCCTCACAGCCAAACTGTAATGCATAGCAATCCCTTCTCATGGAGAATAATTGGTAATCAGATTCAGTATCAGTGAGGGGAAACTAACAGAGGGACTCACTGTGCATGATTATATGCCAGACAACACGGAACAAAGGGTACCTATCTGGGTTGGTTATTGCTGGTAGAGCTCATAGCTCTAAAACTTTCAGCACCTTGTTCAGTCGCAAGAAAAGAGTCAATAGAAGCCCTGGGAAGCAGACCAGGGTGACAAGCATTAATAGTGCCATTATCTCAAGATAATGCTAAGCTGATAAAATATTTGGCCATGGCCTAGGCTTTTATTTCCCATGGAAATATGGGCTCCGAATACCACAATCTATCACAGAATCTCAAGGGGACTGCACATTTTGTAATGTATTAAATTCATGTAAACTGCCACTATGAAGACAGGAAATGTAATGTAGAGGAAAATATTCCAGCATAATAAGGAGGCTAAACCGAGGTGGCCACATTAGGGACACACTGACTTTCTGGCTGACTATTTTCTTAATCAAAGAACATGTCAGTGGGAAGGCCACCAAAAATGATATGGGATTCAGAGCTGTCAGTTATTAGATGCACACAACAGGTAAATTAATATTTGGTGATAGGCTTCTGGTGCTTGGGGCTTGACAGCTTATGCATTGCCACTTTGGCCCTACAAATAAGGGGAGATCAGATTCTTTGTCATAGTCAGCCAAATATCACTGTTCTCAGGCTGTCACTAGGCTGCTTAAAAATCTACATTAACTCTTTCAGGCCACCAACAGCCTCTTTAGACATTTTTTCTTTGGAGAAATGTATCAGTTACTTTGAGAATTAGTTGAAATAGCTTCTGGCCTGTCGTTTCTGTATTATATAATCAGGGCTCTGAGCTGGAAGGAAAAAAAAAAAACATGGACTATCTTATCTGACACTCCCCCTCCTCTCCACCTGCCTAGGGAGGTAAGAAATTGCCTCAGATCCAACTTCTCGCCAGGGGCAGAGTGGGAAGTCGAATTCATGTCTAGTCGATCAAATGCGGTTTACTAAAATAATAACAATTTGTAGAACACTTTGATATACACACTCTACTTTGGGCATAATCAAACTGTGAGAAAAATGGAAGTGCATTTTATAAGTGAGGAAACAAAGACCTAGCAGCAAAGTGACTGGCTTGCCTAGCATCAGGCCAAGTTGGAATTATTATCTGGTTCCAGTGATATCCGACTGCATGTTCTCCTCACCATACTGTATACTGCTTGTATGAAAACCAAGATGTGGGGCACCTGGGTAGCTCAGTCAGTTAAGCTTCTGACTTGAGCTCAGGTCATGATCACAGGGTTAGTGAGTTTGAGCCCAGCATCAGGCTCTGTGCTGACAGCTCAGAGCCTGGAGCCTGATTCAGGTTCTGTGTCTCCCTCTCTCTCTGCCCCTCCCCTGCTCGTGTTCTGTCTCTCTCATAACAATAAATAAAACATTTTAAAAAACAAGTTTTTATTAAAAATTTTTTTATGTCTTTATTGTATTTTGAGGGACAGAGACAGAGAGCGAGTGGGGGATGGGCAGAGAGAGAGGGAGACACAGAATTTGAAGCAGACTCCAGGCTCTGAGCTGTCAGCACAGAGCTCGACGTGGGGCTTGAACCCACGGACTGTGAGATCATCACCTGAGCTGAAGTCGGACGCTTAACCAACTGAGCCACCCAGGCACCCAAAAAAAAATAAATAAATTTTAAAACCAAGATGGCTTGCTAATAAAAGTTGCCCTCAGATTAATATGGTTCCCTCATTCATCTCTTTTCCAAATTTAAAAATATTAAAATGTCTACCTTTCTTTCCCCATGAAAATCTCAGTGTGATGTAACTCAAGCTCAAACACAGGCTTAATCAAGTGCTTCTCTTCCTCCTCCTCCTTGCCCAGAGACTCATCCCTCCTCCTCCCTCCACTCCTCCACTTCCTCATCTTTCTATTTATTCAAGGGAAACAATACTTCCTAAAGATTAACTTGTCCATTTTGTGCTTGCTTCCTGCATTACTCCTTCTGGAATGTATCTATAGTCCTCATTCTTTGTTTGCACATCATTTAATGTCTATTAACTTCTAAAGGTTATTGAGTCTTACAAACTGTTCTTTATATAATCATCATTCAGGTCAAATGCAAATGTGGCTGTTAGTTTGCAGCCATCCAGAAAAAGTAAAAATGAAAAATTACCATTTTTATTTTTTAATATAGATGAGTGACATGGCTTACCATAACTGTCAGGAGCCCTGTAGTACGTATGCGCTATCAGATCATACCACAAAGAGGCCAGAACACTCATATTAAGCTCTAGTTCACTGAATTCTATCAGTCATCAGTTATGAAGGGACAATTTCCCCACAAGGGCCTGTTTAGAAAATGAACCCTTTCCTATTTACAAGCTCTAGCTTAGACTACATTACCATCAAGGCCACTAATGATAAGATTTAATGGACACTTAAAAAAATTTGCTTAGATAAAAGCTCCTGTAATTGTTTTTAGACAATTCAAGTGGATTCAAGCCTGGCGGCATCTTTTTTTTTTTTTTTTTTTTTAAGTGAGAACCTCTTAAACAGTGAGAAAGTGTTCTATGAACATAGTCCTATGTCAGATCTTATTTTGAATGGGACTGGGCATGTTCGAATGGGGAGCGGCAAGCCAGAAGCTTTACTGGTAAGACTGAGAGTGTTCTGATCTCTTCCAAATGAAACTTTCAGGTGTGTTACCACCCACTCCCTGTACGCCAGCTCCAAGTTCTAGAAGATTAACCAAAGCTCAGGCAGGTAGCTATAACGTTGATGGAGTTTCCTAGTTTGTTGCTATTCCTGGGGTCCCTGAGGAAACATCTAACTGCAGCAGTGACAAAAACATTCCTAAGACACACTGGTGTTTGTTTGAGTCTCAGCAGGTGGAACAGTGGGCGCTACCATAAGAAGAAGTCTAAAGAATATTCTTAGGCTTGATAAGTTTGAATAAACATTAGGCAATGTCTGTGTGGTTCAGAAACAAATACTCAGTCAGAAAACAGTCTACACAAAAGTCTGACCATTGGTGTGACCAGACTGAATCCACTTTGGTGGGGTTGCGTTTGTACAGCATACTTACTCTACATGCTCAGTTAAAGGCAATGGACATGTGTGAGTGTGTGTGCACACACAGTAATCAATTTCATAATTACCCATATTTCACCTGGCATTCTACTTGATGTGGAAAAGCCCCCATGGGAGCGTGTCATGAGAACACAGTTCCCTTAGCCCTTTCCTGATGCAGGCATCTCATGAGTGTGCTTCTCTCTTGTGATTAAAAAGCACATTCCTATCCAATAGGGCCCTTAAAAGTGAATGTAAATCATTTCATCTGATGCTCAGACAAGGAAATAGCAATCTATTATTCTAGTGGAAGAAAAATTGGTTGTACCGGACTTACTGAGGGGAAGGGTAGGATACTAAGTGAGTGAAGAGATTCTCAAAGGTAAATTTCACTTTGGAACCCAAATTCCATGTAAGATACTACTCTACCCTGATGATGCTCCACTCCATCTACTTAACTACGATGTTCTGGAATGACTTATTAAAACAGGTATAAGAATGCCATTGAGGGGCCCCTGAGTGGCTTAGTCGGTTAAGCGTCCGACTTTCGCTTAGGTCATGATCTCGCGGTTCGTGGGTACGAGCCCCGCGTCGGGCTCTGTGCTGACTGCCAGCTCAAAGCCTGGAGCCTGTTTCGGTCTGTGACTCCCTCTCTCTCTGACCCTCCCCTGCTCACGCTGTCTCTCTCTCTCCTAGAAATAAATAAAACATTAAAAAAAAAAAAGAATGCCATTGAAAAATACTTAATCCAGAGGTCATATTAGATACTGTCCCTCTTTCTCTTACCTACTGCCAAGGCAAAAATAATTTAAAAAAAGTCCAAGTCCAAAATGTGGGTGCTGTTTTCTTATGTCAGCTTCTCCTGGAATGATATCTACAGAGCTCATTTGCCTGTTATTAATGGGGTATTTCTGTCTCTCAAATCCATACACAGTGACACACATAAACATACACACTATACCTTCACTAAATAGCTCTGGCTCAAATGAACTTTGTGTTAAAAATAAAATAATTCAAAAGGCAAGCATGTGGTCCAAAGAATTTCTGCTGAAATTCTTTTCTATAGAATTACTCTGTAAAGAGAGTTATTAGCTAAAACCCGACCTTATGTGGCTCACATGAGTCTCTCTGGTTGGTATCATAAAATAAGTAGAAACATGTAATACAGGACCCTCTGGAAGGTGAACTTTCCTTGTTCGCATAATTGCAACGCCAGAACCTTCACTGCCAATCCAGATAGCTGTAAGATTTCATGAAAACAGAGAAACTATCCATTGGCATGTCGTAATTCATACCATAGAATAAGTACTAAGAGTTTCATTGCTAACTCATAGTCACATGCAGCAGATTAGAAAAGATATATATGTATTTTTATCATTCCTCATTAAAGAATTGGAGGTACCATTAGGCAGTTCTGTTCAAGTGAGTGAGCTCAGTGTGAGTTCAGTCGGATATCTTCTGTTGTTGCAATACCCAAGTTCTGTTTTTCTTCCTTTGTCCATCTCCATGCTGTATCTTGAATCTCACGAGTCTGTGCTCAGGCACCATTTTTGTCTTCTAGGACCATTGTCGCTATTTGCACATTTTAAGCATCCATTTGCAGTCACTGAAGGCTCACTCTGTATGTCAAGTATTTACTGATTATTTTGTGTAAAGGAAGCTTTGTTTCTTCTAAATTAGTGTCAAACTATAGTCCATCCTTCCTATCCCAGGAATGACATGCCTATTTGCTTGGTCCTATGCCATTCCCTAACCCAGGTTTTATGTGCTTTCATTTTCCAGCACTACGTTTTTGGCCCCACTGCAGTATTGGGAAGAGATTATGCTTCCAGAAGAGAAACTTCTGTATAACCACATAAATATCCTCCTGTCTTCAGTAGCTTGAGAGAATATAGCTTACTCATCTCATAGTCAGAGTTGTGTGAGTTGTTGTTACATTTACAGTGGAGGAATGCACTAAAGGAAGCCAGGAAAGAAAACCATTATAAAAGCCAGAAACATTTAAGTAGAAGTTGACTGTATTTTTGCCCAAGCCAAATTATCTTTGGCATTTTTGCTTCTAATAAGAAGGCTGAAATTTTGACCCAGAATCACTATTAAAGAAAATAATCATGAAGGAACTCAGAAAATAAGGTAGAAAAAACCTTTCCATTGTCATCTGCTGCTACCAAGAAATCTTTGGCATTCTGGAATCTTTATTGAGAATCTTACATCTCTGAGGTGTCTGGGTGGCTTAGTCGGTTGAGCGTCCGACTTTGGCTCTGGTCATGATCTCACAGATAGTGGGTTCAAGTCCCATGTTGGGCTCTGTGCTAACAACTAGCTCAGAGCCTGGAGCCTGCTTCATATTCTGTATCTCCCTCTCTCTCTGATCCTACCCTGCTCATGCTGTCTCTCTCTCTTTCTCAGAAATAAATAAAACATTAAAAAAGTTTTTTTAAAAGAATCTTAAATCTCTAAGTAATAGGCTTGTAATGTTACAATTTTCTGTAGCATTTAGGTCTTAGAAATATTTCCCTGGGGGTTAGTTCCGCTTACCCATTTTTATCTTCTATTTCAAGGGAAAGTTACATTAAAGACGTGTAAAAAGTTGGATTTCTAACTGGGCTTCCAGTTGCTTTTTGACATTGAATGTGCAGCAACACCATGAAACTGAAACTCCTCTCCATCTGAATTTCCTTTAGGCCCTGTGTTAGTGACTGAAGACAGATTGTTCTATTGTAAAGGGAAGGCATGCTCAGACACAGGATGGGATGGGATCTTGCCCAGATACTGCATCTAGTCCAAAATCATTCACAGAATTCCTTGAGACAAAAACATAGAAAATCCAAACCTTATTCAAAAGCAGCCTCTAATGATCCCATCAGGAATTTGTTTTGATGCCTGTGAGATCCTTTTTCTTCACCTTGTGAGTAAGATGGGCCAGCAGGCAGTTTTCACTCCTGCAGATCTGGCATGGGATAGCAAAGCTACCATTAGTTTGGGAGACCCAATTGGGAGAATTTGGAGGATCGTGTTGTTTGCCTGTTACAGAACTATCTTCTTCCAAGCTCTAGTCTTTGGGTCAGGTACTCTTTATCTCTGCATCTTTGAGTTAATGTTCCTGGAAAAAATCTGACACCTGTAATAAAAGACACACATTTACATTCCTCTAGTGCCTTCAACATCTCAGTGAAGCAAGATTCCTAAAAGATGGTGTGCAGTACAAATCATTGTTTAGCACTGATTATGAAAGCTTACAAAGGCACGTGGTGTGAAACAGCAAATGTTCACTTTCAAAGTCATGTGAGGAGCGAAATTGTTCCACACAGAAATTCTGAATATTTTTACCATATTGAGGACAGTCTTCTCAGAATACCATTCACCTTGACTTCAGTATTAATTGTCAGCAATTTCACCTACTATTCTAAGAGCTAAAGTCCAACTTCAGTTACGAAACCAGAACCTGTGGAGATGAGCGAGTTGGTTGATAACTGTTTCTTCATTGCTAGCAACTACTGGATTTGCTCTTTCAGTCAAACACTGAGGAAGCAGGCAGATCTCCCAGGCTGAGCTTTTTGAGGTGAGATTTTTCTCACAGCTCTATGCCTAATTATCTGTGTGGACCATCAGCAGAGAATCTGAAGGTACTGCTATTGAAACTGACCTGGTACGCATCCCAGGTCTTAAGGATGAATGAATAAATAACTTTGCTGAATGCTGCTGAATATGTGATAATGTAATTAGTATTCCTGCCAACGGAATTGAAAATGAGATGTTGCATCTCTAGGGACTTTTGTACTTCTCTGTAAATAGTTTCTCTTAAAATGCAGAAGATACATATGAGCTAAGCAAAAAGGTTCATTCTAAATTAAAATGCTATTATGCTACAGATGATGTGGATGAAGGGTTTACTGAATTGTCACTCCCAGATTGACAGGGAAAAGCCATCATTTATATATTTTCTAAGCACATTGAGCCCCAAAGGCATTTGATGTCTTCAAATGATGAAAACAAAACAAAAAAAACGTTTGGGTTAGAAATAATCCACTAGAGGAACGCAGTGATGACCCATTGCTAGTATCTCAGTGAATATAAAAATAAGCCTGAACATTTATTTAACACTAAGGAGAAGGAAAGCACACTGTTTGTAATTGGTTGCTTTCTTCTAGATTTCAAAATGGGGACCTTAAAATAGGTAATGTTTCAAAATCATCACAGATTGCTGCCTCGATTTGTTTAAAACATTAAGGCATTTACCATATTGGCACCAAATCAAGTTAATCTAATCAATTTCCCCCTGGATACTTCAGTGACTTAGCATTTAAATGTTAATCAGTTCCATTCGGAATATTTACATACAGGTGCATAGGAAATAATCCAATGGATTGTTGCCCAATATTTGCTAGCTAAAACTGCAAAGACAAGAATTATTTTTTCTTCCTTCCAGAGCATTTGCAAAGGATGAGTGAACTTCCTTCAGACTCAGCAGGACTTCCTCAGTCTGGCTGTGTTTCAACTCAAAATGATTTCCTCCTCAGAAACAAGCACAGGAATGCCATTCAATCTCTCACCAGAAACAAGAATAGAGACGTATGTCTTGTGGCTAAAGACTCAAATCAGAAAATATCTAGAGAGCAACTGCTAGTGGGTCCAGTCCCTTTAATGGAATCACTATAAACTAAAATAAACAGAGGAAAGCAGATCAAGTACTGGGCCAAGAATCAGAAGAGTTGGCCTAACAATGCCACAGATAAGCTCTGTGACTCTGAGCAAGTCACATGAGTTCTCTGGGTTTCCGTTTCTGCTTGTGTAAAGGAAAACAATTTGAACTGGTTGCTCCACTTATTCAAATAGATTGAGTTCTTGCAGTTTCCGACTTGCCGCTGGTGAGTTCCCTCACAGAATCTACATCCTAGTACACTGAAGTAGGTTTCCTGGGTCTTCTTTGTTTAAATCGACACCATCTTGGTTTGTTATTTTCAAAACCTACTGTGAGGAAAAGATTACCCCAAGTAGGCATGGACTACCCCTTCTGATCATACAAAGCTGGGGTCATTCTTGCTTAATTAGGATACAGAGGCACATGTGAATAATTAATAAATTCATAAGCATTGGCCTCTTTTCAGTATCTGCAGCTTTTATTAACAGAAGATTCTATATCATCTTAAACGTGGCATTTTATAAAAACTTCTGGTATTGGAGATGGCTGATCAGTGATCCTTTTATAGATATTAACAAAACTTACCCACAGAGTGTACTATGCATTTTTGACCTCTTGGTACCCCCGATAATGTGATTTTTCTCTACTTTACCTGCTTTCCCTTGCTAATCTTTATACATCCTAAATCAACCTTCTTTTGTTAAACCAGAAAGTTTGCTACATCCTACACAAATATTCAGTAACATCAGCTTCCCCTGGAAAAAGTGAACAAACACCTCCTATTTATTGAGCCATCATGTGACACTTAACCACACTCTTCATGTGCATACATCTCTTTGTCTTTAGATTTCTATAGCCTCATGTTATTTCCATCTCTACTTCCTCCCCTCCTTCCTCCCATGCATATTTTTTGACCATTTACCATGTGTCTGGCATTATTCCAAGTACGGGAGATACAGTCTCTGCCTTCATGGAGTTGAGATTCTAAATAGATGATGAGTTCCCAGGAACCAGGGACCGTTTTATTCCTTCCATTTGTTTTTGTTTTGCAGGCAGTCGAAAATAAATATTTGTTTAAAAACTATGTTCTTGTACTGAAGATGCAAAAATAGAGAAACCTGGAAGCAATAAGACTAACTTCAGGTGTGTTATCAAGGTGATTAAGAATTGTCATGCACCAACTCTCTAGATAATTTGATTAAATTAATGTGCTGTTTGCATCACTGCAGCTATAACGGCATTGCAAGGACTGTGGTTAAACTAGTCAGGGATAATTGAGAAGTAAAAGCTGTGTTTTCTAGAGTCCAACTTGCCTCCCTCCCTTCCTTCCCTTATTTTCTCCTTTTCTTCCAGAACCACCTAAATACTTATTGTAATAACATTTGTTGTGAACTTTGCATTTTTCATCTTAAAAATATTATCATTTAAGAGATGAGCGGTAGAGGGAGGTGGCATTATATAGAAAAAGAATTTCAAATACTATGATTCAGGAGTAGGGAAGCTTTATTGACATAAATGGTTTCAATAGCACTTCAGATTATATTACCTATCAGTGATCAACCGCTTATAAAGAAAGACTCCACTGTTAACAATATTAAGGTAGAGAAATGGTATAATAGTGATAATATGGTCAAAGTTTTACTTTTTAGCATAAGAATTTCTTAGCAAGCATTTTCTAAACTCATCATGCATTAACTTTTTGGAAGGTTAATTCCAGAGCCTAATAACTAAGATATCTGAAGGCTTATTGGTTGGAAAGTTTGCTAAGGACAACCAAAAAAAAAAAAAAAAAGGTGAAACAAATCTGTTTTTCTAAGGATATAACCAACTGATCAAGCTTTCACTCCCAACTGCACACAGATTTCCTGACTTTCAATCTGACACCCATAAATATTCCAGCTCAGTGGGTCTTTGGGTTCCCCTGTCTCTATAAATATACCGTAGCTTTTGATTGTTTTATGATGGAAGTTTATTTTATTTTATTTTTGCCTGCACAGTTGGCTTTGTTTTTTTCTATGCTTTATAGACCCTTGTCTTTTTATTAGTTCAGTGTTCCCTGTTGATTTTGTGTTTTATATTCCTGCTGTCACCACCAGAACCTCACTGTAAACAAGAATGTTGTATCTCAGTGGGTTATTTTCTGTTAATGACCTGTGATACAGTATATAAATAAACCAGAAAGTCATCCACAGGTGCAGTTTATTAGAGTTATTGCACTGTGGCTTGGGTAATGTTCCTCGGTTCTTTAAAACTTTGCTGCTTTGAGAAGCAAAGGGGCCAGCTAGTTGGCAGTTTTGAAGAGAGAAAAATGAGCCCTTCACTTGGCGATGGATGGAAACCCAGCCTAATAATCATCATTTTAATTTCTCAGTGTCAACATCTAGGTTGCAGTACGTCTTAGAAAAATTCCACTCGGCCAAATTACCCGGATAAAGCAGCCTGCTCCTAATAGCTGTCTTGAGCAGGAGTGGAGAGAACACACGATGGTCCCTCCCCACACATAAAAAATAAAACCACAGGAAAAAACACACACTGTACTGCTCAATTAGAACAAGAGGGATTGTTTTGGGTTATACGCAGGTGCATAATGAAGACCGATAATGTTAGTTTATTAATGAATTCTCATAACCCCTGGTGAGGTAGGTATTATTAAGATTCAGGTTCACGTCGGGCAATGGAGGCTAAGTAACTCACCCGGGGCCACGGGGTGAATCAGTCCCCAACTCGGGAAACAGAGACACCAAGCCAGCCCCTGCTGCTCCTCCTGCTCTAACCACTAGATTGTGGTATGTCTTTGTCTTGGTATGAAATTAGCGAAACAAATTGGAGCTGAAGAGTCAACAGATAGAAGGAATATTTGGTGATGGTTTCAGAAGGGAACAGAGAGGTGGTGAAGGGCTCTAAGGACGTTGTAATGTGTTTCAGTGAACAGACAGGTGCTTCTGGCTTTAAAATACATTAGGAACTGATTCTGCCACACATCAGAAGCGTTCAGGATACGGAGCAGACAAGAGAAGGAGCAGAAGTTAAGTGGCAAGTAGAGCAGAGGAGACTAATGTTTAGGACACTCTATTCGTTTCTTCTTCTTTTTTTTTTTACTCTATACTTTTCTACAATGTATGTACAACATAATGTTCTGGGCAATCTATATGCCCATGAAGTATACTTATAATTGAGCTCCAGAAAATTATCTTGTTGGTCATATTGTATAGAGAATAAAGCTGCAGGCTTCTACCTTATTAACTGTGAGCAGAATATTAGTAGATATTCATTTCTTTCCCTGGTTTTCTTATTATTCATCATAATATAAATATTTACGGTTCTCTATCACTCATACTGAAAAAAATCTTAATTTTTGCCATAGGTGTCTAGGATGACTCTATTTGGAACTAACAAAAGCAGCCATGCATAACGAATCCCCAGTAATTTCAGATGGTTAATTAGTGCCTGCACAGCCATACCTGTCACCAATATGATGAGTTTCACTTTGATGCATCTCATTCTTCAAGTCTGTTACAGGTCCTTTCTCAGAGAGACATACTCATTTCTCTTGGTCATGTTTGTTCTGGAAATATTTCTGCTTCGTGGAACCCCACGATCAGTTAGCTCTACTGCTTTTATCAAATATATCAAAAGTATACAATCTGTGCCATTGCACAAAATTAGTTTGGTGAGTTAGCATTCCAGTACAATTCATTCAAATGAACTAATTCACTGAGATTGAACTATATTGATGCATATTCTTAGAAATAAAATACTAGCTCTTAGACTGCACAGTAGCCAAGTCATAGCTATCTCCACTTACATATCCATTTGTCTTATCTGTCATCCCATGGTGTTGCCATTATTTAAGTCTGGGGCATAATTATTGTTCATCTAGAGCATACCTGTTACTTGAGATGCTTGATGTTTTTCTTTTGTTGTTAGTTTAAATAAGAGAAGCAGGGGCGCCTGGGTGGCTTAGTCGGTTAAGCGTCCGACTTTCGCTTACGTCATGATCTCGCGGTTCGTGGGTACGAGCCCCGTGTCGTGTGCTGACTGCCAGCTCAGAGCCTGGAGCCTGTTTCAATCTGTGACTCCCTCTCTCTCTGACCCTCCCCTGCTCATGCTGTCTCTCTCTCTCTCTCCTAGAAGTAAATAAAACATTAAGAAATTAAAAAAAAAAAAAAAAAAGAGAAGCAGGGCTGTCAGTGTGAAAATCATACCTATAGGCTTTTTCACTTTATGGAAACTCTTAAATCATTATCTAATGATAAATCTAGCTACAATTTGGTATTACAGTTTTTTAGTTGTTTTTTTTTTTTTTCTGGCCAGAGGAAATATTTACAATACCTCTCTACCACTGGGCAACCCATAATTTAAAAATAAAAAAAAAGGGGGGGGGAGGGAACAGGTACATCAAATACTAACTGTGATACCTCTTTAACAAATAATGTTTAAAAATTATTATAAATCACAGTGTCAGATGCATGTGTGTGTCTCAGAATTTTATTCTTCATTGGTTGCTCAACTTGTCTTATTATAGTTTTACATTTTTATTAGTGTCTAATTTTCATTTTTACTAATTCAATTTTAATTTATTAAATAGAACAGAGCAGTCAGTTGGGCATCTGACTTCATCTTAGGTTATGATCTCACAGTTTGTGTGCAAGCCCCACGTCCAACTCTGTGCTTCCAGCTCAGAGCCTGGAGTTACTTTGGATTCTGTGTCTCCCTCTCTCTCTGCCCCTCTCCTGCTCACACTCTGTCTTTCTATCTCCGTCAAAAATAAACAAACTTAAAAAAAACCCAGGGAAATGAAAAATCATACTTTTTGTGTGCTCTGAGAAATGATTTTAGAATGACATCTGACACAAATGTTTGTAAATGAATGATTAAATGTATGTATGGGTGTATATTAACATACATAATTTTTCTTAGTGATTTATATGCCAAGTACCATTTCATTGAAACGCTAAAACTTAATATTTTAAAAAAAACTGCCTTGGAAGGGCCTCCAGAGGTTAAAATGGTGAGATAATTCATTGAGGGAATTAAATGGCTCCTCCTTGTTGCTTCAGTTGAAGATTCTGGGAGGATCAGACACTAGGGAGGGTGGGGCAGAGTGACTGAAAGTCTCAGGGGAGATTGGTAGGAAATGACTTTCCAGAGGGAAGCATGCAGGTGAACCAGGAGAGAGGATGCACCAATAGTACAGCCAAGCCCAGGACACCTTGTTCTGTGATTCATAGGAGTGTTACATAGACATATATAACTGTCTTTGTCCATCTCTATGTTATTACCAATATACCTGGTTTTCTCTTGAACTGATGGGGAATTTTGGTCCTCATAGTCATAGTAGCTTAGCTTTTGAAGAGAAATTAGAGATTTACTCAAACTGGCATGACAGCAAATGTACCAAATTTCAGCGTAGTTTTTCCAAACTCTGCCTCCCTGTAGCTTTCATTCATTTGTCTCATTCTGCCTTATCCAAGGGCCACAATAAAGAACTCTCTTTCAGGTGTCATCCTTCAGAATTTTGAGGGAGCCAGCCCTGATGAATTCCTCTTTTTCTGACGTGAGATGCCATGTTCCACAGGTCACATGGTACTGATAGCACCCTTATCTTCCTGGCTACTATTTTCTGAATGCACACTGGTTCATCAAGATAGCAATAATTATTTTCTAAGAATGAAAATAATATTCCAGATATGGTGTAACCCACGTAGTGTGTAATATGGATATTAATGGCTAAGGTCACGATTTCATACCTCTACCATTGCCATTTGAATTTGCTTAAATGGTAATCCACTATATCACAGAGTTAGCTAAAGGAAATGGAGTGGAGGAAGAATAATGTTTCCCCTATCCTTTCTGGTTCTTGGTCAAGACCCTCCCCGCCCCCCGACCATAATAAAAGATTAATAGGAGAAAAACAAACAGAAGTTTAATGACATGTACATCTCCCATATATACATGAGAGACCCAGGAAAATTGAGTAACTCCATGAAATGGACCAGCTTAGAATATAATAAGCTCATGAAGGAGGACAAAGTATACCACCCCAAAATGTGTCCCTTTGGCATAAAGTTTACCTTGAGCTAATTATTTTTAAGTAACAACAGACATAGGAACAACTCTGAAAATGGAGTAAGCCATCCTTGTGTATGACACATTTACATTACAAGGGAAATAAGCTCACACTTGAATATGTGTTTATTTCTGCATCATATACTTGGAGCCATATTGATATGCTATAGTGTTTCTGGGGTGAAAAACAAGAATAGTGAAAGGATTTAAGGAATGTCCTGTGAAGAACTGTCAAAGGAATTAGGTAGGGCAGCATAAGGGAGAAATAGTGCCATAGCTATTTCTTTTGAGTGCTCTCTTTAAATGTGTGAACAGTTGCTATCCAAAGGTAGAAGTTAAACTAATTGATATTTAAAACAAGGCAAAACTGAGCCCAATATTGGGGGGAATTGTCTTAGTATATTTTTTTCAAAAGTGGTTTAGGCTGTTTGGTGCATTAGTGAGCTACCTGTCCCGATAACTTCAAAAATGGAAAACTGCTGACAAGATTTGTTAAGGATGTTAACTTGTATTATAGGGCCCTGAGCTAAGTTGGTTTTCATATTAATGAGTTTACAAACATTTTTTGGAACCAAATAAAATTAGCATCAAATGTTGTTCATTTGATGTTCATTCATATCTTCATCAAATGTTGTTTTATTATTTTGGTCCAGTCATTATTTTATCATATTTTGTAATTTTGTGTTACTTATATATTTTGTCAATGTTGTTTTTATGTTTTCATTTAAGTCATTGATGTAAAACTGGGCAGCAGTATATTTAGGGATTCAATTATTATTCAATGCTGCATAGCATGTGAGAGCCCATAAAGGAAACAGTTGTTACCAACTGTTATTGGGAGTTATTGGAGTTATTTTGTTCTCCAAGATATCAAGGAAGACTTTGTTCATTGCTTTGCAATTGCAGTCCCTTGATCTACTACCTTATAATGCTGTAGAAATCCAAAAGAAAGCAGCAGGAAGGCTAGAGGACGGTAGTGTGGGATGACCCTACAAGAACATTTATGCTGACTGTAGGTGTAACCGTACAAGGGGCTGTTGCGCGATGTGCCGTAAGCACACTAGTTTTATTACAGGGTGTCAAGCAAGGAGATAGAACAACATTTCTCAAATCCACCTCCCCTAAGAGTTCTGGTTGGGTGTAGTTTAAGGATAAAGGGGTCAGGATGTCCTGAGTGCAAGTGCGTAGGCTGCATGGAATGTGCTGATTGGATATAGGAACATACGGAGGTGTCTTCCATTCTGGACATGGACATTCAGAAATTGCCTCTTCATGGGACACATGTTCAAAAAATGGAAGCATAAGACTGATAAATGGGGGAAATCTTGGGGTGGGGGAGGTCTTGGGATGTGTCATCACAAAAGTTACTTTGGTTCACTCCTGGTCCTTTTACTTAGTTGCAAGAAAGCTTCCCAGTTTGTTACAGTCTTAGCTAGTCTTATCAGTGGGTAGTCTATTTCTGAAAAATAGGCTTGTACACAAGTCAGATTAGCCTAGTTCTCTTAGGGTAGAATGGTCAAGCATTTAACATAACACATCGTTTTCATAGGTGTATTTATCTCTGACATAGGACCCACTGGAAACTGCAGCCCAGGTTGAGGAGTGGGATCAGGACACAAAGGACTTCAAGTCATGAGCCGACAAATCTTTTTTTTTTTTTTTTAATATTTTTATTTATTTCTGAGAGAGAGAGAGAGACAGCGTGAGCAGGGGAGGGTCAGAGAGAGAGGGAGACACAGAATCTGAAGCAGGCTCCAGGCTCTGAGCTAGCTGTCAGCACAGAGCCCGATGCGGGCCTTGAACCCACGAACCATAAGATCATGACCTGAGCTGAAATTGGATGCTTAACCGACTGAGCCACCCAGGCGCCCCTTGACAAGTCTTTTAAGAAGCATCCTGGAGTTAAGCTGCAACCATACAGTCTGAGATATGCAAATAATGAAGAGAGAGAAATCTAGGATTGTAAAATGAAGCAATGGTTTGGAGGAGGTTGGAGATGTAGGAGAACAGAACTTCCACATCCAGAAAATGGCAGAAGCAATATTGGGCATAAGGTGGTGGAAGTTGTTGGTCTGCTGCAGAGTAGAAGGTGGGAAGAAAGAGTTCAGTTTGGGAGATTTGAAATGTATGTTGCTAACATGAAGGGAAAATAGAATTGAGTAGTTGGTATTCACTAGATATTACCTAGCTTTTTATCAATAGTATCTCACTTAGTCCATATGGTGACCTTAAAAGTTGGCATTATTTTATTGATGAAGAAATTAAAACTCAAAGAGATTAAGTAAATTTTCCACGTCTTTCTAATTCCAAAGTCACATACTATCACTCTGTTACACTATTTATATGTCCAGCCACATCTGGGGTTATCTTTGTTCATGATCATGAATTCCTCATTAAGTATGTCACTCCTACTCAAGTTTTTGTACCTTTGAATTAAGCCTGTTTTGTTTTGCTTGTTAAAATAATATCTCCTAAAAGGTTGTGGGTTTTTTGCATTATTTCTTTTATCTTCTGTGAGATCATAATTGTCAAAAAGTTATGAATTTCACTTTTGGGGGTGTTATTTCTCCAAGAGAGTTAAAAGATCTTGCCTCTGTTCAAGTTTTGGCAACTGTATTTGGAAAGGAAAAGTGGGAGTAGGAAACTATCATTTGTTGAGGGTCATCTATGGGAAATGCTATGCTAAATACTTAATTTTCTTTAGCTCCTTCATTGTTTTAGAAAACATGATATTTTCTACTGGCTGTTCTTTTTCCTTCCACGTAACTGAATTAGAGTGTTTGTTTCAAAGAAACATGATTAGATAAATCTTCTTCCCACCCTTGTCCCCACTTCCTTCTCCTCAAGGCTCTCCATAAACAAGACTACTGGAGAAAAAGAAAGAGACATCTTTTGCCCAAGGTACTAACTATACTTATAATCTCTAAGAGTTTGGCATGGAGAATCAAGGACTCTTGCCATGGGCGATTAAGAATATTCGAGGTGATTCTTTAGGAAAGTGGTGAGGTTTTCCCTTGACTCCCCATAGAAATACATAATGGAAAGGTATTTGGTAGGAGGTTACATTGAGAGAACACTCCGAAGACTTATTGTTATTTAGATAGTAATAAATTTGTGTGTGTGTGAAATTCTCTCAGCTTTGACACAGGACATCACCTAATCCAGGGGCATGGAAAATATCAGTAAGCCAAAAAAATCTTCTTAGGTTCTATTGGCGAAATGACCTGTTTCTATGTGGCTGTGTCTGCAGAGGTATTTGATTCTGCTAAATAATATTCCTGGGCCAAATCAGTATCTGTAGTAGAGGTGATATATTTACAGTGTCTCATTATAAACATAGATTTCATGTCACCAAGCCTCAGAGGATGTAAGATAAAATACATTTCATTGTTCAAGATTTCAAGTCAACTTTGCTAGCTAGTCTATAAATTGGCATGTATTCAAAGACAATCAGAAATCTATTTTTTTTTCTATTATTGTTTCCTGGTATTGTTACCTGAGAATACCTGGAAAGAACCTCTACTTTGCCAGTATAGTCTGTCTCTGTCGCCCATTGTAGCTAATGATTCAGATGTATTTATGAATGTAATGCATTTTTCTGTATACCTGTATACCAGTCAGATCCATTTAAAGTCTGATCAATTGGGCAACTTACTTGCCAGTCACATATTCCCTAGTGTTCCTTCTGTGCCTTCTCTCATGTCTTGGAAATGATTTTACTTTCAGGAAGATGAAGCTCTAATGAGCCCTCAGGAATCTTTGTTCAAAGATGTCCAGTCCACCAAGGATGAACTAAGAAGGTGTCCGAAAGTGTGAATTACTTACTGATTAGAAGCCAACACTGGATTTTTTTTTCTGTTTCTAGAGGTTACCAATCAAATTCAAACCCAACACCATGTTTTAAATTCCACCAACACCAAAGCCCCTTTTTAAACAAAGCCTTTTGTTTTTTCATTTTTTCTTGCTGAGAAGACTATTTCAAATTCACAGCTTTCAAACTCTGTGCTAAATGAAAAATAATGCTTTAATAAACCTTGACCCTTTTGCAAATAGTATACCGTTAGGTGGTTTAAATAATGCACTTTCTGACTCCTCAGATCTAAAATGTATTTTATAGACAAAGTGATTATTACTAAATGGTAGTCGAATTATTAGGAATTAGAAGGATTTAAGCATTTTGTAAAAACAAAGTTTATTTTATAAATATAAATAAAACTGCATCTTAAGCAGTTTTAAAGCATTTAAAATACACAGACTACAAAAGAATGGTGAGTTAACCTCTTTAGTGCTTTCTTTCCTTGAATTGAAGAAAAATTTCAGGATTTAATTAGCTGGCAAAAATATGGGAAAATCCATAACCATATATACCTTGAGGTTCTTTCTCATTAGAAAAGGAAAGCAACACCAGCTGAGATGCTATTTAGACCAGATGGAGCTTAGTCTGAATGAGGAGTCAATTTTCTCAGGTGGCATAATGAACAGAGCAGTTATTTTGTATGTGTGTGAGGATACATCTCCAAATCTGTATGACTTATTTCTCCAGTCCTGGGAGGAGAGTCCTTCTTAGGAAATCTTCGATGCTTCATGTTGAGAAAGAAATTGTTAATGTTAAGAGAGAGAGAAGAGGAGGAGAGAAAGAGAGAACAAGATTGAGAGAGAAAGACTTGCAAGAGAGGAAAGGAGAGAAGGAGGGAGAGAGTTAATTTAATTAAATGAGGGAGGCTGTTAGACTGGTGTGGTTCTAAGGCCCTGGCAGCCTACTTAAGTAAGCAGACCACAGTCTAAGACTGTAAATGCCTCAGGGCTATAAAATTAAAGCAATAGGGACAACCAATCACAACAGGCAACTAGGCTATAGCCTATCTATAATTTCCTTACTTTGTTTCTTCTGCCTTTTGTCTGTGAAAGTTTCTCCTTGAGCTCTTGTAGGTGGAAAACTCACCACCTCAGGTTTGGTGCTGCCCAATGCAAATTGACTTTTGATGAAGAAGAAAACACTCTTAAAATGTTTAACACGCTAGTTTCTTTTAACCAAAAGAAGGAAGAAAAAAGGGTAGATAGAGCAAGGGAGGGAGCAGGAAGGGAGGGAGAAAATCATTAAAAGGTAACAAACACACAAAGAGTAGTTTCTCCTCTGCATCTCCTAGGTAGAAAAAGGATTGTTACCTTGTGTCATTAACATATGGAGGTCTCCATTATTTAGTCAGTTTCATTTTCATGTTAATGACTGTTATTTAAAAGTTTCTGGGAACTCGGATAGTTTGGTGTCCTCTGAGGTTAGGTTGAAATGTCTTAAATCCACTAGTTTGTAAAGCTGCTACAATTTAAACTAATACCACTGGCTGGTTCATCTTATGCAAAAGAGATACAGATCTCCCTGAAAGCTTCTATTTTTCTTTCCTGCCTACCTTCTGCTTAGGGAACTGAATAGAAACTTTAAAGCTTAAATTAAAAGAATCTTCTCTCATTCAATTTGGAGGTGGGAAATTGGAGATTGCTTCGACTGGAGAATTTTCAAAGGCTTGATACCTAAATGTATTCTTTGGGTGGATTTTTCCTGGTGATGCGACATTATTTGAATACACTGAAGCCTCATCATTTACCAGGTTGGTAATAATTTTGATACAAAAATAGGTCTCTATAGGAATGCAGCTTGAACCAATAACAAGCAACAGTGCTTTCTTTGTGATAAATTGACACTAAAGCCCAATCCTGAAAATCTCTTATATTATTTAGAGGAGCAGTGATCAAAGACAGAAGAGAAGAAAGAGCTGGCAGCCTCGTATATTCTCCACTGATGCTGAGATAGTGTCAGTAATAGGTAATGCAGTTACTACCGGGGAGAGCTGGAGAGCAGCTTTAAACTTCACATTCATATATCTTCTGGAAAAGTCAGGGCAAGAGTGAAAAAAAATCAGCACAGTACTTTCCTGAAGTTCTTTAAAACTAGCTATACAAATTGCTGCTCCCGAGTAGGATGAGGGCAAATATAAATTTAGGTAGAACAAAACAAAATAATTGGAATGTCACTGGAATACTGATGGGAGTGAGAGAATTCTAAGGGCTGCCTAATGAGGATGGCTTTAATCCAGAGAGAATCTAGGCACTCCCTTTTCCATTTTATACAACACTCTGTTTCAAGCTATTCTTCCTGAAGTCCCGTTTCCTCCACATCACTTAAAAATGTTTTTAAATGTTTTTATTTATTTTTGAGAGAGACAGATAGACAGAGCACCAGCAGGGGAGGTGCAGAGAGAGCGGAATTGAGGCACAGAATCTGAAGCAGACTCCAGACTCTGAGCTGTCAGCACAGAGACCCCCCCATGGAGCTAGAACTCATGAACTGCAAGGTCATGACCTGAGCCAAAGTCCAATGCTTAATCCACTGAGCCACCCAGCTGCCTCTATTCACATCACTTTTTGCTTAAAATTCCCTGTGCTTTGCCTTGACTTAGAGACTCTAGTGTTGCAGGAAAGCTCCACCGAATTCTTGCACACATTAAAAAATTAATGACCAGATTTAAACCTCATGATGTAAAAAGTTTATTGACAACAGTCTATGCTGTAGCTCCCTAAAAATTTAAAATATTATGGCTAGTATAATATATACCATTCTAGCAGGTCTTAATCACTATCAATAAAATATTAATTCATTCATACATTTGCATTTTCATTATGAAAGCAAACATTTTCTTTTCAGATAGGACAAATAATTCAATGATCCAACCTTCCATAACATGTATATGTCAGTGCCTACAAGTAAAACATATTTCCAGTTTATTCTTCTCTTTAGATTGCAGCTTAGTGATCATTTGCATTGACTAGATCCATTCAGTTACATTTACAGTGCTGTTTCACTTTTGCTCTTTCCCCCCCCCCATTTTTTCCTTTTTTCAATATTCTCTATTGATTTTACAACAAAGTTTCCATTCAATTTTATAATCCATAAGATCACATTCCAATATTTTGCTCTGTATGCTTTCTCAGCAGCCTTTCAAAGGTTCCGTCCATGTTTATGCTTCTTAAAAGCATTTAAGTAAAAAAAAGTTCAGAAATATATGCAACTCTTATATGTAATATTACGTTAAATTTAAATGAACTTTTAGGGGCGCCTGGGTGGCTTAGTCGGTTAAGCGTCCCACTTTCGCTTAGGTCATGATCTCGCGGTTCGTGAGTTCGAGTCCCGCGTCGGGCTCTGTGCTGACTGCCAGCTCAGAGCCTGGAGCCTCTTTCGGTCTGTGACTCCCTCTCTCTCTCTGACCCTCCCCTGCTCACGCTGTCTCTCTCTCTCTCTCCTAGAAATGAATGAATGAATGAATGAATGAATGAATGAATGAATAAATAAATAAATAAATAAATAAATAAATAAATAAATAAATGAACTTTTATAGGGGCACCTGGATGGCTCAGTCGGTTGAGCATCAGACTTTGGCTCATGTCGTTATCTCCCAGTTTGCGAGTTTGAGACCCACATTGGGCTTGCTGTTGTCAGCCTGTCAGTGCAGACTCTGCTTCAGATCCTCTGTCCCCTTCTCTCTGCCCCTCCCATGCTTGTGCTCCCCCAACAAAACATTAAAAAGTAATAAAATATTAATTAACTTTTATAAATAACATAAGGTCAGAGGAAGCATGTTACAAATTAGAGACTAGATAATTTCATCTAGACTCTATGGTCTAGACCACTTTGTGCTTGGAACATATAATCTTTTAATAAAATAAAGGGCAGATACACATGTATATGTAAGTGCATGTGTATATATTTGTATATCAATTGATATATGGTTTTCTTTTTTTTCTTTTTTTTTTTTGATATGTATTTTTCTTTTCCTCCTTCCTTCTTTCCTTCCTTTTTTCCTTCTTGTCATGTGCTTTGGAAGTAGAAATTTAGGATGATTTATGACTTTTAAGTCCTTAAGCCATCTAGTCCAAATACATTTTTCCAACGTAATGCTAGTTACTTTGCTACATAAACCTTCTACTTTAGCTTGAGTACACTGTGTCATCACAACACAATCCTCCTGTTTCTCCACCTTGCTTGTATCATTTCTCCCATAACAGTATCTAACCCTCTGCTCTCTCTTTCTAGATCTACTACTGTACTTTGGTCACATCTGTCACACTCCAGTCTCATGGATGCCTTCTTTGATCCTCCAAAACCATGTCATCCATATCACTGTACACTCATTCAGAGTCACATGCATGTGCTTTGATGGTGGCTTGCTTTGTCATGCAACCATCCATGTCTCTGCCTTCTGTCTTCCCAGCTATATTCTATAACCCCAGAGGACAAACATGTGGCCAATACACTTTCATAGCACCTAGTGATCTTTTGAGAACTTGGGGAGAGTGGCTGTTCTAGTAGTTAAATGACTGATGGAGTGGCAATAAGTTTCCAGGTTGACTGGGGGATAATCACTGTTTTTAAGATTTATTTGTTTTTGATGTTGGAGTTCTTTTTTTTTTTTTAATGGAACAAATAAAAAGGAAGAAAAAGCAGAGGATGATAGCCTCTGATATCACGGGAATGTTTCTTTGTTGGAGATAATCTCCAGCCTTAAAGCTTGAATCCTTGTCACCATGGCTGTATTAATCATACCACCATTCTGGATTTTAGTTTCTTATACTGAAAGCTGAATGAGAACACAGCCCTCCCAAAACAGTAGCAGGAGAGGCCAGGTAAAAAGTATAATTTTTTCTTTTTTTCCCCCATTTTAAAAAAAATAAATGTTTTCTTTTATAACAGGAGATCTAGATTTACAAAAAGATTGTAAAGTTAGTATAGGGAGTTCCTATATACAACAGACTCAGGTTTTGCTTCTTACTGACCTCTTCTATTGGCCTCTTACATTACTATGGCACATGTGTTAAAACTAATGAACCAGTATTGATGCATTTTTACTAACGAACATCTTTTTCTGTGTTCTGGGAAACCATATTACATTTAATAGTCATGCTTTGTTAGGCCCTTATTGGCTGTGATGGTTTCAGAAACTTTTCTTATGTTTGATTCTTGACAATTTTAAGGAACTGGTCATGGATTTTGTAGACTGTTCCTCAACTGGGACTTTTCTGTTGCTCTTCTTGTGATTAGATTGATGTTCTGTGTTTTTGGAAGAAGACCACAGAGATACAGTGCAATTTTTATCATGTCATATCAGTAGTGCATGCTATTGACATAACTTATCACTGTTGATGATGACCTCGATTATCTGATGGAGTAGTATGTGTGACGTTTCTCCACTGCACAGTTAGAGGGTGTGACTTTCCAAGGGGGGTGGACAATGGAGGAACAGAAAAGGCCAAAAAGATTAACTTGACAATTTGTTTGGGGTTCTTTGGCTAAGGCGTAGCATCAGTTTCCTACCTAAATTTGAGAATGTACAAATTATTTCTTACTTCCCTAGTTTGATGTTCATTGCCGATTTGAGCTCCCTTTTCATTTTTGAACACCTCCCATTACCTGTGGTGAGTATAGAATTGCCTTCTCAGCCATAAGTAGGCCCCTCGGGTTTGTGGTCCTGAGAATATAGGAGAGCTCACAGCACCTTTGGGAAGGAGGAAAGTCACCTTCTGAAGCTACTGCTCTCCTGGTAGAGCAACTTAGAAGAAGAGTGGGTGAGAACAGCCTTGAAAACAGATTTTTTTCTTCAGTCAAGATGGTGCTAATAGCAGGACAATCCTGGTTGCTTTGTTTGGTTTTTGATAAATATTTTGGGCACCACAGATAGTGGAAAGGTGTTTGAGGGAGCTCCGTCACAGTCCACAGTCGTTGGGGCATCTGAAAAGGGCAGCGGGAATTGCAACTCTTTGTAGATAGTTTCTATGCCCCTCAGGCTCCCCTGGTGTTCCTCTTTGTTGGCTTTGAAAGAAGCAGAATATTGTTTTCCAAAAATACTCCCCCTTCCATTATGATCATCATTGTCATTATCATCATTATTGCTATTCTCTGAATCACCCATCAGAGCAAACTTTCACATATTGACAGTGCCTGAATATAAGCACTTTAGTTACTTTCTCAAAACAAGTGTCTGCAGGGTCACCCAGTCTTTGTAGCTTCATAGGCAGGGGCCCTCCAATTACAGACAAATGTTCTGAAATTACCTTTGTGTTCCATTCACACACCACCCAGATGCATTTTTCTCATTAAATGTGATTCCATGATGAGAGCCAGGCAAGGAGAACATTTATATTATCCCATAGAAGGTAAAGCCACACTCAGCATGTCCTAATTCAGCTGATGAGAAATAGGACAAGGGTCAAAAGTCAGGGTGTTCTGGGAGCAGATATGTTCCACTGAAGGCCAAGGTGTTTCTGTACACCCAAAAGTTTCAAATCAGGTGTTTATTGCCTAAAACATGTCTGAGAAAGTTAATGAGGTAAGTTATTACCTACCATGTCTGCAGTTTTTCCATTACCAGCTATAAAGGCAGGTAGCAATCTCACTCTTCCTTGAAGGCATCATTCATTATAAATTACTTGCTTTCAATCATGAGAGGAATACAATGAAAAGGAAAGTACCAAAGAAGGTCTTCACTGGGCTTTGTTAGGAGACAAAATAGTAGCATTGAGCATTCATATTATTGTCAAACTTCCCCGAATGAGAGATTTTGAATTCAAATGATTAGTTGGTAACTGGATCCTTGGTATTATCTGAAACCAGACTGGTCTCTTTCTTTTCTTATATTTTAAAAACTAATAAGAGCCAGAGGCATACTCTCCTATCTAAAACAGTAACTCCTGTTACTATATGACCAGAGAAGTATTTTAGTTTGTATTTTGGCTCAGTCCTCCTTTTGTTTCGACCAAGTGTTATTGAAGATGAAAAGTAGGAGTGGGGAGAAAGCGTTCCTTGTGGTCAGCTCTGCTCCCGACTTTTCAGACAGAGCCAAAAGACAGACATAGGTTCCCTAGTACCTGGCTTCATGGTAGTTTCAAATTGCTCTTACAGGAGGGCAAAACTCACTGTCTATTCACAACTGTCCGTGATCACGAAGGAATCTTAAAGACAGCCAGTCTAGAAGCATGATTCCAGTGACCAACCATGTAAACACCTCAACTTAGACCCACATATATTGTGCAGACAGATGAACTTCACTACATGACTGTCCTATTTCTTCTTGGTCTTGTGCTATTTACATCCAGACTTAAACTTCTACACTGCGTTTGGTTGGAATACGTAACTGCTTCACCCAGGACTCTTAGATAATAAGCGGAACTCTGAGACCAATATTCAGTCCTATGGAGATAACAAAGAAAGTTGCGAAGATCATGGATCACTGAAGTTCCTCAGGATATTGCTAGTGATGGGTTGTGAAATACTAACAGTTTAATATATTTAAATTGGGGGGGGGAAGAAATAAATATACTCAAAGAGCTTATCAAAATTAAGTGTAGGACTAATTAAGGCCAACTCGACTGCTATTATTTCCTCTTACACTGAATATAACCTCCCACAGGCAATAGGGGTGGCTGATAGATGTTCTCCTTAGGAAATGTGTGGTCATGTCTGATAAGCATAGGCAGCACAACATCATTTATTTTTATCAAAGCTCCCCAGGCAGGAGAAATTGATAGAGATTACCATTTAATCTGTAAGAACTGGGATCTTTATTCAGCAGTACTTATAATTTATGTACTTGAATAATTTGCTATACTAAAAACCTTGAAATCTCCAAGTATAAAAATCGCTGCTAGTTTTCCTAGAGTACCAATGGTAGTAACAACTTACTCTTAAATAGATTTCCACTTTGGAACTGAATTCTTTATCTTAAGTGGCTAGAATACATTATATCTCCATACCAGTGATGCTTTGTGAGGGAATAAAATATTGTAATGAGCTCTGTCCCTTTTCTTCTGGTTCCTTTTCTCATTGAACAAATGATCATCTTTGCACCATCCATTCTGCCAGAATTTGAGGTTATGTAGCGTCTCTTGGTCAGCTTAAGGTAGGCTTCACTCCAGTAACAAAGCACCACCGAAAATCTTTTATGGTTTTAATAACAAAGCCTTATTTTGTTGCTTAAAAATCTTTGGAAGATTGGCTTTGACTCTGCTCTATGTTGATCTACATTTTGTAGTTTAGGCTGAAGGAACAGCCCCTTCTGCTCCTTCATGCCGGATTCACTGTAGTCAGAAAAATAGCAGTGGCAGATCAGGGGCTAGCTTTTAAAATTTCTGCTTGGAGGTGGCATATGTTACAATGACTCACATTTCATTGGCCAAATTAAGTCATGTCTACGGGCCGACTGTCAATGAGGTGGAAAGAATAATCCTCCTGTCAAGAGGTCCTAGAAGTGAGGGACAGTGAATATTTTTGACAATAATACAATTTACAACACTGCGCTGGGGGACTTACAGTCTAAATGGAGAGCTGAAGATGACGCAGAAGAGCTACAGGGAATGCAAAAAGCAGACTTCCATATTAGCATCTAGTAAGGTTCTTCATCTTACTCCCTATTAAACATTACTGATATGTGCTTTTTAGGTAAATGTTTCTGTCTTTGTCATCCTGAGTACAGGCAAATGTCTGCCAAAATAAAACCAGTGGAAGCCAGGTTTTATGGTAAAACAACAGCGTTTAGAAATGTGGAACAGATGAATAATGACTTCTCCATTTCCAGGTTCGATTGACTGAGTGTCCAATCCAATTGATTGTGCAGATATTGACCATCAGGATCACAGGATGAAAAAGCTCTGATCTAATAGAAAGATGACTAATTCAATAGTCACATATCAATAGGCCTCTTGGTCATCCAATAATGATATACGTCCTTATAAGCCACATGAAAAGGTCAAAGAAGTAGAAGCATGTTAAAATTCTCATGAGGTCTCTCCCAGATCCTCATTAGACCAGCACTGGTTTGCTTTTGGCTCAGGTCTTTGTGGCAGTCCCTCCGATTACAGATGGATGTAGATCATACACTCAAGTCTAAACCTTATTTGAGAAGTCTCATGTAATTTCATTCAATATGAAATGCCTCTAACGTCTAATAATATTTGATAATATTCACTTGCCCAAAGGGGCTGATTGTGAACTTGTCTGAAAACTTGTGATTCAGTTTAGTCATCCTTAGAATTTATATTGTCAGTAAGTATACCATATAAATAATTCAACTGCTAACGAAAGATAGAATCTGTGAAAATGGTGGAAGTTGCAAAACTTTCATTATCATGTTTATCATTTGATGAGCTCTTAAAAATGAATACAGAGTATGAAGATTCATTGCTTAATGAAAGCTATTTTTAAAAGTAAGCATAATATAGTGCTTTGCTTGAAACTAAAATTGCAAGTGAAATTCACATTTGTTCTAGGAGAGGAGATCGAATGACTATTTTGATAAATTAAACAGATTAAATAGATTTAAGAAGTAAGTATATGGGGTCACCCTGCATTGTAAATGAAGGAACTGTGAACTGAAAGACAGGGGCATACGAACTATAACCAGCTCTTCCTTCAGTGAGCAAATAACTTGCTGAGCCGAGGTATTCCTAATTTTTAAAACTGAGTGATTTGGATCAAGTGCTGGTAAATTTTCCAAAAATATATTCCCTTTTTTTCTTCCTCCCTTCACTGATTTAAATATAATTATTGAACTATTAAATGTTTCAGGCACAAAAGTAGGCACCAAATATTGTGCTAATGAATAAACAATCGTGGTCCCTGTTCTCAGGAGCATGGAATCACCTGATGGAGACAATATAAACAAATTTTTTGCAGTGGGTACCGTGAGAGAAATAAAGCCCTGATACCTAGAAATCTGTGTAGGTAGTGAGGAATGTCTTCTCTGGGGATCTGTCTATTGTCCAGGTCTAGAGGAAGAGAATTGGGAACACAGATGTAGGTAGAGAAAATGACTCTGGTCATGTAAAGGATTTAGACTTAGATTTTATTCAAGTGCAATGGAAAGTCACTGATGAGTTGGTGATAGGCAGAAGTGAGAGGAAGTGATTTATGTTTAAAACAATCAGCCTGGGTGTTGTGGGGAGGGGTGGGGGAGTGGGGGGAAATTGCACTGGTCCAGATAAGACATGATGGGAAACTGGACTAGGAGTAATAAGAGTAGAGATCAAGGGAGGCAAATGTATTCTAAATACATGTTGTGGGGTGCCTGAATGGCTCAGTCAGTTAAGTGTCTGACTTCAGCTCAGGTCATGATCTCATGGTTCATGGGTTTGAGCCACCTGTTGGGCTCTGTGCTGACAGTTCAGAGCCTAGAGCCTCCTTCAGATTCTCTCTCTCTCTCTCTCTCTCTCTCTCTCTGTACCTCCCCTGCTCACACTCTGTCTGTCTCTCAAAAATAAATAAAAAACATTTAAAAAATTAAAAAATATATGTGTTGGAGGAAGAAGTGTCAGTATTTAATGATAGTAGGTTGTATAGAATGATGCAGAGGGAGGCATCAAGAGTGATTCTCAGCCTTTTGCCTTGAACAACTGGATAGGGGTACCATGTAGTGAGAATACAAGGCTGAAAAAGAAATCAGTTGTATAGTAGGTAGTAATCAAGGAATCCATGTCAACCTGCTTAGAGGAAATGATGGTTAGCTTTCCAATTTGGAGATGTCAAAGTGTAGTGGCATATTTGAGTGTGGAGCCCAGACATGGCTTTAGCCTGAAGAAAAAACATGATACTTAAAGCCTTAGAAATGGATGCGTCACGGTCGGGGGGAAAAAAAACTATTGAAAGAAGTGTAGAGAGTCTGGGGCCCAACTCTAGAGTCATCAGGAAAACAAACAAAAAACTAAGAAGGTGAGGTCAAAACAGAGACAAAACAGGAGTACGGTCCTGGAATCTTCTGGAAGATAGTATTTCAAGAAGGCTGTGGCCTACCACACTTAATACTGATGAGAGAAAGATGCAGTGAGAACAGAAAAGAAGCCTTCTTAACAGCGTAGATATGATTGGTAACCTTGGAATGAAGAGCTTTTTAGTGGAGTGGGGGAGGGGAGATGAAGTCCAAACTGGAGTAGAAGGAGGAGCAAATGTGATGTGAGGTAGTGGAGACAACAGGTGTAAACAGTTTTTGACAAGTGGTTCTGTAGAAGGGAATAGAAAACAGGGGATATCTGGAGGGGACTATGAGACGCTAGGAGGATTCTTCTTGAATAGTAAAGATATGCATGTCCGTTGCTGAGGGGAAGGGCAAGACAGACCAACAGTTTGATGATGCAGTTAAGAAAGGGATACAGAACCCACAGGAAGGCTAGGTTAGAGTAGGTGGGGGGTGTGATCCTCACTAGATGGAGGATATTTCTTCAATCATGAGGAATGAGGTAGAGGTAGATGTAGATGCAGGGAAATAGAAAATGAGGACATTTAAATTCTATCATTGAAATATGATAATCATGACAGGTGGGTCAGCTGTGGGGCAGGAAACCAGAGAAGAAGTGTCTAGCAAGTGTAGGAAGCTTTAGGAAGCATTTATTCATAGGAGTATTCCTAGCACTGGGCAGAGACTTGATATATATTATTGAACAAATAGATGAAAGCATGACGTTTTAGTATATAAAATAGGTTCACAATTTTCAGATAGAAAGCGTAGACAATATTTTACGTAGAGCAGACTTAGTTCAAAACTGCTTTTTGCAAAAATCTCTTAAAGGCTCAACTAGAAGAACCATACATCTTGCCCTTTGGCTCCAGCCATGGCCTGGGGAACATATCATCGAGACCCTAGGCTAGAAGAAAACAGTGGGCATTACATATCTTCTCATCATGCAAATCTTCTAATTTGTGTGAAAAAACCTGATGAAGTAAAAAAAGTCAAAAAAAGAACTTACCCATTAGAAGTTTTGGATATTAGCACTTCAGAAGTGTCACAATTATGTGCAGATAACCATTTCTGACCCTGTTATATACGGACAAATGAGATGCTTATAACACTTAGCATTTTGTAGTTTTTAAATATATTTTTCTGTTATCACCTTTAAAGAGTCCCTTTAGCTGGTTCTACTTGAGACTGTTTCCCAAAACCATTTCCTAAGATAGGCACTCTGAGCAAAAATGTTCTAAACCTCCTGGTAAGCCTCAGAGTATTGATTATCTTCTAATCTAGTTTTGACTTTGCCTTGAAACTTCAGCCATAAAAGATTTAAAAGATTTTGCCCTTCACTAAAAGCTATCATCTGTAATCCTTGCACTTGCCCATTTCAGAATCCAGATGACTGAATGTCACATTCGGTTACCTTTATAAACTCCCAAATCAAAGCTTCTAATATCAACACTTGCCTCCCTCATCACTCTTGCTTCTCAGCTCCCAATTTATTGGTAATTCTTTACCACCCCTTGCCACTTACTGTCGGCAGGGCTTGAATGGTCAGAGCAGCCACACAGGCTGCTGGACTCAAACAGTTTTAAAAGTTCTAGAAATCTCCTACAGAAGATGGGAAAACATAAAAACCATGCATGTCAAAATGTCATCCCATGTTGACAGTAAATCACTTAGCTAACATTTAGTTTGTCTTTGGTGTACGATCAGGAGCCACTAGCAGCTGCCGTGCACGTGCCTGGGCAGGGGGGCATGTGTGTTTCCAAGTAATTTCTTAAGCCCTTCGAAAATGCCGCAGTTTTCGCCTCCATCCTTCTTTCTTAACCTTTTACAAATAGCCAAAATAATGTATGGATGTGCGATTTCACTGTCCTTTTCTCTCAGATGCAGGCAATAAAAGTTGATTTGCACTAACAGGCTAAAAGCTCTGAGTGCTACCAGACCATGATGCATTCAGGAAGGAGGGGAGCTTTCAGATCCTCTGCTGGTAGAAAGCATTTCCACGGTAGACATGGCAAAGATTTAGAATCCAAGGCTGGGATCCAATCTATTGTTCAGAAGTCAGTCGGTGTGGAAGAAAAGATTCAGCTGAAAATTGGTCAGAGTGGAGGCATTCTCCTTCTTTGGTTGCTTTTGATTTCAGTGTAGTCCAGATATAGTAAAACTGATGCCATTTAAGCCTTCTCTCCTGCCTTCTGCATGCTCTGCAAGGAATCTGGTTATAGCTATGGTGGGTTCATAGCATTAGCAATAAGGCACAAAAATGTTTGTGAGAAAATCCATGCTAGAAATATACAGTGCTAGAAATATCCTGTGTTTATGCCACTGGCTGGCAGTTGAAATTTCCATTAGTTACATAGTAGAAAATATAGTAAAAAAAATGAGTTAAAAATGAAAATGGTCCTCTGATAATATGCATCTACCTTTTCCACTTTACATTTCATTGGCAAATTTACTAAATCTGAAAAGATGTTAATGTGAAAAGATATTACTGTGTTCCTGCATAGAATTATGGGTAGAAACACAAAGTTGCAATTTCCCTAGAGCGAATTTAGCCTCAAGTAAGTATTTACAGTGTTTCTTAAAAGGTGAAAGTATCACCGGACAGTTTCACATCTCAATCAGTACACAGAACAAACCTATAACCACTATGTAACTATCATGATTGTGCTGTTCGGACAAACAAAGTGTGTGAAGAAAGGATGGAGCTCCCACAAAGAAAGCAATATGTCTAGAAGAAATGGATGTAGTCCATATTGGCAAAGAGGCTACTCTATTTTTGCATCTTGGCTTTTCTCCCATCACACAAAACCAGCAAGAAACAAATGAAATATCACAGTGATTTTAGAAAACAATGAATGTCAAACCATGAAGTTCATATATTTATAGACCCGAAGTTGAGTGGTAATGGTCTAAGAGCTTGGGCTTTGGAACCAAATAGTCCCCATGTTTTAATGCCAGCTGTCATTCACAACTTGTGCAATTTGAGGTAATTTATTTAACCTCATGGTGTCTCATCCTCCTTTTCTGTATAAAGGGACTTTTAATACAGCCCCTTCATGGAACTGTGAAGATTATATGATTTTATGTATGCAGAGTTCTGGCTGGCATATATTTAACATTCAATACATGTTAGATATTATTAAGTAATTGCAAGCATATAATAGAAAAGAAGAGCACATATGGCTTTGAGAATTTTTAACTCTACAAACATCAGGTTTTTCTGATTGGTAAACACTTAGTAATTGTAGCAGGAATAGTAGGGGAGGGGTGGGAGCTGTGAGTACAGTAGCAGGATTAGCAGCGCCTTAATGTTGAGGTAGACATTTGTATGCAGAGATTTATTGGACACCACTTCCTGAAACAACACCTGTAATGAGCTAAGAACCACAATTTGGCAGAGGGAAATGCTGAACTGTGATGTAGTTGCAGCAAAGAACTCAGCCATCTCAGATTGCGCTCAGAAATTACAAAGCCTCATCAAAAAAAAACCAAACCAAACCAAACCAAACCAAAACCAAAACCAAAACAAAACAAAAAAACCCTCAAACTGTCTTGTTTTGAGGCAGGAGTTAGTGGCCTTTTTGAGTTTTCTGTCAGCGAATGCTCCTGGAAAGGGGCATAATCTTGGGCAAGGCAGCTCTCCTTGGCCTTAGCAATTGTGGGGAAGTGGAAGTTCTGGGGGGCATATACTACGGATTTGACTATAGTTCATTGCTTGTGTTGCTCAGATCCTGTTGTTTCATTTTCTTTAAAATTTTTAAATGTTTATTTTATTTTTGAGAGAGGGAGAGACAGAATGTGAGGGGGAGGGGCATACAGAAAGAGGGAGGCACAGAATCCAAAGCAGGCTTCAGGCTCTGAGCTGTCAGCACAGAGCCCAGTGTGGGCTCAGACCCACAAACGTTGACAGCATGACCTGAGCCAAAGTTGGCCGCTGAACTCAGAGTCACCCAGGAGCTCCTATAACCTGGGGCTTTACATAATTCGACAAATCTAGGAACAACTCTTCCAGGATTCTTCTTGGAGAAAAATTGAAAATTTAGTATAGTTTCTGTTACAACACTTAGTCTTGGAGGCTGTAAGAGATATTCATCGTCCCTCCTATTCTAGATTCCTGGTGCCCATGGCTAACAACTCCTATGATCTAACATATTACTATGGTGATATAACCCTGGCCCTCGACCCTCAGGTTTTGAGGATTGGACATAATGCACTTTTCAAGCTATGGTGACTATACCTGTTCATTTAAAATTAAAATTATACAGGGGCGCCCGGGTGGCTTAGTCGTTTAAGCGTCCGACTTTCGCTTAGGTCATGATCTCGCTTAGGTTCGTGGGTTGGAGCCCCGCATCGTGCTCTGTGCTGACTGCCAGCTCAGAGCCTGGAGCCTGTTTCAGTCTGTGACTCCCTCTCTCTCTGACCCTCCCCTGCTCACGCTGTCTCTCTCTCTCTCCTAGAAATAAATAAAACATTTTAAAAAAATAAAAATAAAATTAATATTATACAAAGAGTATCAGTCAGCTTGGTACGATCTTCCCTTCTCTGATAGGAACATGGTTTCTTTCCTACCTACCTACTGACCTCTTGGTACAGTGAACCTAAAGGAATTGGTGGCAAAGTGTCTTCAAACTTAATAGGACTTTGGCAATGTTTGCTGGTAGAAGTGTCCTCTACCCTAGAAACAGGGATCTCTGTTCTCTCTCAACATAGAAATGCAAGGATGTCCCTGGGAGTAATGATCAGTGAAGTCTTTTCTCTTTGTATCTAATATTCCAGACCTGTGACCCACCAGCCAATCTTATGGAGCAAATTAAAATTTGAATGGACTCTTCAGGGTTGTTCAAAATTGAAGGAAGTTTCCTGAGCTTTTGTCCTTCAACATTAGATAACATAAGATAGCCAGGTATCTTATCACTTACCACTTATCACTTATCCAGCCCTCCCTGCACTAGCATCCATTCTTGCCTACCAAGTTTTGTTTATCAATCTTTCAATGAGTATCAGAAAATTCAGTGCAAGCCAGTTATACACATGAGCGTAAAAAATAGTTTGATCATCAAAGAATTTATAAAAATTTTGAGAAAACTGATGTTATCTTGGAATATTTTCTCAACAATATTTTCTTGTGATCACCTTGCATTTAATTCATGCTTTGCTCAAAATATTAGCATGTGATTGCAATTTAAATGAGATGTTTTAAAACCAAATAATTTTATTTAAGAATTCTTAGCTCAAAATTCAAGTTCCCAAGCTTTAAGACAATTTGTTGAATTTTTAAATAAATTTTGCTCAAGTAACAATTACTTCCCATTATGACTTCATATATAGAAATGGACACAGATCCTACATGTGTGAAATATATTTTTATATAGTTTTAGTCATTTTCTAGTATCCCTCTATTATAGAATGGTTAAAAAGTTTATTCAGATTTTATTTTTATAAAAAAAAGTTTAAACATGTCTAAGATACAAGTCCATTAAAAGTAATAGAAGGAGTTAGAGATTAGCTCTAAGCAAAGCCTTTGCAAAGGAATTTATCTTCCAAGTATCCACCTCTTCTGGAAGAAAAGAAAGGTTTTCTTGACCAATTAATGGAGATTGTTAACTAAATGTCATGGCAAGCAAATTCAAATTTTATATCACATTGTTGTTTCTTATAAATTTGACAGGAACACTGTCAACTTCTCTGATGATACAGCACTTCCAAGATCTCTGTTGTGTTTCCTGATTAACAGATTTAAATATATGGTTTATTGGAAGAAACAATGACTGGGAATCAAAACAGCTACTGATTCAGATTCTAGAATAGCTATTCCCCAGCCTTCTAATGAAAGATGAAGCTGGTATTTGACTTTATGACATCATTATTACACATTAGATTTGTAGAGTTGACAATAGAGGGCCAAGAATTTGTCATTAGGTTTTCCTGGAAATGATAGGGCCAACCTGAGATCAGGATAGCAACATCTTGGAAGGAGTCCAGAATTTACTTCCTTTGTTATTGAAACCCCACTCAGTTATTAACCGGTTTCACTTCAGTTATCAGCAGCATATCTGCTTATATCTCTGGATATTAAACTCGTAGAAGGAGTAATTTATTTGTCTCTTTCCATACAAAGACTAGTAACATGCTTCACACATAGCCACCATTCATGTATTTAATAAAAATAGCATTTTGATTTTACATTGTAAATTTTGGCCACAACATGTTTTAATCCACCAAACACCTTATATTTTAGTCAGTCAAAATGATATTTATTGAACATTGATCATGTAGTCACTGTGCTTAATGTGTATGTATGTGCTTAGGTTTGTAGTGTGTGTGTGTGTGTGTGTGTATGTGTGTGTCTGTGTGAATTCTCAATGCTTTTTAAATGAATAAATATGCAAAAAAAGAAGTCAAGGAGAGTTTGTTACAGGCTAATTTGTCAATGGATGCTCAATGGAAAAGGCAGAACTTGAGCTCCCCTTTGAGGGTAGAGAAATAGACAGCAACATCCTCAATATTTGGATAGGGACAATCACACAGTAAAAGAACTTTGCCTTGACAAGGAGCTAATGTACAAAGTGTTCCCACTGTCATCTTAGTAAACAGCTTGATCCCTAAGGCTCTGAAGGAGAGTTTTGACTAATTGTGGCTCCCAGGAAAATTGGTAAATTGGGTTCAGACTGATATTTGCTTATAACTGGAATAGTCCCCAGGATTTTAAATATTACAAGATGTGTGTGTGCAACCGAGGGAATTAGGGTAGTTGAATGGGGAACTCAGCTGTCCCTAAGAGAAGTTCATGCCAGTATCAGAGTGCAAAAACAATGATCATGTGGCTGTTGTTACTACTGTTACTACTAAACTTGATGAGTTTATATTTTGTTTTAATAGACACAGATTTTTATTGCCCAACATCCAACTCAATAACTTAATTTTCTGGGTGGACATTATTCATGTTACTGCTGGCTGTTGTGGTCCACATAAAAAATGAACATGGTTGGTTGGGCCTCACTTCTAAAACTTTGAACAAAAAGCTACCATGGAAATTTTACAACACATTTTAGGTCCCGAAGCCTGATTTACCTCTAATTAGTTAAACTTGTCAACAAATATAATGGGTAGGAAAGACAGGAAGGGATATAGAGTTGTATCTGTAGAATAAGCTTCATCCTATGTTTCTGTCATATCTACTATAAGGGACAATTTTGGACATCTTTTTATTATGGATATTTATAAAATATGTAAACCTAGATAGAATAGTAAGATGTGTCCTCATGTACCCCTCAGAAACTTCAATAATTATCAATACTTGGCAAATCCTGTTTCATCTGTGTGCCCACCCACCCCCTTTCTCTCCCTTAAAAATTATTTTAAAGCAGAATGCAGACAGCATCTCATTTCATCTGTAAAACTTTAGTATTTATCTCTAAACCAGTAAGATTCTTATATATTTAACAGTACTATGGTATGACTTTAAAGGTGACAGGAAGACCTCTTCTCCTTAACCTGTTTATTTACCAGTGTCTGAAATTCCACAAACTTTGAAAGTTCCTTGTTGGAAGGTGAAATACCAACACTTCATTAGAACTATCACAACTAAAACCTATCCAGTTATGATTTATTCAAGACATGGTACCTGAATTTGTGAGTCAACAATTGGCCATTTTTACAATTACTTCTAGAATAGGCACAGTCATCCAAGAAAGTTTAAAAACTGTGACAAATACCTTAAGATCCTAAGGTTATTGGTTACCTGAGTGTATAATAATAGTTACAAATGTGGCAGGCCACACAATGGTGGATGGTAGAAGTAGAATTCCAAGCCAGGTCTCCCAAGGCCACCATCTTCTGGTTCTATCCCACCCCCTATCCCTTTCTTGAATAACTTTCCTAGAGCCTGGTAAGTATCACTGAAGTGTGGTTCTCCTTTCTAGTCATCCCTGCTCAACCACCCCCGCACCTCCCCCTCACCCCCATGTCAAATGTGTTGGATTCTCTAACATAGCAAAATAAATAAAACAGATAGATATAGTTATGTTGTGTATCAAAACAGATTGAAGTTTCAATTCTTGCTTCAATTGCAGCATGATTATTACCAGTTGTAGGGTATTAGAATTCTGAAAATTCCTCCCAAACTCAATGGCTTCCTCAAGATTTCTTGAGTTAATTTCCAGTGTGTATTGATCACTGACCTTGAAGGAAATAAACTAGAAGGCATGCAAATTATTGTAGTCTGCAGCAGCCTGAAGAGTATATAGAAGATGAAATTTGAAGTTTCTATGCCGAGCTGAGCACCCCATCCATCCTGATGAGTTAAGACAGAAGTTACTCTTAATTTTTTATAGGGAAGACTTTTTCTGCACTGCATACAAAAACTTTTCATCTGCTGCAGGAGGACAAGACTGTGCCAGTGAAGCTTGTGAGCTGTTGGCATGTGGAGGATGGTGAAGTTTGACAAAAACACCAGCCACTGCAGTTCACCCATTCCCGCCTTATCACCATCAGGACTCAGCACTGGGCAAGGAAGGGAATGCAAATTATGACCTATCATGGTTTGGTGAAAGTAGAGCCTGAGATAAACTAGATGATTCTAAATGAAGAGTTTTCTGCTAACTCAATACAAATATGGAAAGTGAATTAAGATAGTCAATGTCCTGGAGGCTGTAGTTCTAGTTTCTCACAAAACTTACAATACTGATTGTTCCCCAGTTAACTGACTTACGCAAATCCCTCCCTTCCTTCCTTCTTTCCTTCTTCTTTTCCTTCCAAGTTTAGCTAAAGTTTTCCTTCCCTCACAGGTTTTGCTCAACTGCCATGGCCCTTAGGAATTGTTCTGTCTCTTCATTCTTATATAATTGATTGTCTTTTTCACTCTAGTGGGAAATTAGAAGGTGCCTTATAATAATTAATTTCTAAACATCTTCTGAGAAAGTACCAAGTCTGAGAGCTAATGAACATAAATCTCTGCTTACAGCTCTTCCTTGTTACAGATGATGTAAGGATTATTGATACTAATTTATAAAGAGTTGGGTATAATACGAAGTCCTAAAAATGGGCCAAAGTGGGCAGCATTCTATACAGAGCACTCATACTTATAGGGACCACGTCTAGTAAAGTATTTACTACCTTATGTCCCATGATAAATGACTGTGGGAGGCAAAGAGGCCACAGTGAGCTGCCCCAGGTGCAACCAGAAGAACCCAGTTGCCAACCCCTGTGTTTTGCACCTTTATGCAATGAATAATGGCTGTATATTTTGTTGTATTGAAGACAAATATTAGTCATAGACGAGTAGTCTAATCATTTTCAAGTAACATAAAATTAAAGCAGACATTCATTTGACATTTAACTTACAAATTTAACTTACATTTTTCCATTGGCTTTTTGATTAATGGGTGTATATTCTTTTTCCTTAACTAGACTGTAAACCCCACTGAAAAAACAGACTCCCCATTTTCCTCTTCTCCATGCACAACTTATTGCTCCATGGCAAACCAGTCAATACAGTATTCAGTTGCCACTGCAGGTAATAGTCTAAGTAAACACTAACTCTGAGTGCTAAAATATTTGCTAAGCCTCTTCTTGAGGAAAAAGGTGGTTCTACCACATAATTCCCTTTTGGACCATAATCGTAAATTGAAATAAAATAGATTTCTAGATGAACTAGAAAACTAACTTACGATGCCTCATATGAATAATAGAATATCAAGTCTTTCACTTTTTCTACTGTATTCAAAATATTTTGGATCTATTCTAAGTTACCACAAGTTAGCACTACCCCAGACTTTTTCTGGGGGTTGTAATCTTAGATTATCTTGCAGCTATTTATAGTCAGCAACCCAAATGTCTGGAAGATAATTCAAGTCTTCTTCTTCTTTTTTTTTTTTTGTAATGTTTTATTTATTTCTAGGAGAGAGAGAGAGACAGCGTGAACAGGGGGAGGGTCAGAGAGAGAGGGAGCCACAGACCGAAACAGGCTCCAGGTTCTGAGCTGGCAGTCAGCACAGAGCCCGACGCGGGGCTCAAACCCACGAACCGCGAGATCATGACCTAAGCGAAAGCCGGACGCCCAACCGACTAAGCCACCCAGGCGCCCGATAATTCAAGTCTTCTATCATCGTTTACTACTTTAGTTTTTCTACAATTTAGTCTTGAGCTAATTGAGAAAATATGAAAGCTAAGTCATTGAGCCTTCTCCCCCCCCCCACCAAATAACATTAATGAATTATTATGTCTCTAGTTTTTGGAAGGAAGATATAGACAAATGGTTGCATAACTTTTACATTTACTAGGAAACTTCTATGGAGGAGGTCATACCATTCAGTGTCTACTGTACAGTACTCTGAAATCAGAGATTTCGTGAAAAGTTGGGGCTAAAAAGAGCTTTTTCCACAGAAAATTATGAAAATCAGAAATCCTGTGCTTTCTACTCTTGTGCACAATTCTTCCCTTGACTGGGATGCCAGGAAGCTTACGTGGTTTTTATGTTCAGTCCTAAAAGCCATGTTGAGTTTTCTTATTGCTGCATTTGTCTGCTCTTTTTAGTGATGTTGCTTTACCCTTTAATTTGTATTTTACTACTGTTTTTATATTTTTCATTTTAGAAGCTGATTTAAAATTCTGAAAGGATGTGGTGTACAGATATATTTTAACTGAAGTCATACTTAGCATTAAATGGGCAGGCAATCACTCTGTGAAGCCTGCACTGGTACCTGTGTGAGAAATCGAGTGATATTTGCCTTGCCCAAAATATATTGGGCCGGCCCTTAAAAGGGTCTGATGACAAGCTTTTTAAGAAATCTCATCTAAGCAAGCCAGAATAAGGAGTTGTCTATGGGGCAAATAGAGTAAATGTTGACTTACTTCATGTAGCATGATCTTGTAAGATCTATCCATGCTGTCTCAAATGGTAGGATTTTCTTCTTCTCCTTGTCCTTCCTCTTCGTCTCCTTCCTCCTTCTCCTCCTTTTTGTCTAAATAATATCTCATTGTATGTGTTCTTTATCCATTCATCCACCGATGGACCTTAGGTTCTTTCCATGTCTTGGCTATTGTGAATAATGCTGTAATAAAAGGGGAAGTGCAGTTTGAGATAATGATTACAGCTTCATAGGATATGTACCCAAAATGGGATTGCTAGATTAATTATATTGTAGTTCTATTTTTAACTTTTTGAGGAACCTCCATACTATTTTCCATAGTGGATGCACCAATTTACATTCCCACCGTGTGCCAGGGTTTCCTTGTATCCACATTCTAACCTGTGTTATCTCTTCTCTTTTTGATACTAGCCATTCTAACAGGTGTAAGATGATATCTCATTGTGGTTTTGATTTACATTTCTCTGATGATTAGTGATATTGAGCCCCTTTTCATGTACTTATTGGGTATGTATATCAAATCATCGCATTGTACACCTTAAACTTATACACAGTTATATGTCAATTTTATCTCATTAAAGCTGGGTGAGTGGAAGAAAATGCTGAACCTCTTGGAGCTCTGCTGGATGAAGGAAGATAGCCGAAAGGGATCTTGAAGATTCAAATTTATACAAGAAAATATAGCTTGCTCAAGAGAGCTCAGGCAGTTGGCATAGCACTGAGAGAGATTTTGATAGATGTATAGTAGTATCTTGTTTTAATTTTCAATTCCCTGATAATATATGATATCAAAGATCTTTTCATATGCTTATTTGTCATCTGTATGTTTTTTGGTGAAGTATCTGTTCAGATCTTTGACTCATTTTCTGCTAGGGTTGTTTCCGTATTTTTGAAATTTTAAGAGTTTTTTGTATATTTTGAACATAAGTCCTTTATTAGTTATGTGTTTGCAAATATTTTCTCTCAGACTGTGGCTTCTTTTAGTTCTCTCAATACTGTCTTTCACGGAGCATTAATTTTAATGAAGTCCGATTTATCAATCTTATTTTTCATGAGTTATCATTTTTGTATTAAATGTAAAAAGCCATCACCAACTCCAAATCATCTAGATTTTCTGTCTTTACCATCTAGAAATTATGTATTTTACATTTAGGTTTTTGATCCATTTTGAGCTAATTTTTGTGAAAGGGCTATATGTAGATCCTTTTGTGTTTGTTTTTCTGGGTTTTGTTTTCTGGGTTTTTTGTTTTGTTTTGTTTTGCATGTAGTCCAGTTCTAGTGCCATTTGTTGAAGAGACTATCTTTTTTTATTGAATTGCCTTTGTTCTTGTCAAATTTCAGTCAAACACTATATTTATGTGGGTCTACTTCTGGACTTTCTATTCTGTTCCTTTGATATATTTGTCAGTTCTTTTTCTAAGGACATACTATCTTGATCATCATGGGTTTCTAGTAAGTCTTGAAGTCAGTCTCCTGAATTTACTTTTCTTCAGTATTATTTTGGCCATTCTGCACTTTTGTCTTTCATATAAACTTTTGAGTCACTGTGTTGCTATCCATAAAAATACCCTGTTGGAATTTTGGTTGGGATTGCATTGACTCTATAGGTCAATTTGAAAAGTTTTTATCTTAATAAAGTCATCCTATTAATGAACATGAAAAATCTATTTAGATCTTTGGTTTCTTTCATCAGGGCTTTACAGTTTTCCCTTACATATGACATATGTAAAAATCTTACACATATTTTATTAGATTTATACCTAAGTATTTCTTTTTTGTATGTTTGGTCCGAATTAAATATCATTATGTTTTGAATTTCAAGTTTTTTTTTTTCATTGTTAGTATTATAGGAAGAAAACTGACTTTTCTATCCTGTAACCTTGCTAGATTGCCTGTTAGTTACCATTTTTTCTATCCTTTTATGTTTTCTACAAAGACCATCATATCTCCAAATAAGATGGTTTTGTTTCTTTCTTCCTTTTTTTAACTTACATCCAAGTTAGTTAGCATATAGCACAACAATGATTTCATGAGTAGATTTCTTAATGCCTCTTACCCATTTAGCCCACCTCCCCTCCCACAGCCCCTCCAGCAACCCTCTGTTCTCTATATTTAAGAGCCTCTTATGTTTTGTCCCCCTCCCTATTTTTATATTGTTTTTGTTTCCCTCCCCTTATGTTCATCTGTTTTTTATCTTAAAGTCCTAATATGGGTGAGGTCATATGATATTTGTCTTGCTCTGCCTAATTTTGCTTGACATAATACCCTCTAGTTCCATCTAGTAGTTGCAAATGGCAAGATTTCATTCTTTTTGATTGCCAAGTAACACTCCATTATGTGTACATATATATCTGTATATGTGTATGTATATATTTGTGTGTGTACATATATGAATATATATACCACATCTTCTTTATCCATTCATCTGTCAATGGGCATTAGGGCTCTTTCCATACTTTGGCTGTTGTCAATAGCACTGCTATAAACATTAGGGTGCATGTGCCCCTTTGAAACAGCACATCTATATCCCTTGGATAAATACCTAGTAGTGCAATTGCTGGGTCGTAGGTAGTTCTATTTTTAATTTCTTTAAGGAAACTCCATACTGTTTTCCAGATTGGCTGCACTAGTTTGCATTCACCAGCAGTGCAGAAGGGATCTCTTTCTCTGCATCCTTGCCAACATCTTTTGCATGAGTTGTTAATGTTAGCCATTCTCACTAGTATGAGGTGGCATCTCATTGTGGTTTTGATTTATATTTCCCTGATGATGAGTGATGTTGGGCATTTTTTCATGTGTCACTTAGGCATCTGGAAGTCTTTTTTGGAGTAGTGTCTCTTCATTTCTTTTGCCCATTTCTTCACTGGATTATTTGTTTTTTGGGTGTTGAGTTTGGTAAGTTCTTCGTAGATTTTGGATACTATCCCTTTATCTGATATATCACTTGCAAATATATTCTCCCATTCCATCAGTTGCCTTTTAGTTTTGCTGATTCTTCTTTCCTAATCTGAATATCTTTTATGTCATTTTCTTGTCTTAGTATATTAGCTACACTTCCAGTATGATGGTAAACAGCAGTGGTCAGAAAGAACTTCTTTATCTTGCTCCTCATCTTAGGGGGAAGCATTTCTTTTCTTAACATTAAGTGTAAGATTAGTTTTAAATTTTCTATCGATGACACTTATCAAGTTGAGAAAATTTCCCTTTATTGCTAATGTTCCTAGTTATCTGAGAATCTTTACCATGAATGGGTGTTGAATTTTGTCAAATCCTTTTTCTGTATCTATTTATATGAGGATACGATTTTGTTCTTTAACCTGTTGATGTGGTAAATAATACTAGTAGATGTTTCAATGTTGAACCAGCTTTGCATCCTTGAAATAAATCCCAATTGCTGTATAATACATTGCTAGATTTGATTCGTTAATATTTTACTAAGGATTTTTGCATCTATGGTCATGAGAGATATTAGTCTGTAATTTTTTTCTTAGTATTGTCTTTTCTGATTTTGTTATATATATAACAAAATGAGTTTGTATATACATATATACACACAAAATAAGTTAGAAAGTATTTCATCTGCTTTTATTTTCTGGAAGAGATTTTAGAAACTTGGTCTCCATCTTCACTTCCCTGCCGGGCATACTTTTCCCTGAGCCCAAAAGCGCTGATGATAGATAGACTGGGAAAGAAGATAAAACTTGTAGGCACAGTTGATTCTCTGATGGGAAGATTAGCTTTACTGAGAAGATGTCACAGTTTGTACGTTGGTGTCATTATAGCCTATTTATAGCTAACCATTACTAGTAATGGCTCAACAGGCAACACACTTGGTCTCAAGAGTCTAACTAGTTTGTGAATAGAGACAGAGAAAGGTCTTGATTTACAGCAGCTGTATTGCATCTATGAACCAAAGAAACAGTGTTCATGTACATGGCGAATAATGAAATATTGATTACACACTGACTTGGGAAGCTCCGGTAGCTCTGCTACACCATCAACAAATTGTCTTCAAACGTAAAGAAGTGTTGTGTTCAATGATGTTTGAAAACAAAAAATATATATTCTTAAATGTATTTGAGGTCCACTTGGGTGGCTCAGTCAGTTAAGAGTCTGACTTTGGCTCAGGTCATGATCTCACATTCGTGAGTTTGAGCTCGTGTCAGGCTCTGTGCTGACAACTCAGAGCCTGGAGCCTGCTTCAGATTCTGTGTCTCCTTCTCTCTCTCTGCCCCTCCCCCACTCATGCTCCTGCTCGCTCGTTTACTCGCTCTCTCTCAAAAACAAACATTTTTAAAAAGTATTTGAGGAAGCAGGGAGGGAGGGAAAAAAGAAATTGAATGGCATTTGAAAATCAGCTGCATGTTAGAAGGAGCAAAACCACTGCTTTGTTTTACTTCATTTCCAGGTCAGAGATAGTAGGATCCCAATCTTCTAGAATTTGTGAGAGAATCAAATAAGATAATTAATATTTTTTTCATCATCTACAGTTTTAAGTATTTCAGTGGGTACAGAAGGAGTCAAATATAGCTTTTTCCTTCAAAAAGGGTGTACATTAGAAAATGATAGTACTATTATAGATATCATAATAAAACAAAGGCCAATAAGATAAGTGACTTAAAGAGGGTACCAGTACAGAGCCATGGGGTGAGGCTCAGCTAACTTTTACTGTAAAGGTCCAGATAGTAAATATTTTAGTCTTTGCAGGCTATATAGTCTCTGCTGTCACTACTCAGCTCTGCTCTTGTAGCACAAAAGCAGCCACAGATACTACATGAAAAAATGAGCGTGGCCATGTCCCAGTAAATATTTATAAAACTGGGTGGCTGGCCAGATTTGGGTCGTGACTGTAATTTGACAGCCCCTGCTCTGGGGTCTCAAAGGAAAGATAAAGAATATTGTGAAAAATAGTTTTCACATTATAAGGCGCTGTTCAAATGTGAAGTTATTATTCCTTAAGTTTATTAAAGACTGATATGCTAACTTGGTGTTAATGAACAACTAATAGTCCCTGGCTGATAAGCCATTTGTTGCCAGGTGAATCAAGGGAGCCTGACTACAATAATTAAGAGCACTATAACACATTCGTCCTTTTCTTAGAGGAAAGAGAAGAAGAAACACAGCCTTCATATTTCTTTTATCCTTTTCAAAGGGCTTTAAGTTCCCAAGAGTTTAGCAAATTTTAAATACATCTTTGTCACTTCTCCCTGATGAACTTGGGGATTTAATCTAATTCCCAACCTAATATGAGAACCTGCTCTCCCCTTCCCCTTCCCTACTTCTGTTAGTTGTACGTGAATTCTAACCCTTCCTGGTGCTAAGTCTGGAGTCAGGATTTCCAAAAGCTCAGCCAACGGCACCTCAATTTGGTAAGACTCCCCATAATTATAACTCTTCTTTTTCTCTCCTCTCTCTCATTCAGTGACCGAAGCTCACTCAAGTCTACCTCTCTTCAAAACTAAATTTCTACTTTTTAGAGTTTAGCTAGTAGGTCTTTCGTCTCTCACATTTGGAGCCAAGCAGATGACTCGTAGCTGCTCGGTGGAACATTATGTTCTGTCATGAGACTAAACACCTGCAGGTTTTTGTACTCGAGGGATTTGCCCACCAGAGTGGTGTCTATGGCAGTCTGTGGCCTACTACTTTATTCTCAAATATGGCCCCTTGAACGAAACACAGATCTGTCTTAACAGCTTAGACATTTCGGCAACTATTTTCTGTAACATATGCAGAGTAGAGCAGACCTGCAATATGTTAGCACCTTATTAACCCTATAGTGGAAATCGTTAGCACACAAGTGGTTTCAATTGGAGTTAAGCATGTTTTTCACTCATAATCAGTTAACACTCTTTCATTGTTTCTGTCCCTTTAGATGCAGCTCATTTAAAAGTATAATGGTTACTATTCCAAAATAACCAACCTTTGCAGGCAATTCATATATGAATGGCAGCAAAAACTTTCATTGCTGTATTAATTACCCCTATGCAGACTTTCAGGATTTCAACAAATCTTTTTTATCTGGTTCTTAAAATCATCATATTACTAAGACTAGATGCATTTCACCTCTTTAAGAAGGTCTGTCTGCATCCATCTTATATTTCTTGGTACCCTACCTCACCTTCCAAAGTTTATTTTTATTACATCAAAATATTCTCTTAATTAACATGAGATAAAATCAGTAACCCATTTTAGAATTATTTGCGTGGTGATTTTTCACTAATATTTTTCATTATTTTAAGAGCTTTATTCATGCCAGACAGCTAGGTGAAGTTCTGTAATCCATACCTCATACTTGACATTCCAATTCTGCAGAGTAAATTTAATGCTTACATTTATATCAGTAACTGATTATAATCTCTTAGTGGGTAGGAAGCAGAGCTGTTTAATTTTCTATATGCTGCTCTCAGATAGCAACAAGTTCAGGGATTCACCAAGCACATATATTTGCAGAATGATAGTTTTTGCAGCAAAATATCCAGCAAAGTGAAAAATTATCAATTTTATCCCATCTTAAATTCAGTGAGAGAAGAAACTAATAGAAGATGCAGATGCATGTCTAGTTGTCTTTGGTCCTGAGGCAAAGGAAGCATCCTTGTCTGTGCAGATGATAAAAAATAATCATGTGGGCATCACCCATGTATATGTACCATCCTGGTAATAAAATTTCAGATCCTGTTCACAAGGAACATTTACTGCTCTAGCATTGGAATATTGAATTTCATAACTGGAAAGTGGGCTCAAAAAGGCTATTAAAAGTTTTCCAAGTTTTAGCTAAACATTACACATTTAAGTAAAGGATGCTTTTATCCTCACTGTGAAAACTCAAAGATGCTCTGAATTATTAAACTTTTAACCATGGGCATGTTAGCCAGTTCCCTATGGCCGAAACATTCTGAATGGATACATGAAAAAAAAAAAAAACCAACTGAAGTATCTGTAATGGCAAGAAGGACCATGGGCTCTGAAGGGCGAAATGGCCAGAGGACTTTGTTTTCATAACTTTTATGATAAAGGAAGATTTTATTTTTGGCTTGATTTTGTGTTTTTCCTGTTTGTCTGCTTGTCTTTTTCTTTACATAAGAATGTACACATTTTAATTGAACATTTCCAAATAAGAAAATGATTTAAGGAATAGAATTTTATCATAAATTATCAAATTTGAGGGGGCGGGGCTAGGCCAGAGAAGCGTCCATTAATAATTTGTTTACTTTTATGGCGGAGTGATTTAGACATGTCATTTGACTTTGAGAATTATTATCTTAGATTAGGGATAGAAATTGGCTCTACTTTGGGGCACCTGGGTGGCTTAGTCGGTTAAGCGTCCGACTTTCGCTTAGGTCATGATCTCGCGGTTCGTGGGTTCGAGCCCCGCGTCGGGCTCTGTGCTGACTGCCAGCTCAGAGCCTGGGGCCTATTTCACAGTCTGTATCTCCCTCTCTCTCTCTGACCCTCCCCTGCTCACGCTGTCTCTCTCTCTCTCTCTCTCTCCTAGAAATAAATAAAAAAAAAAAAAAAGAAAGAAATTGGCTCTGCTTTGTGAGAGCTGGTTAGTTATTAACAAATTATCAACTTTTTACTATTTTCATAAATAATTTATTAAACTTGTTACTAATAGGGATAGTGAGCTGCATTAGAGTCAGATACTGCCCTCAAGGAGTATTATATGTGAGTTCCAGTTGCTCCATATTCTTGCCAATACTTGGTATCATCACTTCTTTTAATTTTAAATATATGTGTGGAGAAATATGTCCTTATGGTTTTTACTTTGGGTTTCCCAAATAAGTAATGATAATGAATATTTTTCATGTACTTATTTGCAATTAATTTACTCTCTTTGGTCTGTTCATATTATTTGCCTAGTTTTTTATTGAGCCATTTGTTTCTCATACTGAGCTTTGGGAGTCCTTTATATACTACTTATATAAATCCTGTATCAGATATGTAGTTTTCAAATATATTTCCCCAGTCTAAAACTTTCCTCTTAATCATGTCTCTTGAAAGCACCAGTCCTTAATTTTTTTTTAATGTTTATTTATTCTTGAAAGACAGAGACAGAGTGTGAGCAGGGGATGGGCAGAGAGAGAGAGAGGGAGACACAGAATCTGAAGCAGTCTCCAGGTTCTGAGCTGTGAGCACAGAGCCTGATGTGGGGCTAGAACCCAGGAACTGCAAGATCATGACATGAGCCAAAGTTAGACGCTTAGCTGACTGAGCTACCCAGGGACCCCAACACGTCCTTAATTTTGGTGAAGTTCATTTTCTCATTTTTCTGTGTGTGTATTATGCTTTTGTGTTCTATCTGAGAAATCATTTCCTAACCCAAATCACTAAGATTTTTTCCTGCAATTTATTCTAGAAATTTCAGTTTTACATGTATTTCTATAATCTCTCTTGAATTTATTTTTGGATAGGATGCAAAGCAATAATCAAAGTTTGGGTTTTTTATTTGGGTACCCATTTATTCTAGCACCATTTGATGAAAATCCTTTTTTCACTGAAAAGCTTTTGCAGCTTTTTCAAAAGTGAATTGACAATATGTGTAGGTCTGCTTTTGAACTTTCTATTCAGTTCCCTTCATTTACTTATATTAATGTCAGTACAATTCTGTCTTGATACAGTAACTTTATAATAATTATAGAGTCAGGTAGTATAACTTCTCCAACTTTGCTTTTCTTTCTTAAAGTTGTTTTGGCTATTTTAATTCCTTTGTCGTCTGTATGAATTTTAGAAAAGCTTGTCTGTATTTAAGAAGAAGGTTGCTGCAATATTATTGAGATAGCGTTGAATCTCTAGGTCAAACTGTGGAGAGTTAACATATTGACAGTATTGAGTTTTCTGATTAATAAACATGGTATATTCCCCATTTATTTAGGTCTATTTTAATTTCTCTCAGCAGGGTTTTATCAATTTCAGCATACAAATCTTGTACATATCTCACTACATTTTTACCTGAGTATTTTGAAGCTATTGTGAATGGTATTTTAAGTGTCATTTCCAAGTTCTCATTTATTTTGATACGTATGATCTTGTATTGTACAGTCTTGTTAAACTCTCTTACTAGTTCCAGTAGCTCTTTTTGTAAATTCAGTTGGATTTCCTGGACAGATGGTCATAACATCTGAGAAAAAAATATAGTTTACCTCTTTCTTTCCAATCTTGATGGTTTCTGTTTACTTGACTTACCTTATTACACTGACTAGAATATCCAGTAAAATGTTTAATGAAAGTGATGGGAGCAGATATCCTGGCCTTATTCCTGATCTCAGAGTGAAAGCGTTCTTCTTTTCACCTTTAAGTGTGATATTAGCTCTTGGTTTTTCATAGACACCCTTTATCAGGTTGAACACTTTCTCCTCTCTTCCTAGTTTGCTGGAAGTTTTTTGTTTGTTTGTTTGTTTGTTTCATTTAAAATTTTTTTAGGTTTATTCCTTTATTATTTCTGAGAAAGAGAAAGAGATAGAGTATGAGTTGGGGAGGGGCAGAGAGCGATAGAATCTGAGGCAGGCTCCAGGCTCCGAGCTGTCAGCACAGAGCCTTATGTGGGTCTTGAACCCACAAACTGTGAAATCCTGACCTGAGGAGCTAAAGTCGAAGGCTTAAACAGACTGAGCTGCCCAGGTGTCCCTGTTGGGAGTTTTTATGAGGAATAGATTTGGAATGTTTTCAAAAGCTTATTTTGCATCTATTGAGATGATCATATGGTTTTACTATTTTAGTCTGTTAATATGGTGAATTATGTCAATTGATTTTCTAATGTAAAATAAACCTTTCGTTCCTGAATTAATCACAATTGGCCATGGTGTATCATATTTTTATACATTACTGTATTGGCTTCCTAAATTTTAAAAAGTAATTTTTGCATCTGTGTTTATGAGGGAAATTTTCTCCTCTTGAACTATTTTTGTGTGTTTGATATCAGAATAATCCTGGCCTCATAGATTAATATGAGAAATATCCTTTCCTCTTTGATTTTTCTGGGTAAGTTTGGTTAAATTGCAGACAAATTAATGAAATTAAAGGTGATTTTTGATGTCAACAAAATTGACAAACCTTTAGCTGGTTTGACCAAGAAAATAAGGAGATGGTTCAAATGACTAAAATTAGGGACAAAAGAAAAGATGTCATGACCAACTTTTCAGAAATAAAAAAAATTATAACAGAATATTATAAACCACTGTATGCCACCAAATTAGAAAACTTGTATGAAATAGACAAAATCCTAGGAAGATATAAATTACTGAAACTGACTCAAGGAATAGAAAATCTGAATAGATCTGTAACACAACTGCATTGGTTATTTAAAAACTTCCTCACAGAAACCCAAGCTAGAATGGCTTTTATCCCCCAACTTTTTAATTAAATTCTAGTTAGTCAACATGTATGCTAAAATTGGTTTCAGGTATAGAATTTAGTGATTCACCACCTACATACAACACCCAGTGCTCATCTCAAGTGCCCTTCTTAATACCCGTCATCCATTTAGCCCACCCCCCACCCAGCTCCCTCCATCAACCCTGTTTGTTCTCTGTAGTTAAGAATCTCTTAGCGTTTGCTTCCCACCTCCACTCACTTTCCCTCCTCCTATATGTTCATCTGTTTTGTTTCTTAAATTCCCAAAATTCTTTACAGACTCTTTCTTTTTTAAAAATTTTTCACATTTATTTATTTCTGAGAGACAGAAACAGAGCACGAGTCGAGGAGGGGCAGAAGGAGGGAGACACAGAATCTGAAGTAGGCTCCATGCTCTGAGCTGTCAGCACAGAGCCTGAGGCAGGGCTCGAATCCATGAACCACGAGATCATGACCTGATCCCGAGTTGGACTCTTAATCGACTGACCCACTTACGTACCCACAGACCAATATTTCTAATGAATATAGGTGCAAAATTCTCAACAAAAATTCAGGCAAATCAAGTTCAGCAATATGTAAAAGATTATATATTGTGAGCAAGTGGGATTTATCCAAGGAGTATAAGATTGACTTAACATCTGATAACCCATCAATGCAATATACCATATTACTAGAAAAAGAACCGAAGCATATGATCATGTTAATAGATGTAGAATAAAAGATTTCACAATATCCAACACTGTTGCATGATAAAAATGATCAACAAACTGTGACTAGAGGGAACTTCAACCATGTAAAGAGCATGTACGAAAACCCTACAGCTGACAACACAGCAGTATAGTTAACGGTGAACAAATGAACGGCACAGGAAATGACAGGCACATCTAATCTCACCACTTGTATTCAGTTTTGTGTGTCCATTGTATAGATATACTATGTTTCATTCATCCACTCATTTGTTTGTGGGAATTTGGGTGGTTTCCACTTTATGGCTATTATAATCATTTGTCCAAAGTTTTGGGTGGGCCTGGACCTGTTTTCATTTCTCTTGGGTTTGTAGCTCTTAGGTTAATTGTTGATTCATATGGTAACTTTATGTTTAACCCTTTGAGAAGCTAACAAACTGTTTTCCAAAGTGGCTGTATCTTTCTGCCTTCCCAGCAGTAATTCATCCTGGTCTCAATTTCTCCATATTATCACCTTAGCCTAGTGTGAGGTGGAATCTCATTGTTTTGATTTGTGTTTCCCTAATGACTAATGATCTTGAGCATCTTTTTATGTACTTTATGCCCAGTGTGTATATTCCTTGGAGAAATGTTTCTTCAGATTCTTTATTTTCAACGGGAATATTTATTGTTGAGTTGTGAGAGTCTTTTATATATTGCTGTGTATATATTTTCATATATCCTAAATTCAGATCCTTTCTCAGATACATGATTTGCAGATACTTCCTCCAAATATGTGAGTTGTCTTTTCACTTTTTTAATGGTATTATTTGTAGCATGGAAAGTTTTAGCTTGTATGAAGTCCAAATTATCTGGGTTTTTTTTTTTTCTCTTCTCACTTTTGCTGTCATATCTATCAAACCATCCCCTGACTTCAGGTAATGAAGATTTCTTCTGTTTTATTCTGAATATTGATAAATGAATTAATAGAAATTTGGGTCAAACTGTTACTTGCTGAAGTACAGGGGATAGATAGTTTCTTTACAGTAACTAAGTAGAAAGTAACTGTAAGACTCTTAAATAATAGGACGTTAAGGAGAAGAAAGATGAGTCGAAGAAAGGCCTATGGAAAAAGTCACATAAAATTAAAACTCAGAAATATATACTAGAAGAGAAGTATATTTGTAAGTTGGGCCAAATTTAATATTTAATGTTAGGAATAACAATATTAAGGCTATATCATGAAAAGGAGATAATTTCTTTAATTTATTTTTTTAAATGTTTTTATTTATTTCTAAGAGAGAGAGAGACAGTATGAGCAGAGGAGGGTCAGAGAGAGAGGGAGACACAGAATCTGAAGCAGGCTCCAGGCTCTGAGCTGGCTGTCAGCACAGAGCCCGACGCGGGGCTCGAACCCACGAACCGTGAAATCATGACCTGAGCTGAAATCGGATGCTCAACTGACTGAGCCACCCAGGCGCCCCTCTTTAATTTATTTTTAAAAATTGTTTAATTTATATGAAGAAACCATTTGATAGATATGTTTTATTTATCAGCTAGTCATGTGATCTATAAAGCCATGCTTACACTATCCAAAATATTTAGAGGGAGAATAATATAATAAATTAATAGCTACCAAATAAGACTGACTTGACTAGTTATTTTACCCCAAGAGTTACTTTATGGAATCAGTTGACAAACAGACCAGTTGCTTTGCAGTATGAATTAAACTAAAACCAATTAATAAGTCTCAGGAATATAGACATCCAATCAACTGATGTGATTATCCTTGTCTTAGTCTTCTTATGACTTTGGAAAAGAAAGAAATAATATAGGAAAACAAAGCTTTTAATGTTAATTTAACTCATTTTTCTATAATGCAAGAGACATAGCAAATACACTATATAATAATCGAGAAGGAATGAAAATCAATTTGAGTTGTGGATATTTAGAGTCATCCTATTTGGGCTTAGTGAAAAATTTGCACACATATACAAAATAATGCCACCCTCACATAATTAGGAAATCTGAAATAGAGATTTAAAAGGTAGAGGGGAAAAAAACAACAGAGAAAGCTATTTTGATTTCCACAATGGAATATACTGCCATGGTACAGTACAAACTAATCAGAGCATATCCAATGCTGTAAGGTTACGACTATAAATAAACACACAGATCCACGCATACTCTGATTTGATGGCCTTCCTTCCAAATGATGGAGTGTGGTGAACTTTATACTCACGTGTCTCCTGAATGTCACTACCTTTTAAAGTTTCAGTCAATTTACCTACTTCGGGATTTCTAAAAAAGTAAGCATTTGCGTTCCTCTCTTTGCCCCTTAAAAGTATACATGTATATATGCATATACTTATGTATTATTAATACATAATATTATTAGTAATTGTATGTATAGATAATCTCCCAATTTCATGCTCTCTTGAACTCTTTCCCTGGTGACACACCAGGGAATAGGATGGAAAAAAGATGCAACAGAAGAGAATGAAGTCCTAACAAAAAGCCAAAGATCATCTCTACCTAGAGAAAAACTAATTTTCTAACCTTAAACAGGTTGAGAAATGTGATAATGCCCAAGCTCATTCTATCCTCAAGTGTGTTTCCTTTCCTTGTTATTTATTTATTTAGGTATGTAGAAGACTTTAAACTCTTTTGAGTTGGTTACCAACATTTGAAAGGCAGAATGTTACACATAAAAATTTAGGTTCCTGGCCTCTTTTTAAAAACGAGGATATCTGGGAAGAGAAACCTAAGTCCTTTAGGGCACCAATGGTCCAGCCAGCTTTGGCAGCAGAGCACCCCCTTAGTAAGACACAAGCCCCTCCAGCTCACTGCTGGATCCATCTTGTCCACTTCACTCATTTGTATTCCCTGCCTGACCCCTGTGAACGTTTGGGTTTATGTCCATGTTTCCGACCCAAATGAACTGTTTTCCTCTGTTTTCCAGCCAGCAATTCTCTCAGCATTCAATTAAAATAAATTACAAGCCTAGAAGCAGTCAGTTTTTCAGAAATGAAAAGAAATTTTTAATACCGCTTTTGCAGTTAATATGTAATCACTGAGTAAATGACTTCAGTGCTTAGAGCTTCTTTAGGACCCTGTTCAGGAAGGAATGTAAAAAGTCATCCTTGTTTTCATATGAATTGTTGAATCAGAGCCTCCATTTAACGTATTGGGCCAAATGAGAAAAGCAGTATGTGTTTTTGTTGTTCTGAACAGGATGACACAACATGTGAGAACAGGTGTGTAAACAGCAGTAGGAAGTAATGAAAAACAAGATTGCTAAGATTTCTAAGGCCAGCGGTATTTTATGATGGCCTGGAGCAATAACTGAAAAACTTTTCTCCTAGTCATCGTATCTAACAGGCTTCAGTATTCATTTTCCCTTATGAATTAAAATTTTTTAAAAAGCATCTAAAGTCTCGCTCCTTTTCCATGGGTACTTTGAAATAGCTTCTACCAAGTGTATGGCCTAATAGGGAGCAGTGATCCTTGTTGAAATGTAAAACCAAAACCAGAATCAAAATGTGCTTTTGAACGTAATAGAGTTCTAAAGGAACTGCAAGCCATGAAGTTGAAAACTTCTCAGTTTATGGAATATATCTTTCACGTTGAAGGGACATTCTAGATCCCAGGAAAATCTCAGAAAAGTATCAAACTTAAAGACCTTAAGCTTTCCTCAGAAACTTTACAACATCCAGCTTTCTCAGAATTTTGTTCTGATATTTGGTAAAACTCTTGAGATAGAAATCTCACTGAGTCAAAAAGACCAGAAAAATGAAATTCAGGTAGCTGCTAGTCGGGCACAGGTGTAATGGAAGCTCACTGACCTTTGCTCCTGAGATTCCCTGGGATGCAGAGCTATGGGCATAACCACATAGGCTTAAGTGAACACATATCATAGAGTGGAATTGCTAGGAAAAACATACAAGTACAACCCAGGTAATGATCATGAGATTTCCCCCTTTGGCATTACAAATGCATACCTTTTCTTGTTTCATTCCTCTGTCATTTAGCTTCTAGGTTTCCAAAATTTCCTTCATTACATCAACATCATGATCATAACATACTTTCACATGAACTGGAACTTTAATTCCACAAAGAATTGATAGAAAAACCATCACATGGCCAAGGGCACAAATGAAATGAGGAACCTGGGACTGTCAGAATAATGTCCACTTGGCCAGAACCCCGAATGACCTGTTTAATGCCTACACGTATCCATATAGACCAAAGAGAGTGTTTTTAAAGTCATCATGCAACCAAGAAGATCAATTAAGGGAAGAACAGACTCATTTTGGGGAAAGATGATAAAAGATGACAGAGAGGACACAGAACTCACTCAACTCCTTCTACTTTCATCTAGGGAAAAGACCTTCAAAATTTTGACCAATTGATATTGGGATATAGGAAGAAAGCACAAAATGCACATTAAATGATACCAGAAAATTACCTACTATTTTACAGCTACTGGAATTAATCATGGACAGAGATGAAAAATGGGACTGGCCTCACAAGAATGAAAATGGACACACCTCAAATCTTCTAAAGAGCAACAATGGGGAGACTCAGGCACATACATTTAGTGTCAACTGGGTTGTAAATAGGTTTTAGAAAATTGTATTATCATTAGTAATAAACATATAATCTAAGATAAAATAGAAGAATCTCAAAGTTGGTACTTTGAGTTAAGGCAACCACAGTTTCTCTTCAATAGATCATTAGTAGGTTGATATTTCAATTTAAAAAATGTTGTAACGTAACTGCTTTCTTTAAAGATTCTGACAAAATCTCCATGAATTTCCCTGAAGAAGCTGTATAACCAGTGCTATCATTTGATATGGGTATAATCATAACACAAAGTGATCACAAGAGAAAATAATGGAAATGAGGACTGAAAGCAATATGTAGTAACTCTAGTGTCTACAGATGATAGCACGATGTACAGTCAGTAAAGGGAATTTGAGATTGTTTTAAATTAATTTTGAGAGAAAGAAAGGAGAGCAAGCAGGGGAGGGGCAGAGAGAGGGAGAGAGAATCCCAAGCAGGCTCCACGCTGTCAGCGCAGAGCCTTACTTGGGGCTCTATCCCATGAACTGTGAGATTGTGACCTGAAGAGAAATCCAGAGTCAGCCACCCAGGTACTCCAGGAACTTGAGATTGTTGAGTGATGAGGTAACTCTGACAGCATAGGTAAAATTTAGACTGGGTACCATTCTGTAACAGAAGAAACTCAAGCAGAAGAAGTACTAATGCCCAAAGATATAGGCATGTTAGGAAGAAAGGCGGAGAAGCAGTGTGTGTTTAGAGACTTGCCTGCAGGGAAATGTGCAACCCTGAAGCTGAACCGTGGCTGGGCAAATTGAGTGATAATAAGCAGACAAGAACGGAAGATATTGGTAGGGCTGTGTAAGTGTGCTGAAGGCAGCGGGGTCAGAGGGCAGGAGGGTGGTGGAGCCCTGGGGCAGGCGCTCAGGCTGAGATGGAGCTGAGGCCTCGTCTCTCTGGACAGCTGTGAAAAATTTTTAATCAGAAGTAGAGCATTCAGAAAGTTCTTTTCAACCTTTCAGAAGAATAGAAAAGACAAGGCAAACTGTTATCCCAAGTTTCATTTTTACCAGCTTGGAAAAGAACAGTTTAATCGAAATGACAGAAAGATCCTGGGGGAAAATATTAGTTACTCCTGAGTCCATACGACTTACTCGGGCTCTAACCCTTCTAGGAATTTTTTTTTTTTTAATTATAATGAATGTAGTAGAAATCCTATTTCTGCATGACCTCATTCTCTGTCAGTATTACCTTCTTTTCAGAGTATTTAAGTATCCTAGGCACTTATAATAAACAAAGTGTAACACTTTAGCCAAAAGACATCCTTTTGTTTTTGCAAATGTGCACTTCTGTCCAGATGTCTGGGAGGGAAAAGAAAACACTCTTTAAAATTCTAAGGAAAATAATACTTTCTGTTGTGTTTTGTTCTGGAAGAAATGACGTAAGTTCAATTGTACCAATGTAGTAGCATAACTGCTATATAACTAATAAGCTCTAAAATATCAGTGGCTTACAAAATAGAAGATATTTCTCACGCATCTAAATTTCATAGTGTTTGTGGGCAGGGCAGGTCGTTCAGAGAGTGGGTGGGAAGATCTGCTCCACGCAGTCACTCAGGGCTCCAGGTGTATGGAGGCTCTGTTACCTACATTGTGTGGTTTCTGAGATTTCTCTGAGCTTCCCTCATTCCAGTGGCACTGATAGATGGTTATGCTCCACTGACCACACAGGTGCAAGTGGATTTGGACTTGTAAACTCTGCTTCCTGCAATAGCTCTAAAATCATAGATAGGAGTGTGAGTCTTTGATGGAAAACCAATTATCTGTGTTACATGTACTTGAAGCTATTTTGATATAGACCACTGACAGTCTGTTAGTGTAAAGTAATGCTTTTCTTTACTGCCACTTATCACTATTTATTCTCTGAACAGTGGTGATCCATTGGAAACACTAAATGTTACTATTGCTGATGGGGGAATCCTTTTTAATGCTCTCAGGGCCACTGTTATCAAACATTTAAGATATCATCTCATTGAATTGTAGAATTTTAGAAGTAGGAGAAAGCTTGGAGAGTATCTGGGTTAACAGCATTTTCTAACTAAGAGAATTACATTTACATTATACATTTATTATTGAGCACAGAAATCTGTGAAACCAGTCTTTTCTTGTGCCTAAATGAAACCCACATAAAAAGCTGGGCACTTAATGAGTGGTGTTAACTGTTTTAAGTTTCTAGACTGTTAGACATACCCTCACTCTGACATTGTGAAGTGTGCAAAGGGACAACGATAATTTTGCAGCTTGTCCCATGTGCCTATGTTATTTGATTTATGGGCTGTACCTGCTTCCTATGATGCTGTCTGAATTCATAAATCTGAGTAAAAGAACAGGGACCCATAACTCAAAGAGGATGAGATGGGCTAAAGCCTGAGGCTGAGAATGTACTGTGGAGCTGGAGCTCTGTTCTCTCATGAATACCCATTGGCATCAAAGTTGCTAAAGGTTAGGCATTCATCACAAGGGGCCCCAGTCAGGATACAGGGCAGCATTACAAAGAGAGGCTTTTTTGTCTTCCGACTTTTGCATTAGTGCACAGAACAATTATTGGTGGGTTTTTTTTTTTTCACTACGGTAAACTTGGTGCAATCTGGTGTTACCCTAATGTGTACCTCCACATCACGCACTGCTATTTATCGGTACCTGCTGTGTGCAGGATGTTGTCCTGTATGGTTATTATGGGGAGATAAAAAATTATAAGGTGCAGAATATGAGATCTCAAGTGTGTTATCTGGTAAAGGGTATGACAAAGCTTATTAAAAATAATGACAGCATATGGGTCATATATGAAAAGGATCTTAGGGATCTAAAACATTAGGTAGGTACAGAAATCCAGAAGAGGGAGAGTTCACTGAGGACGAGAGCCTGAAGAACCATGTAATGTAAGTAAGACAAATAACATGTGCATGCTGCAGCAAGGTTGCTTTATATTCATAAAAAGCTTCTGGAGTAACCCAAGTCCTATCACTTTTCCAATCCTTGGTCTGCCTTTACTGTGTCCCTATTATAATTAGGTCTGCATCTCAGCATTTAGCACAACTCCTACTAAAATTATGAGATTTATGTCAGACACTTAGTTTTATTCTGTCACAGCCAGTAGCCTCATCTCTGTCCTGTCACAAATAGATGCGTTGGCTTTCCAGATATGAAGGTTAGGCATTCCCTTAATTGGTTCATTCAACAAGTAATTCAAACATGAAATATTTATTAAGCTTTTATGCTGTTGAAAGGCGCTATTCTGGTGGTAGGAACACAATATTAAGAAACATAGACAGGGAAGTCAGGATGGCTGAGTGGTCTAAGGTGCTGCATTCACTAGAAGGATAGAGACCCAGTCCTCACCGACTTGAGACTTAGAGGCTGGAAAGCAGGCAGACATTTCCATCAGCAAAGATGTGAGATTGTAGTAAGTCCTATGATGAAGGAAGCACAGTGTTGCTTCAAAACAAACAGCAAAAGTCTCTGGCTTAGTCCCCTGAAGGTCAGAGGGGATTTTTTGTAGGAAGCTACCTTAATGATAAAACATGAACAATATCAAGGAAGTGGCCAGCTGAAGATGAAGGGGGAGAGTGTTCTAGATATAGAAAATGACAAAAAAGGCTTGTGTGGTTTTGCCCGTTCTAGGGGGCTCCATGGAGAAGCCTCCCCTTGCCCTTAAATCAGGAGACAGAATAATCCAGCAGTTCTCAAAGCATAGCTGGGGAGTCTGCACAAGGTCAAAACAATTTTCATAGTAATACCAAGATGGTATTTGCTTTTTTCAGTCTCATTTTCTCATGAGGGTTTTCCAGAAGCTATATAACCTGTGATATCACAACAGATTGAATCTTGAAACCAGCCTGAGAATCCAGCTGTCTTCTATTAGGCCAGACATTAAAGAGATTTCTAAATATGTAAAACAATGTCACCTTCTCACTAATTGCTTTTAGAAAATTGAGTTTGTCAAAATGTTGTTTGTGTAAACATGTAATATATATTTTTATTAACGAAGGAATATATTTTAAATGCCTCCCTTTTAATATATAACATGTAAAGGCTGAGAGATAGAATCCGCATAAACAAATGCTGGTTTGGGTCCTAATTAGGCTGAGAGATAGAATCCATATAAACAAATGCTAGTTTGGGTCCTGATTAATTTTTAATAGGGTAAAGCAGTCTTGAGACCAAAATACTTGAGAACCACTAATGTAATCTATTGCCAAAATGGGGAGACTGAGAGTGAAAGCAGGTGCTGTGAATAATTACAGAGAACTGAGTGACATGCATCCTAGTTTACCTAGGATAATATCTGTTTATACATATTTTTTCTAGTGCAGATTGCTAGTAGCTTTCAGTTTCACTGTTGAAATGTCCTGGTTTGGAAGGTCATCTGTATGTTTGTTCATTCTACCTGTAGGATTAAGTAATGGTGGCTATGTCCTACACCCTTCTAGGTTCGCTACCAAAGAGAATTCCAGCACATGAACTTGTCTAGGGAAAGGGATATGAGAATCTTGCCGGGCAAAGATGTATCACCATCACAAATAGACTGGTTGAAAGAAGCGAGGGCAAACTTTAATTTTATTGCTTTTATTTTGCTTTATTTTATTTCTGTCTCAGAGTATGGCATGAGGGGTTTCTACATCTTGGGAATGAGAAGAGCACTGTTAATCTGTGGTTTAGAAGAACAGATTTTTAGAGTATGCTGCATCAACTCTAGTAGTTACCAGGATACCTGAAAAATAAAAATCTTTTAAGTACCTTCAGCCTTTGAGAGAATGTTGAGAGGAATGAATAATTCCTGTGCTGCATTTTAGAGAAGGTCACTCCAAAGTATAGATGCTTGTTATGAAAACTGGAGGAATGTGTATACTCAAATTGAAATATAAGGTCATTGTCTAAACAAAATCCTTTAAGCATTGAAAGAGAGAGGGAGGGAGGGAGAGACAGTGAGAGAGAGAGGGAGAGACAGAGAGAGAGAGAGAGAGAAAGAGAAAGGAAAGAAGCCTAAAACACCAGAAAAAGATACTGTGTTGAATATTTTCCTCCTTTCCCAAAGGTTGAGAGAGCTAACATTTATAGGACAACAATGCACAAATCCGTAATTCAACACACCACTCAATTGCTACTGAAGATTCTCAGATCAGATACATCCTTTTGGAATATCTGCCAACAAATAACATAGATATGTTATAGATTCACTTGGAGTATGTTTTAAAAGACAATAGAAGCATTACAAGCAGAATGGAAAAAAAAAATAAGAGAAATAGCCAGGTACAATGGGAAAATGAAGGAAAGGATCAGAATGAGAGCAATAACTTTATATGAGCACACACCTTGTTCCTCAGGCACATCAAGGGCTTCTAGCCAAGGGCTGTGATGTTATTCTAGACAGTTTTACTGACATAAAATGAGGAGTCTAAATTATGATGAAATCAGAACCAGGAGCCAACCACAAGGGAAGCCATTAACAATTTAACATGAGGGAGTGTGGATTCTACTTGTCAAAGAGAATATTAGAGGACTATTTGATATAAAATGCAACTATCACAGCACTGAGGGTTGGGTACCTCAGCTGGGTTTTCCTTGAACTTTTTGCCTTACAAAGTTAAACACAGATCTGGGTGTTTCAAAAGGACAGCATATTTTATGCCAAAGCAGAAAATCACATCAACTGAATAGGATGAAGTTTTGATTGGATACCTGTCTATCAAATAGTCATGAGGCAAAGGAGAAGACGGACCACAGGAGGCAGCAAGAGGTCAAAAGTGAACATGCAGAAAATTAGGAGAAGTCCTTACTTTTCTTTAATTGAGGTATAATTGAAAATACAACATTGTATTAGAAGAGAATTCTTAAACTAGGACACATTGACTCAAATTCTCGTGGGCTACTTCCTGTCTGTGTGATCTTGATCTTTTTCTTTTTCTTTTTCTTTCTTCTTCTTTTTTTTTTTTTTGATCTTGGTACATTTCTATCTTCTAGAATCCTAATGTGCTTCACTATGAGATGAGAATTATAATATCCATCTCATTAGAATGACGTCAGAATTGATGAACAAAAAAATGTTAGGCGTCTAGCTCAGTGACTGACATGGTGTGGGAAATCATTAAAACCTCCTTGCTGTTCTTAACTTCCATCCAGCAAATCGTTACTGGATATCGTGGTCTCTCTTTCTCCTTCATTTTGTTTTCCTTCTTTTCCGTTTAAGAAATTTTTATTTGGGTGTTATCTTAGATTTACAGAAAAGTTGCAAAGTACACAGAGTTCCTGTAGACCCCTCACATAGCTTCCCATGTTTTCTTTTTAAAATGCATTTTAGGGCACCTGGGTGGCTCAGTCTGTTGGGCATCCGACTTCAGCTCAGGTCATAAACTCACAGTTCGTGATTTCAAGCCCCATTGGGCCCTGTGCTGACAGCTCAGAGCCTGGAGCCTGCTTTAGATTCTGTGTCTCCCTCTCTCTCTGCCCCTCCCTCACTTGCACTCTGTATCTCGACAATAAATAAACACTAAAACATTTTTTAAATGCATTTTCTTCCAATTGTTTTTTTAGTATGCATGTTCCCAGTTGTCTTGAAAAGGAATACATTGTATTCTGGTACAAAGTTGCATCAGTTACTTCAATGGTACCTTCTTTATCCTTTCAATACGCAATTGATGAGAGTCAAATGTTACCCTAGAGCAGAACATTATTAAGTTATCTGGGGCTGGTTATGATTATTGACTCTCTTTTTGGCTGCAGGAAATTTGGGATGATCTGGCCTCTAACTTGGGTGAAGCTAGTCAGGAGGAGGCAAAAGAAAAAGCTCATAAAACCCTCATGTCGACCAGGTGGTACAATTGTCATACATATTTGTGTACATATTTGCAAAAGCATTTTATGTGTATTTATATGTGTACCCTAACATGTAATAGCACATCTGGTGATTCCAATAATTTGAAAATCACTTCAAAGATGTGATGATTAGGTGATAGGGTTTAAAAGGCACAGGATACAAACTTTAAATTTATGTCCCCCGAGGTGGGGGTTGGGTGGGAGGCGCTGTGTAGTGTCCTGATATACCCCATGACCCTAGATAGTAGAATGAGGAAGTGGACCTCTTTTGTTCATCCCCCATCTCACCTTCTTTCTGAGCCTCTTCTCTCTTTGCTTGCAAACATTATCTCCATAATCCCACTCATGGAAGCTTTTCACCTTACCAAAAATATCTTAGGCTCAAAAATAGCCACAATGGCCTTCCTTTATATTTGTTCCCAATAACAAATACTGTTCCCTTGATACTCTGTTTAAGCCATGTGTCAGGGGAAGAAAATGAGTTCAGAGGCAGGAACTCACAGGGGCCCTTACAGATAACCAACTTAATGCCTTTTTCCTCCCTGAGGTAGTTACATTTTGAGAGAGGAAGCTCTACAGTAAAAATGCTATCATCTCCAAAAATGGATCTGTCACATTGGGAACTTAGGCACTGTGGCAGGGAGAGGGAAGGGGATCTGAAAGTATCACCTTTCTTGGTATTTCTCCAACTGAGGGCTGCTGAAGACATGATGAAAAAGTATCCAAGTTCTGCTCCTTTAAACCTCTTCAGGGGCTCCTGGGTGGCTCCGTTAGTTAAGCATCCAACTTTGGCTCAGGTCATGATCTCAGGGTTCCTGAGTTTGAGCCCTGCATCAGGCTCTGTGCTGACAGCTCAGAGCCTGAAGCCTGCTTCAGATTCTGTGTCTTCTTTTCTCTCTGCCCCACCCCCCTCATGCTCTGTCTCTATCTCTCAAAATAAACATTAAAATTAAAAAAAAAAACTCTTCAACTCACTATATTCAAGATTGCTGAGGTAATAATGTGTATGAATAAAGCATGCTATGGAGGGGAGGAAGAAGAGAGCAGGAGGGGGCAAGAAGAATGATTGAATGCCAGCCAAAGGGACTTTCAGGTCATCTGAGGAAGGTGCTGTTATCAGATCATTTTTCTAACCAACCTAACGATTAAAACTGGGTTGACATCATAAATTCAGTCCCATTTAAGCTTCCAGACCTAAACCAGTAGAACACAAAAAGCTCACATAAAGCAGTTTTGAAAAAGAATCTTGTTTCATCCACCATAAGCCTTTCCTCTGGCCGTAGACCTAGGAGCAACTTTTTTGGAAAAAAGAAATAATGAAGAGCAATGCTAAAGGCTGGGAAATGAAGAATGATTTGAAGATGTGAAAGCATTGGGAAAAAAGATAAAAAGTAGTGACAGAAGTTTATTTTATTCCCATGATGAGATCCGGCAATGGTTATATTGTTTCTTGCCTTCAGTTACCAAGGCCACAAACCATTATTTTCAGAGGCTCATTGCCCTGTATGTGCATCAAGATTTGATGGGAAGATAAAGGGGTTGTGTGGGGAAAATTGCCTGGCTGTTCCTCGTAATAGGTTTTCTTTTTCTTCAGGAGAGGATACCTGGAAGAAGGAAATGCTCATAAAATAACAATAATAATAGTAATAGTAATAATAACATTATTCATCACCATTAAATATTTGTTAGAATACTGTGCTCAAATTGGATCCGTCCACCCCTTAACTCTGCCTTTCTCTGTCTCCATCAACAGGAACATGTGCTAGATAATTCTCTGAAAGTACTGCTGGCTTCCCTACTGGTGAAACTTTTATTAAAATTTTAATAGACACACGAAAAGAAGTCATCTTACTGACAGAACAAATTCTCCAGATGAGCTATGTAGTTCACAGACAATACAATTTAAATTTTATAATGAAATTGAAAACAATGGAGTAAAATAAATAAGAAAAATATATTCTGAGATATTAACCAAGGAGTCTCATGAATCAAGCTTAGGTTTACCTGGAGACAGGATGAATGCACTTGTATGTGGACAGTATAATTTTCCATGTGTTCCTTTGATATCACTAACTGGATTTTTGAATGCACTTGCAGAATGCAGTTTTTACAGGAGAGAGATTTCCCTCTTCTAACCTCTAGTAAGCAATGCTAGCAAAATATCCAATATTTTTAAACATTTTGTGTATGGTCTGCTATATTAACTTAGAGTTCATTATTCTAATGTGGATGTGCAACCCAGTTTGCTGTTTGTACAGTCAAAAGTGTACTTTTCTAGAAGGTTATCTATTCCTATTAAACTGCGTATGTGGCAAACAATTCAGGCTTTGGTTTGGCTCTTGCATTCGGTGCTGCAGGCAAAGTGCCATCGGGCAGGGTGAGGTAAGAGGAAAATGATACGGGGTCGCCATGAGACCGGTCCAACCTCTGAGTTCTATTCATGGAGTGCAGTTACAGCCAAATTATGGCATCAAGGTTGTTCATTTCCTCCATGGTCTGAATTTCATGCTATGCCAGGAAAACGGGGGGAGACAGAAAGGCTTGAGGTACCACTTCTCCACTAACCGCATAGGGACTGCGCACCTCATCCTTTATACCCTCACCTCAGAGCTGAGATATGCAAGAGTGTGGCCTGTGTCTGAGCCAAATGTTATTTCAAATGCCATATTTGTCTTGTATTTCTTTAAATGAGATTAGACTGCTATTAAATTTATTATTTCTCATTCTGTTTGTTCCCATCTCTTCTTGATGCCTCCAGGTTTCTTATCTATTTTGACAAAAAGGTTAAATCAAATTGACTCTGCCATAGGAAAATGGACACTGAATCTTGAAGGGTTAAACAAGCTTCAGAAATGCTGAGATTTTTTTCTCCCTGGAAACTGCATGCTTGAACGATTTTGAAGCTGTTAGGGTTACCATGGTAATTATTATTCTTAAATGGAGAGGTTTATTTGTGAAGCAAAAAGACCAACAAACTTGTTGCCTCTATCTCTAAATCAGTCCTATCCGTAGCCATCTTTAAGGAGGAGTGAACGTTTGGAAGAATTGAATAATGCAGATCAATCTTTATCAGGGTCTGTAATGGGCTTGCAAAAGAGAAAGGCACCATGTGACTTTATTAGGAATATTTACAGAAACCTCATTTATTGGATGGGCTTTACAATTTCTGCCTTTTGAAGTTGGGATGAGGTTACAAATAACCCCATAATCAATTGTATTTTAGGTGAATCAGTTTCTTAGAGCATCTAATAGGTCATTTTCTATATGGCTGATCATAATGGTCTTCACGTCCATTCATTTTTATGTGACAGTGACTCCCAGAACTTAAATTGACTATTTTTTACCTTTTTTTTTTTTTTTAATCCTAAGGTTATGGCCTAAAAAGCCTCTTTCTCCTGGTCTTGGGGGAAAGAGACCTGGCTTGACATAGCAACAGTGTTCATAGCAAACGTTTGCAACACAGTGTACTTTTGTGCATTTGCAAAGTATACGAGTGATGTTTTGAAGTGGGAAGGCTAGATACCCTTCTTTATATGTGTAAGTGCCCTACTCTAATACTGTCTTAAAAATTTGGGACAAGCCAATGAAATCAAAACTCCACTCTCTCTGTGCTCTCCCTATTATAGTTCGTTTGACTTCAAAATCAGACATCAACATTTAAAGTAACTTAGAAATTCCTGCTTGACATATATGGTGTAGGTCTGTACATCATATACGCACTCACCCTTGGCCTTATCCAAGGGAAATTGTCCTTTCTCAGTCCGTCACTCCATAGACTGCTAGGAAGAGGAGGAGGAGGCAGGGATGGAGCATGAACTCTGAAGTCAGGGCGCTTACGTTCAAGCTCTTTCTCCTTCGCTGTCCATGTGACTTGGACAAGTTTCTTGATCTCTTTGAGCCTCAGTTTGTTATCTATAAAATAAGTATGACACTAAGACCAACTTCATAGAGCTGTTGTGAGAATTAGATGGATTAATACCTGTAAGGTTAAGACTTGCTTAGAACATCTCCTGGCACAAAGGGAGTGTTAATAGCCTCTCAAGAGATTGTCTTTACATATTTATATTCTCAGTGCCCATTCTCAATAGAGACTTTTTTTAAAGTAATGAATAAATGAGTCTTCAATTCAATTAAGGAACCCTTTTATACCTTCTGCTATGATTGGGCATTTAGCCTCTGCATGCAAACTTCCAGGGGCCGGGCTCATAGCATAGCAGCCCATTCTATTGCTGGAACTGTTCAGGAACTCTGTCTTCCTGGCAACTCTCTTCACTGGACAAAGGAAGGTTGAGTAGGCTGCCTTCTGGGGAAAATGTTTCTTTAAAGCCAGTATATTTTGATTATAAAAAGCCTGTGGTAATGGTCGGGGGAAAGAGCATTACTTTCTCTCCTTCACATGTCAACGGGCAAGTTGCATATGCCTGTCTGAATCCAACGATTGAGAGAGATGATTATTTCACTTAGAAATTTGATCTCTAAACAAGTCATCTTGCCAATTTTGTGGGGTTATTTTTCACTATCCCATTTTACAAGAGGTATTCGGAGAAAAGAAGACTTACTTGACATTTCTAAGCCACTGGGATGCTTTTTAATTTGTTTCCGGAGTATTTAATCTGTAAGACATACCAGGCTGAATAAATTATGTAACAAAACAATGACAACAAGGTCAAAGCAGAAGTATGACTTTACAGTGGGGAATATTCATGACATGATGTGATTTGAGATATACTTCTTGAATATTAAATAGTTTTTCCTAATGTTATGTTCCAATTAAACAAATGGGAAGGTATAAGAAAGAAAATTGGATTCTTTTTGAATTGAGATATTAGGCAAATTCTAGGGTAGCAATTATCGTATTGCTAACTGAAAAATGTCAACCACTATCTGTCCACTTGAAGTTTAGAGATGGTAGCTGGAAAGTTTTCTTTTGTGAGCCAGTTGTTATATAAACCTTAGGGTACCGGATATTCTGCATCCAGTAGATCAGATGCTCATAATCTGATTTATTCAGTGATATATAATCTCAATTATTTACTTTTGGTTATATTTCAACTTAAAAAGAGAGAGTGAGGGGCATCTGGGTGGCTCAGTCAGTTAAGCAGCCGACTTCGGCTCAGGTCATGATCTCACGGTTTGTGGGTTCAAGCCCTGCGTCAGGCTGTGTGCTGACAGTTAGCTCAGAGCCTGGAGCCTGTTTCAAATTCTGTGTCTCCCTCTCTCTGTGACCCTCCCCTGTTTATGCTGTCTGTCTGTCTGCCTGCCTGCCTCTCTCTCATAAATAAATAAAACATTGAAAAAAAAGAGAGAGAGCGAAAGCAACAGAGGTTTGCTGCTTACGGTAATTATAGGACAGCTTATAGATTGAGTTTCTGACAAGATCTAAATCTGCTCTTCTTTTTCCAGCAAGTAGGGCTTATGCTTTGAAAGGGATAATTGCTTCTTCTGCACAGTGGACAAAAAATAGATCACCTAGTATACAGTGTAGAAGAGCATTAGACAAGGAATGAAGAAACTTGGGTGTTTGATGACCTCCACCATCAATTAATGTTGTGGTCTAAGGCTGACCACATTAATATCAATATTTAACGTTTATTAAGGACACACTGTATTAGTTAATCCTTACATCTTTAATAAGCCAAGATTCTCAGTGGTTTGATGTAAAAAAGGTTTATTTCTTGCTAACGTCAAATGAGACATGACCCATCCTCATTCCAGTTAGTACCTCTGCGGTCTTCTGTGGCCTCAGAATTCTCCAGTGCATCCCTTGCTAGCAGAATGATGAGGGAAGCGAAGAGAGGAAGAATGTGGTAGGAGTTCGAGTGGGCTGGCCCTAAAACTGATGGTCACCATTCATATAGACAGAACTCAGTCACGTAGCCCTACCTACCTGTAACCGCAGTCAAGAAGTATGGGAAAGCACGTTGGCACAGACAAGAGGGTGGTCAGTGTGGAGCACCTTCAGCGAGGCTCTCCCATGCTGCACTGTGGTTCGCTCCCTCAATATCTCCCCTAATTCTCACAGTGTTCAGTTTAGAATGGCAGCACTGGACTCATTCCTTTGTCTGAGTCTGTGCGCTGAGCTCCTGTGCTACATGGCCTTCTTGGCCTTTGAAAATCACTATGTGTAAGTTTTTATGTCTTTATAACTAAAATATCAGTATTGCCAGTTCTTTTTGTTCCTCCCGAGAGGGTGGAAATCATGGGCATGTCGGGACTTGCCTTCCTCCGGTACATAGCCATCTGAGCATCTTTGTATGGCTGATTCCTCTACTTTTACAATACATACCATGTCCTCTTAGGCTGCCCAGCAATTTTTCCCCTCTCTCCTGCATTATAAAATCTCCCTTCTCTGTTAGATCATTCTCACCAGCATACGCTATGCTATCATTTCTCTGATGTTGATAAAACCACTACTTGACTCCACACAACTAACTAGCTATTACTTTATTTCTCTACTGACAGCAAAAAAAAAAAAAATAAAGTTTTTTTTATTTTGAGTGGTATATTCTTGTTTGTCATTCTCATTTCTTCTCCACTTTCTCTTGAATTCCTTCCAGTCAGGCACCCCAAACCCTGTTTCAAATTGATCTTGGTAAACTCATGAATGGCTTCTAGCTGGCCAAATCCAATCAATTCCCAGTCTTCATTTTATTAGACCTGTCAGTATCATTTGATATCAGATTATCTCTCTCCTGTTTGAAGGTGTTTCTTTACTTGGTTTCCAAGACCCTAATACTCAGCTGGCTTTCCTTCCACTCTTCTAGGTACCATTTATGTGTTTCTTTTTCATCTCCCTGAACTCTAAATAGAGAATTGCTTCAGGCCTTAATATTTTGATTAATCTTATTTTCTGTATTTACATTTAGTCTGAACCTTGATGATCTCATCCAGTCATAAAGCTTCAAATGCTACCGAGAAGCTGAAAGTTTCCAGATCTGATTCCCTGATACAGATTTCCCCAGATTTGTATTACCACATGAATGCATGATCCATAAGTACCTCAGTTTAAAATGCCCCAAATTAAAATTCTCACTCTTCCATCATAACTCTCCTGGTTCAAGCCACCATCTCTCACTTGGATTTTCATAGTATCTCGTTAAGAAATCTCTTCTATAATCTAAAATGGTCCTCTCAAAATAAAAGTCAGATCATATCACTCCTATGGGCCAACCACCTAATACCCTTTGCTCTCACTCAGAATAAAAGCCAATGGCCTTATAATGGTCCCAGAGACTTGTCAGCATTTGACTCCCCCATTTTATCTGTGACCTTATCTCTTATTATTTACCCCCTTCTTTAACCCACTTTAATCATCCTGACCTCCTTGCTATTTCTTGAGCATGGAAGTCAGTCCCTCTACATCAGGGCCTTTTTACTTGTTCTTTTCTTTCCTTCAAATGCCCCTCCCGTATATATTCTCACACTTGTCCTTTGCTCAAAGTGTACCTGGTCACTGAGGCTAAATAGCAGCATCTCCTAAACAACTTTCTGTTTATTTTGGCATTTAACCTGCTTAATGTTTACTGCCTATCAGAGCTACTCCAGTGTATGTCCTTTGGATAACTCAGTTTCTTTAGGCAGAATGCACAGTGAATGTCTCAAATATTGACTTCCTTCTGTTTGCAAAAACAGCATCTGAGTTCATGAGGAAGACGACTATATGACTTTGTGGAAGTAGCAAAAGTTTTCTCTGTGACCTGGTATTGGTCCTGGGACACAGTATTGGCTGTCCCCACTGAGAAGAGTAACCTTATCGAATATAGGGGCACAGTTGTGAAGGATAGCAGAATATGCCACCCCAAAATATGACTCTGTAGCAGAAGGATTATGTTAAGCTGGTTATTTTGAGAAACAACACGCATTGGGGAAGCTCTGAGAATAGAAACTACCCCTTTGTGATACTTGCATTTATAAAGGAAAATTCCATTTGTAAGTAAGGGTGCCAGGAAGAGAAGGATGACTTTAAATCACAAGAGAATGTTATCAATGCAGAAGGCACAAACCTAGATATGCATAACAAACCCTACTTTTGCTTACAGTAGTTTTCCTGGGCACTTCCCCACACTGGCATCCCTATAACTTTCTTTGTTTTAGTTTTCTGTTATTTTTTTTAAATTTTTAATGTTTTATTTATTTCTGAAAGAGAGAGGCAGAGTGAGCAGGGGAGATGCGGAATCTGAAGCAGGCTCCAGGCTCTGAGCTAGCCATCAGCACAGAGCCCCACGCGGGGCTCGAACCCACAAACTGTGAGATCATGACCTGAGCTGAAGTCGGAGGCTTAACCGACTGAGCCACCCAGGCGCCCCTTTAGTTTTCTGTTTTTAACTGCAGATAGTATTTAAACTGCTGGTTGAGGCTACCTCAGGGAGTTACTTGTTTTTTCCTGGGTTTCTCTCATGTATGTATGAGATATACAGGTTGTAAAGAAAAAAACAAAAACAAAAACAAATGTGAGTAGATTTGAGGATCTAATTAACTTTTTAGTCAGAGATTCATAGATCAGGCAGCATACCCCCTAGCAAGTAAAAAGGAGATCCAGAGAGCTGTACAAAATGGAAGGCTTTTATAGGCAAAAACAGGATGAGACAAGAAAGTTATTACCAAAGGAAAAGAAAGGATTGTTTCAGGCAAGATCACCTTCCTTTCAGGGAAGAGCATGGGTCTTTCATGCAGATTATTCTCTGCTAATGTTGATTGTTTTAAAATTCCATTCCTGGAAAAGTCTGAGACTACAATTGGGTTAGGTATTAAGTCTTGGTTTGTTGTTGTGGGGCTTAGCACAGCTGACTCCATTTTGGATCTTTCTTCTTTTAACATGGTCAATGATTTCTGTAATACAATTTAGTTCTGAATATCTGTTTTTCTGAGTAAGTATTAAGTCAAATTAAACCATAATCACTTATCAGTCAATGATAAGAGTCCATGCCATGATCTCTTTCTAAATTTCCCCTCTTGCCACTGACACTAAAATTCTCAAGTGGCTTTACTTGCTCCCATTCCCCCGGAAGCAAGGGAAGCAGGGAGGAGAGATTCTACTTGCATGACTAACAGCTCATTGGTGGTGGGAAAGGATCTACTGGTCTGGCTTCATTTCATGACTATCACCTCTCAAAGGTGAAGCATGCTGTATTCCCATCATTGTATAGACATCTTATGAGAAGATTCCAGGCAGCCATGTGACTAATTTTCTTTATTGACCTCTTCCATAAATTCTAAGAACCCAGAGGTAACTGGAATAGGCATCTTCTTCCATTCTCTTTTGGGGGCACAGAACTTCAGAGCTTCCTCATGTCCTGCTTGTTGGAATATATGAGTGAGTATCCTTCAGGGACTATTCTCTATGTTAAAGTACTCCACAGTCCAAGAATATATGCTCACTGCTTAGAAGGTCGGTGCAAAATTAAAATGTAGGACATCTTATTTAAAAAAAATTATTAAGAACTTCAAGACAGGTACCACAGAGTATCAAACCGAACCTGTTCTGAGTACTGGGCTTTGTGTGACTGCACAGGTAATACCCCAATTATACCTTCTCTGCCAGTGCACCACTTTTGCACTAAGAGCTCTACCAGTACTACTTGCTCTAAGAACATCCCTCACATACCGTATTTCAATCCTTTTGTTATATCTCCTCAGTAAAAAACTAGTTCATCCTCTCCTAAACTGGAAATTCATTTGAGAATCTCAAATCATGGACTAACTTTTCTTAGAACTTGCATGGTGTGAATTAATGACATTTGCTTTTAAAACTGCTCAGTCTATATCTTGGGCATATTTGAAGCACCTGGTGGTTTATTATTATTTGGTAAGCCAGATTCTCTCTACATTCCCTGGTCACCATTATAGTCTCAGGGACAAGTGAGAAGGAGATGCCATCTCCGTAAGTGGTAAGATAGCAAGAGTGTGTCCCTGTCATACAGCAAAAGGAAAAAAGAAAGGAGGCAGACCACGTTTTCAAGTCTCAAGTTTAGGGGACAATAGATATAGAAGAAAGAAAGGGCATAGTCATATGTATATGCTGATTTTCCCTTTCCAGGTCTGGGTCTCCCAAATCTGGGACTTGGGAACATGACTGCTGTGTTGGCAACCCAGTATAGCAAGGAGAGAGGCGTACTGAGGTAAGATGAAAATATAGTCCGTTCTATATATCTGTGTCAAACATGGCTTCTAGGTGGTGTGGACTTTAAGACAAGAGCCAGGAGACTGGTATGGACTAACAGGATGAGTGTGTGTGGGAAAGTGGTGAAGTGACTCTGTGGCAGAGTCTGTGAGGTAGACAGGCTGGGCCTTGTGCCAGGTGGATGACACAGGAGACTCGGAGGGGATTGTGGAGGCCGTAAGACAATAGGAAAGGCTAAATCTACATGGCGGGTCATTTGGCCATGACCAAGGCAAGCCAGCCAAGAGTTTACTATCCTTAGATGTCAATAGTGGATGGCAACTCTAGCAAAAAAAAAAAAAAAAAAAGGTAAGTTTCCCTCTACCCTTCTCAGTTTTTGACTGAAACCCCTGTAACAAAGGAAAAGAAATAGAAGCAAAACAAACAGAAGTGTATTAACATTGTTCAAAAACAGAAACAACAGGCCCCAAATGTAGTCACTTGTGCTAAGCTCCATGATAGCAAACCAGGCCTGAATACCTAACCTAATTCCAAGAGTAGAATTCTAAGCCAGTCAGTCTGGAATTTCCTGATCAACACTAGTGAGGTTATCTGCTTGATATACTCCCCGCTCCTCCCCCCCTCCATACCCTTCCCCTAAAATAGATGACCTTGCCAGTAACGATCCTTTCTTCCACTAATGATTTCCTTGCACTGCCTGGTTTCAGCCTAAAAAAGTCTTCTGTTTTGCATAGCAACTTGGAACAAGCTTTTACTTGTTAGATGGGATGCTGCTCAATTCATAAATCATTGAATGAAGCCAATTAGACCATCACATTTATCCAGTTGAACTTTGTTTCTAACAACCTAGATGAGTATTTACTTGGGAATTGCTCAAATAAATAAAATATCTCATGTTAGCAATTTGGGTGTTCCAGGATCATAACAGTGTTGTATAGCTTTGAGAATAAAATCTGTTCATGTCCTATGTGTCTGTGTAGAGAATTCTCATTCCCACCAATTACAAATGTACACATGAATTATAGTTCACCTAGTTTAGATGAAAGTGAATATGTGCGTTTTTTTTTTCCTGTTGATACTTTGAAACACATTGGCAGATCCACATTCTCCATGACGACTGGAGAGTTTAAGTTCATGACAATAACGTTGATCAATACCTGATTTCTCTGCTGGCAGATACCGCTCTCCAGGAATAGGGGCTCCGCAGAAAATAATTTTCAGTCAAATACTGTTTATTTAGTATCATTCTGGCCCCTGACTTCCTCAATATATGAAATCATCTCCAGGTTGATGGATGGCAGCACTTTTAGGTCCGCTGGCAAAGCAGAGGACAATTCATCCTTCTTGTCACAATAAGGCAAATAGCCCTCGGGACAAACCAAAGACCACGGTAGCTTTAAACAAGAAAGGCATTGATTAGAGGGAAAGCAAATGCCGAAAGAGAATCCTAGAGTTACTGAGATGGAGTCAAAGAAGCGACCAGTCAAACACAGAAAACAAAGAAAACCTGTGGGGCTAGAGATAATAAGAACAGCAGGAGGAGATAGAGGGAAAACAGAGAGAGGAAGAAAAAAAATAATAAAAAGAAAATACATAAAAGGGAATGAAAAACCAATAGAAGATGCCAGAATTTTTGACAGTGAGGGGTAGGATCTGAAAGAACTTCTGAAGGAGATGCCTGAACTTCCCTATGGGGTACCATCCTTGACAATGAGATATTAACCTAGAGGGATATCTGCGCAGCCCCAAGTCCAACAGAAACAAAAGACACAGAATCACTAAAATGCCAGCACTGGGTCGCATGTTTACACTCAGACACACTTCACTGTAGCTGCTCAAAGAGAAGGTAGTTGGAAAAACTGTATGTTTTAGAAAATGTAATCCGAAGAAATTTTTTTGTTTGTTTTATTGCTACTCTTCTCTTCCATTTATTTTTCTTTTGGCGTGGCAGTCAGGCCCCATTAGGTAAGGCTGCATTTAAGAAACATTTAAAAATAGCATTGGTCCCTCTCTTTCCCCATTTATTCTCTCCTATCCATCCTCTTCTCTCTTGGTGATTTCAGAAGTTTCTGGCATTGAAAGCATTTCTGCCTTTGATTATTGATTACTCTGTAGCACTCACAGACCAAGCTGCATTTCTTGAATTGGGGGAAAGAGAATAACTTTTTATCAGAGAAGAGCTATGCAGCCTCACTCAGCTTCATGTTTTTCCCCTGTGTTTTGATTTCACCTGTCTATTCCCATTCATTAAAAATCACCAGGCCAGGGGCGCCTGGGTGGCTTAGTTGGTTAAGCATCCGACTTTTGCTTAGGTCATGATCTCGCGGTTCGTGGGTTCGAGCCCCACGTCGGGCTCTGTGCTGACTGCCAGCTCAGAGCCTGGAGCCTGTTTCAGTCTGTGACTCCCTCTCTCTCTGATCCTCCCCTGCTCACGCTGTCTCTTTCTCTCTCTCTCTCCTAGAAATAAATAAAACATTAAAAAAATTAAAAAAAAAATCACCAGGCCCATAATAAAAACCTAGGCCTGTTGCCTAGCTAAGAATCCAAGGTTCACCATTTAGTTAATGTTGTGTCAGTTCTCATCAGAGGTGGTGGTTTGGCGCTGCCCTGTGTCCTCAGGCGTAGTGCCCTACAATTTTTAACACCACTGAACAACTCCTAAGAGCGGATTCCCTCAGATTCTTTCTCAGCAGATGCAGATAACATTTTGAATAAGATCTGCCTCCGTTTAATTTTAGCAGTTTGCTTATTTATTTACTTTTAGTGGTGGAACCAGATAAGAGACCGATGGAGTTTACACCTCAGTTATAAGCATATTGGGTGACCTATTAATGCAGGTGACTATAGTTCAGGCCCACAGGCAGTTCTGTTCAGATTTATGGCAAGACATGGTGATTGACAAGTATAGACTCTTAGTTATGAGAAAGCAAATGAATACTTCCTATGTAAAAAATAAATTGTAAATAAGCTAATTTAAGACTACTCAGAAACTGTCATTCGCTCTGGGTGGTAATAATGCCCAAGAAGTTTCCCTGTAATAAGTCTCTGATCCTTTTGGCAAATAGATAGCACAACAGAGGTGGAGATAAGCATGTTCCTCGCCCATAAATAACCCCCTGATGCGATCCCTAATGCATTGTGAATTCATTGTGGGTTTTTAGGCAGCTGGAAGACACTAATCAATGCAAAAGAAACTTTGCAGTGTTTTCCACATGGAAGTAAGTATCCATCAAGTCACAACTGTGCTTTAACTCAGATGGTCTGAATAAAACTTGTGAAGACAAAGTTGGCCAAAAGGAATAAAGGAAAGCTGTACTGGGGAAGGGCAGCTTTTCTTGGGAGGTTTCAGAGCACACCGAATCAGATCATCTTCTGATATAGTATTTTTCTTGAGTTCAGAGGAGCTTACAAAGTCACTAGTTCATACATACATCTAGGAGAAGTTATACCTTTGGGATATGTCTATATAAGCCTACTTCTTCAGATATTTTGCCCCCTCCCCAAAGTGATCGTTAGAATTTATCATGTGGTATCTGCCTCTACAAAGGCAAGAAAATAATTTCAAATACAATGGTAAGTGGATGGACCACTCTATTCCAACATCATTTATTGGGGAATTCTTACCTCTTGGGCTTCTTGGAAATTGGTGAAATTTGTAGATATACAGAATCGTGCTGTTTAAAGAATCTGTGATTCAGAAGGTAGTCATTTTTATTCTTTGAGTACATACTATTTCAGTCTGCTAGTGCTATCATTATAGAATACAACAGGCTGGGTGGCTTAAACAATAGAAATTTTCGTACCATTCTGGAGACAAGAAGTCTAAGATCAAAGTGCCTGCAGGTTTGGTTTCTCCTGAGGCCCCTCTCTTTGGCTTCCAGATGGCCACCTTCTCACTGTTTCCTCACATTGCCTTTTCTCTATGCTTGTGAATTCTACAGTGTCTCTCCCTATTCTCACAGGGATGTCCAGTCATATTGGATTAGTGTCTCACATGTTGACTTAATTATGCCTTTAAAGACCTTATCTCCAATGATGGTTACTTTCTGAGGTACTGAGGTCTGAGACTTCAACATAGGAATTTGGGAGGGACATCACTAAGTCCATAACCTTCTGCACGCTGGATCCTCCAGATTCATGTCCTTCTCACAGGGAAAATACATTTGAAAATAAACACATGGAGGGATTTGAATTTGGTCAACATTTAGAAGTCCAAGATGACTCTCTGCATTCCCAGGGGGATCTGTGGTTTGAATTCTTTGGCTGTGTGATGAAATGAGGGTACTTTGGAGGGGGAGGAAAGAGGAGCAAAAGGTAGGAAAGAAACAAAGAAGGTGCAATTTGGGTGCCAGTCTCAGGAATGGATGCCTCTCTCCTTAGGATAACATCAAAATTGGAGGTCAATTTGACTGATCATTTAGTCTAGTCTCTTCATTTTTAAGTGGAGAAATAAAAAGATGTGAGATGGCCAAAGGCACTTAACTAGTTTTGTAGCTGTGTTTGCTTTAGAATGTGGATTTTCTGATCCCCAAGTGAACATTCCTCTTCTATCCACATGCACCCTACAGGGGAGACTATTCCCTATTAGAATAGGATGTAGCTGGGGGAGACAGCGTGGTCTTTGGTGAGACATACTGAGAGAATGTTGCTTCCAGAAGGTCATAGGATATACCTAAAGAATACACAATATCTCATACTTGTTCCTTTTTAAGTGCATCTTTTTATTTGCTACTTGGTGGAAACAATGCTAACAAATGGGGGATCCTGGGGTAGTTTATAGTCTATTTCCCAGCTTTCTTAGTAATGGCTTGAGCTAAAGACAGTGTTATAAATACCTATTCTTTTCCCTTCTGTGCTAGCAGTGCCTGTGGTAAGGCATGCCATTATCTTTCATTATATTAAAAACCTATGGGATGGGTGTCTGGGTGGCTCAGTTGGTTAAGTGTGGGATGTTAGCGCAGGTCATGATCTCACCATTCACAAGTTCGAGCCCCACATAGGGTTCTCTGCTGTCAGCACAAAGCCCACTTTGGATCCAGTCTCCCTCTCTCTCTGCCCCTCCCCCTGCTTATGCTTTCTTTCTCTCTCTCTGTCATAAATAAATAACCATTTAAAAAAATTAAAAAACGTTTTATGGGCAAGTATCTCAGACTTATTTTTATTTTCTTTGAACCCTAACAAAGAGCAACTGACTCATGTGTTTAATATGTACACATGTATATTAAGTAAAGATACATGTGTATGTTATTATATGTTATGTATGTTATTCATTTAATATGCATATTTGTATGCATACACACATAATGTATATGTGTCTATACCTAAGTGGTTGGCTCCTCATGGCTCTAATGACTGAACTGCTTACTGCTCAATAGGGGAATGAAGGCTTCTTTGAAAGCAGTAGTCCAGGAGAGCAACTGTGACTCTTCAAGTGTTGATGGTAACAGCAAGGCAAAGGGTGTGTATAGATAATCTTGTCCAGGGTGACAGGGTCTATACCAGAAGAGGGGTTGTCTGCAGGCAAGTAGGAAGTGATCCTCACTCACCTTGCCCTTGACCTTACTCTCAGTGGCTTCTGGATATATAGTGAAGTTTCAAAAAAAAAAAAAAGAAAGAAATTGCAGGAAAGCACAGGTTTGTCCATGAATCTCTCCCTAAGCCTTCAGGGGGAATTAATTACTTTTTCCTCTGTCTTCCTAAAGCAATTAGTATCTGACTCTCTCACAGCCATTACAATGTGTTAGAAGTGTCTGGGTCCCATTGAACTTTGAGTTGCCTAAGTGCGTGGATTATGTCTTAGCAATCTTTGTGTCCTTAGTGACTTTCATGTAGAGGAATGAATGAAGGATAAATGCCAGACTTTGATTACACTCCTCAATTATCTACCTGTCTATCTCTTTGTCTATATGTACACATGTGAGAAGGAAACTGAAATTCAGAGATTAAATAATTTACTCAAGGTCACACACATGAAAAGGCAGAGCAAAGAATTCTCACCCCAAGAGTTAGGCTGCCAAGTCCCTACTCTAACTAATCTCACTATCCTGGCCTGGATGTTCAACATTGGGGCAACTTTCCTTTAAGGCATTAAGAGAAGAAGATTGGAAAATAGTGGCAAAGGGGACAAATCATCTTGATTAGAAATAATAGGACTGCCAGATATTTCTGCTGGCAATTGGGGGGTCCTAGGACTCCTTCTTCGAAAGCCACAGAGATAGATGGATGCAAAAATGGTGTTTTGGAGGTGTAGGTACTGATGTTTGGGACGGAAGCTTTCACATTAGTTCTCCTTACAGCAGCGTCTGGGGATGATAGGGGTGGTTTTCTCTTGAGTCTTCACGTAGTGTTCATACTTTGACCTGTTCTCCCCTTCAAGGAAATGGCTAAGATGTAGCCTCATTCATTCTAAGGGATAAATGAAAATCATACCTTTGTGTTGTGTATTCATAAGGGGAAGCCTACCTTCCGCAAATGTCTTTCACCAACACTTTCAGAGGCTGCTAGAGCTTTGCTCTCGGTCAGTCCTATGGCTTACCCCATAAACCAGCAGGTAAAAAATGCTGAAACCTTGGAGGTGTCATCGATCCATTTTTTTTCTAGCCCTCTTACTGAATTATAAGCAGATATCTCTGTCAGACCACACAGCAACCCCAATACGGCCTGCTTTTCATTGCAAATTTAGGAAAGCAGAGAACAAATTTACAGTTCCTATTTTGAATCTGTTGTTCAACCCCCAGGAATGTGTAGCTTAAAAGCCCATTTGGTGCCTTGGAGAAGCATGGCAAACAGTTACATTTGACATTACTCATGTCCTTCAGGGAAGTGCTCTTGTTCTTGTTGAAGTAAAGTTCCTGGAGGGAACACTTCGCATTATGTATCCCTTCCTACTCACTCTGATTACTTTTCTTCAAGTTCCCTTGGGTTCTTCCAAACTAGACACAGTCTCTAAATTCTCAGTGATGCTCTTCACTTCTAATGCTTGTGCTGTTCCAGTCTCATTGCGATAGTCATTCCCAGATTTAGAGGGAGGAACAGGTGGAGGAGTGATGCAGGATGCCCATTGGCAGGCTCATTTAAAAAAATCTAAATGAAAATGAGTAGATTCAGGTCAAAGCAACTAATTGGCTTCAAGAACTTTAACCTCTCATATAGGCAAGTCTCCAGGGTCATTTTGTTAGACCCAAGATAGCGTCTTAAAATCAAGTGCTTCGGAAAGTGTTCTCCTCTTAACCTTTTTTCTCACATGACAGTCTGTGGAGCCTGGAGGAAAAATTTCAATCTCAGACCTGCAGTTTTGCTCTCTTTCAATTACTAATTTTTTCTTTCCTCTTTGTCTATTTTTAAATTATTTTTTTTTAAATTCAAGTTAACATACAGTGTAGTATTGATTTCAGAAGTAGAACCCAGTGATTTATCACTTCCATACAACACCAAGTGCTCATCCCAACAAATGCCCTCCTTAATGTCCATCACCCGTTTAGCCCATTCCCCAACCAACCTCCCTTCTAGCAAACCCTAATCTGTTCTCTGTATTTATCTTTCTTTGTCTCCTTGTTTCTTCTCTCTCTTTTTTCCTTCTTTGTCTCTCTCTCTTTCTGTCTTGCTTTCTTTGCCTCTGTGGGCCTTTCCAATGCTGTCCAATAGTGTTTTCTGCAGTGCTGGAAATGTTCTATATTTACACTATTTAGTTCTGTAGCCACCAGCTATCTGTGGCTACTGAGAACTTGCAGTGTAGCTATTGTGATTGAGGAATGAAACTTTAATTAATGTAAGCAAACTTAAGTTTGAATAGCCATTTGTGACTTATGCTCATCAAATTGGTTAGTGTAGCTTTAGATCAATTATTTTTTTTTTTATCTCTGACATTATCTCTGTAATTCATGTGCTTGTGACGAGAGTTGAAAACCTCTTTGGCTACTCTCTTCTACTTTTAAAATCACTCATCACTAGGAATGTTGGTCCAGCTTGCAAAATTTGGTTCCAATCTTGTGTAAACTCTACTTCAGCTTTAGAAGGCTTTCAGGGCAAGAGAGCACTTAGTATATTTTTTGAAGACATAGTGCTCCTCCCTGATTGCCTGGAGACCAGGTATTCTCTGCTAGGACTGTGGGGCACCCAGGTGTGATTGCAGGTCCAAATAGGACTCATTGGCAAAGCATGGGAGCAGATTTATTTGAAAATTTCATGACTGAGGGCAGAGGTCAGCACCCTCTTTGGCCAGCTGCGGAAATAATGTTGGCAAAAGGGTCTCGAGCCAGGGGGGCATAAGAGAAGGTGAAGAAGGAGAAAAAAAGAGGTAGTGGGGAAGAGGAAGGAAGATAAGGAGAAAGACACATATTAAGAGTAGGACTGTTACTCACAGTGATCTTAGTTGCAACTCTGCCTCTGGTCATCTCCTCCCAGAAAGCCAGGCCAGGTTACCAGAATACCTATGTCGGATGCAGCCACAGATGCTTGGGACATGCACTTGGAGGCACCCGGAAAGGATACGGGGGTAACCGGTTAATTCTATGCACACTCTTAGAGACTCTGAATTCAACTCCAAGTGGGTTTAATGGTACTTAACGTCCCTAGGTAGACTGGCTACTGTCTTTTGTCCTTCTTTCTCTTCTCTTTTTCCCTTTATTTCCCTTTATTTATTTAGCTTAATAACTATGACCTCAGTGCCTAGTGACCCTTTTGCTTTTGGTCAGCCTCTCTCCTGATTAGCAAAAGGGAAATAGGAAATGGCATTTTAAGACCAAGACACTAATAAAAGCAAAGACATTTCTTGTAAGTCTAAAATTCTGCTAAATCACAGATTATTTTCTTGAGCAGTTTGCTTACAATCTTGGAACCATGTTCCTCATATCTGGGAAATCTATTTTGCATTGACTTCTTGTATTTGTTACATTTTATATTGACTGGCTTTGCTGTATTTTAAACGTATTTGTGTCTAGACTTGTGGGACTTTAGCTACAGCCAATTTCTACATTATTAAGAGGGTTATTTTGAGTGGCCCCTGTGAATAAACCTAATTTTCCCCTCTGATTAGTGCTTAATTTGAAATTGTTTGTGCAATGATGAAATCTTTCTTGAGTTTCACTTCCAGATTCCAGTTTCCATTCCCAGAGGTTGCTTTTGATTACATAAATGCTTTCAGGGTGATTATATGGGCAAAATTGTATATTAGATAGTTTTGGTGCTTTTTATAAGAAATTGTGTTGTTTAGAAAAAAGGGCTGTGAGTTAGGTTTTGAGGTTTTAGTTACTTTACATGATCACTGCCTCTGTTCAATGCACAAATATACCCTGCATTTGCAACCGTGCATAGTTTTGTCACTCAGCCTTCGACTGGAAAGTCACTTCTCCTTAAAATTCCACATTCCACAGCAGGAACATTTTTCTAGATCCATACATCAGGCTTTTCAGTGTGTGTATAGTTTTCTGTATCTCTCTGCTCTCCCCCCACCTTCAGTGTTTCCAATAAATGAGAGGGAAAAAGTAAAATATTCATGCTATTCCCCAAAACCTGATCTAGAAATCAGACCACATGACTTCTTTATTGGCTAATGCCTGCCCCTATTATTCTCTGTATATGTACTCTCTGATCCCTGGCCATATAACTATGTATCTGTCTTACAGACTCACAGCTGGAGAGGAATTTTGCCTGTGAATGTATACCTCAGATCTAATCCTTCCTTGATTTAGATGATATCAAGTGAGATATTGGACTTAGAGTTGATGCTGGAATGGGTTAAGATTTTGAGGGATGTTAAGATGGGGGGATTATATTTTGTGTGTGAGAATGACCAAGGGACGAGTGTTATGAGTTGAGTTGTGTCTATCTCAATTCAATATGTTACAGTCCTAACCTCCAGGACTTTTGAAAATGACCCTATTTGGAGATAATAGTCTTTACAGAAGTACTCAAGCTAAAATAAGTTCATTAGGGTTGGCCTTACTCCAATATGACAGTGTCCTTATAAAAAGAAAAAATTGGGGCACAGAGATATGTATAAGGGCAGACAGTGTTAAGACACAGAGGGAACACCATGTGAACATGAAGACAGTCATCTATAAGCCAAGAAGAGAGGACAAGAACAGGCACTTCCCTCACAGAACTCAGAAGGAACCCACCCTACCAACACCTTGATTTTGCACTTCAGCCTTCAGAATTTTGAAGCAAGAAATTTCTGTCATATAGACCACACAGTGTGTGGTACGTTATTACAGTTCCATACAGCAAACTAAGGTAGGTGATCAGGCCTCAATCTAGCCGCACTGGAACATGGAACAGGGAAATGGCATATAAGACTAGTCACTGCTGAAGATGTGTTCTACACATACAGAGCCTGCTTGCTAGAATACAGTTTTCTGTGTCCCTCTTTGTTCATTATCTTCAGTTTTTATCATTTCTTTCATTCTTTCTCTAAATCTCAAAGAATTACCAACCTCCAGTACAAGGATTGTATCCACGAATTTTCAGTAATACCAGACGTTATTATCACATCCTGAGATAGTGGAAGTTATTTTTTCTACTACTACTTTACTACTACCACTAATGTCAGCTAATATTCATTGACTGCTTGTCCTGTTTCAGGTAACATATTAAGATATTCGCTACTTTAATCATCATAACATCGCAGGTACGAGGTACCAGCTATTATCATTACCTTCATTTTGAAAAGGAGAGCACAGAGAACAGAGTACTTCTGTACGCAGAGAAGTAAATTCTGTGGTTGAGAAAAGGGAATCAAAGCAAGATTTAAGCAGGGAGGCTACCGAGAAGCAATCATCTGTGCTTCTTCAAAGATACTGGAAAGGTATCCTTTAAGGAACAAGTCACATTACGTTAAACATTTCTAATTTGTCCCCCTGAAGACTTCTGTAATAGTAAAATCTACCATGGGTAGTCATTGCATCAATTCACATTTCAAGCTACACAGAGACCGAAAACAGTTGCTGCATCAGCTCAAAGGAATATTCTTCTGTAATCAATTAAAATCATTGCACTTGATTATTCTAGTCCTGCCAAGAAACGATTTAAAAAGCCTGTTCAACAACAATTTGTTTTACAATTTCCAGGACCACTAAAATGACCTCCTGAGGACTTGGAATTTTAAAAGATTTTTCCAGTGTTGCCTGAGGACAATATGGCAGTAAAACAAACAAACGTAAGTCCACTTAGATCTTAATGATATCCATGTGAAGTATACACTCTTCATTCATCAAGCTTTAGTTTACACATTATAGCTGTTATCCTGGGACATGGCTTTTACTATTAATAAACAAAGGGCTTTGGGGACCACAGAACTGGACTACAACTGTGGCTCCTATATGGCCTTGCTGTGTATACCTTAACAAGTTACCTTCCTTCTCTGAATGTCTGTGACCTACTCTTTAAGTGGGGAAAACATGAGCACCTGAGTGGCTCAGTTGGTTAAGCATCTGACTCTTGGTTTTGGCTCAGGTCATGATCTCGCAGTATATGAGTTTGAGCCCCGCATCAGGCTCAGTACTGGCAGTGCACGGGATTCTCTCTCTCCCTCTCTCTCTCTCTCTGCCCCTCCCCTGCCCTGTCTCTCTCAAAATAAATAAATACTTTCAAATTTTAAAAAAACACAGTAAATGGATAAAACAACGCCTATCCCACGGACTGTGAGAATCAGAGTAGTGAGCATAGAGCATTCAGCACATGATTGAGAGCTTTAGGTTTTACATTTGTTTCACCTTTTCTTCCCTCTCATTCTCTCAGATGACCAGCATGTTTCTTTGCCCTTATCTCAGTTTGCCTAGGACTTATAGGCTGAACCCTGGTAGCCATATAAGTTAACTAAAGCTTGACTCAGACCCACTATTAGGTCAGTTTCTAGTTTGCATTTTATTGGATGTGGGGAGGTGAAAAATATACAGGCAATATGATTTCCAGCCTCCATGTGCACAATAATAGTTAGGAAATCTTAGAGGAGACAAATTTTGGTTGTTGTTTTTTTTTTCCATTTTGCCTAGAGCCAAGGGAAAGACATGTATTTATCCCCACAGTGTCCATTTGCCTGTGTGTGTGTGTGTGTGTGTGTGTGCATGCATGTATGTGTGTGTTAAGTTTAGCTTCTTATTTCTATTTCCTTTCTAGAGTCTTGACTTTAGTTTTGAGTCTCTGATCTGACCTTCCTTCTGGATGGACCCTGGTCTATACCTTACTTTTTTCAGTCAGTTAAAATCCTCTAGGTCATCAAGAATCGGCAAATGCCTGAGGGCAAAAGCCTGCTTTAGTGTTTTCACACCTCTGTGGATTCTCCCCCTCAGATTTCTGGTATCTAAGCATTTCTCTTAACATTCTGGCATCACATCAATGCATTTCAAAACATTTTATATATATAATTTCTTTTCCATCCACTTTTTTTTTTTAGCTATTCTTTACCATCTTCCATATTTTGGGGAATACAATTCTAGTCTCACAGATTATTTCCAACCTTTTCTAAATACAGTGCCAAGAAAGTCTTCTGTTTCAGTCTGCTGAGGCCGCCGTAACAAAATACCATAGACTGGTGCTAAATAACTGAAAATTATTTTTTCACAGTTCTAGAGGCTGGAAGTCTAAAATCAAGATACCAACATGGTTGGCTTCTGATAAGGCCTCTCCCTTTGAGTTGCATAAGTTAGTTTCTCACTATGTGCTCACATGATCCCTCTGTGGGAACATGGAGGCAAGGATTAAGAAGGAGAGAGAGAAAGAGGGAGAGAGAAGAAAGAGAGTACAAATTTGGTGTCTCTTCTGTAAGGGCACTAATCCCATCATGAGAGCCCCAGCCTCATAGTTTCATCTAACCCTCACTTTCTCCCAAAAGCGCCATCTCCAAGTACCATCACATTGAGGGATGGGAGATACAAATATCCACCCCACAAAATCTTGTTTCTGAGCTAGAAATAATTGCTTCCTCATACAGGTATCACACACACCTGTCTGATCTTGAATTTCATCACATGAGGAGAATCCAGCTTAAAGCATTGTTGTAAAATGACTACATACCATACTGGGTATTAAACAAGGATCACAATGCCTAACACACAGTAGGAACTTAAGACAGTCCTCACCTTTCCCTTTGCTTCCACTCTCTCCACCCCCAGAGAGAGGATGTATGCAGCTGACTGATATTTGATAACCGTCTCCAGTGTCAGCCCAGTGATGCAGGAAGTGGTGCAGTCATGATCCTTACATCATGCTTTCAAGACTTTTCAGCACTTGTGGCACTAGAAAGAGATAGGGTGGAGGTTGAGAGCATGAAGTAAAGGCAATGATACATATTTTTTATTGAGGAAACAAGCAAAAACAAAACAAAACAAATACAACGATGACACCTGGATACTTTCCTTTATAAACTCACAGTGGAGCCAAAATTGTAAGCCATCCAGATGGCGAGCTTGCGAAAACAGAAATTAATCACCTATTTGTACTACAGTTTGAGGATTTAAAGATCTTTGGGGAAGATGTTGAAAAGCTTCAGTCCAATTAACCTTACCCTATTAAGTATGCCCATCCACAGATCAGAAGCCCAAGAATGGATTTCAGGGGTGAGAGAGAAAGGCCTAGCCTCTGCAGCCATTTCCCTAGAAGGGAGGAGCCATTGGAGGGAAAACGAAGCAGCTTTAAGGGACACGATGGATCAACATGCATCTGGGATACAGTATAATTCTTCTCAGAAGGTGTAGAAATGGGGACAAACTTCTGATTTAATTGTAAGGGCGATTTTGAACTGTGTGACCCTTTTCTCAATTTATCTGATACTTGAAACAGATTATCAAGTGTCATCACGTGTCAGTTGTGTGTAGTCTCAGCCAAATCCTGACCTAGACCATTTAGAATCGGTTTCTTCTCTCTGATACTTTCTTCCCTTTCCATGCAAGGCAGGGGAAAGAAGAAAATGGTATTTGGTATTTCTTCTTGGGGACAGTCATCAAGTAAAAAGTGTGGTGATTCTGGTGGGACCTCTGAGAATTAAGAGACTTTAACAGCCTTAAAATATTGCCAAGAAGCACTATTTTCAAAGGTCTCTGTGACCTTTCTGGCTAAATTGGAAATGAAAAGTAAGAGACAAGCACATTTTTTCTCATTCAAGAGAAGCGGAAAATTCTCATTAACAGACCAAGAAAATGGGGACTAAGGAAAGAACAGAAACACAAGAAAATGGGAACATATACCGCAAAGACCACGTTTATACTGATGTATAAATGGTTTCATTCTGCCTCATAGGATCCTTTTCCAGATGCTGATCCTCTTTTATTTTATTCTTTTAATTTTAATAATAAGCAGTATCTTTTGCCAAAATTATCACTGAGAAAGAAAATTAAAGGATTTGGCCCCTGTCTCAATCTCCCATTTTAGCACTAGCTTCTCAGCCAAGATCGTGAACACTGAGATCTATGGAATTTGTAGTTAATCACAAACAAAATCACTCTCATCAGGTGGTATGTGCCTCCTTATCTCAGGTTTTTGGCTTCTAGGAAGGATGTCATCACCCCTACTATCTTTGAAACCTTCAAGGGGTATGACCACATCATGATGTATACACACATTTGTTGGAGGGTGGTGTGCGTGTGTGTGTGTGTGTGTGTGTGTGTGTGGTAGAATTACATGGAATTAGGCAAACAATAATGTTGATTTATCTAGCTTCCCTGGTGATAATTTTGGGTGTTTATTGGGTACAGAGCGGTTATTCTATTTACATTTATTACAAGTGAGTATTTTAAAAAGCAATGGTGTTATCATGGAACTGAGTGGACTTTACAAACATGACAGAAAAGAATAGCAGTATAATATATCTGCTTAGCAGAGCAAAAGAAATTGCAAGATGGCCAGTAGGTATAAGAAGTACAGAAATAGTATGGAAAGGAATAGCTCAACCTGGAAGGGAGGGATATGGACATATACCTCATTCAAACTTCAACTGATTTTCCATATAAGCAGCTACTTCAGCTTACTTGGTGTGTGGATGGAAATGCTCATAATGCTGACTGACTTCCCACTCTCATAAAAGTTTTATAGAAAAACCGATATTAATAAAGGTCTCTGAAAATAGAAATTAGCCTGCTTATGTGCAAGTTGATCAGTACAGAGAGGTATGTATGCAGCATGTCCCCTCTTCTGAAATTACTTTAAAATTTATTTCTCCTCATTGTAATCCCACAGAATAGATTAAAAGAGAGAAAATGGAAAGCGAATCACACCATTGAAAGGAAATCCAGTAAGAATCTCCCACAAATGAAACAATTATTCTTAGGCTATTCTGGGAATTCACCAAAATCTCGTTCATAAGAATATATTATACCTTCAAATTTGTTTCTATTTATAAATGCCTCTGACAAGAGTTATTCAAGTCCACATTTGTGATATTGTTCTGTCCTGCATTAGTGGGAGAGTATGAGGTGGCCCATGTAATTGACAATGGTACTTAAAAGCATTCTGAGAGAAGAAAGGAAACTCACAGTTGGTTTATATACCATATGATTGGGTACACTCTGCCTTCTTTAAAAAATCAAGAACATTTATAAATATGTGTCAGAATGTTTTCTTAAAAGCTACAGTAGTGGGGCACCTGGGTGGCTCAGTTGGTTAAGCGTCTGATTTCGGCTCAGGTCATGATCTCACAGTTCGTGGGTTCAGCCCCACATAGGGCTCTGTGACAGCCAGCTCAGAGCCTGGAGGCTGTTTCAGATTCTGTGTCTCCCTCTCCCTCTGACCCTCCCCTGCTCATGCTGTCTGTCTGTCTGTCTGTCTGTCTGTCTCTCTCTCTCTCTCTCTCAGAAATAAACAAAAGTGCTACAGTATCAAATCACCAAAAGTTGATGGAAGTAGGGAAGAGGAGTGCAAAAATAATCACGTATTTGTTCAGAAACAAAATATTTTTCTTTCTGATCTTTAAAACTGTCTGTTGCTTTAAGGAGTATATCACATATGAAAATATTCTGCTTTATGTTCAGAAGTGATTCATAAAAGATTGTTTCAAGGTTTGGATATTCTCTGCCAGAGGGATGTATAGACTTTTTACTAAAACTATTTAACTTTCATAAAGAATGTTGATATGGGAAAGGGTACAACTAACTGTAAGCCTCTTCAGCACTTTCATATGAACTTCTACTGGAGCTCAATTTTTTTTTTTTCAGAAAGTGAGGCAAAGCTGGAAGCCATTTTGGAAGGCCTTCCTTAAGTTGTAAGAAGGGAAAATTCCCAGCTTAGCAGATTTTTCTTCTCAACCCTAAACAAAGGAATGCAGCCAAAATTTTTTTTCATTTCTACCCTGAAGATGTAATTGTGGCCCCATGGCCAGTGCCTGCGCCTCTGGATAACTCACTTTATAGCCCGAAGTATAAAATGCTGGCGGCAGTAGAAACAAAGTGAATTGGGAGGTAGAAAACATACATCCTACTTGTGATTCTTCTAAAAGCTGAAATCAGGAGAAATCACTTCATTGTCTTTGTCACATTTCACTTTCAAAATGGGGAAGTTAATATTTTTTAATTCTCTTTATTTTGAGAGAAGGAGGGAGAGAGAGAAAAAGAGAGAGAGAATATGAATCACAAGCAGGCTCTACCCTGTCAGCACAGAAGTAAATGGGGAAGTTACTGTAGAACATCCCCCAGAACCATTTCCAGCTCTGCCACAGTTGATTCTATGAATCGAAAGAAAAAAGAAATAGAAAAATAGAAGGACACCATCTATTGTTTCGCAGTCTATTGTGATCTATACAGTCCTAAATGGATTATATAGAATACGTAGAGAAAATGGAAAGCAAATGACACCATTGAAAGGAAACCCAGTAATAGTCTCCTACAAAAAGACAGAATTATTCTTAGACTGAATAGCAAATTCACAGTTTTTTCTCCTTAATTTTGTTTCTCCAAATATTTTTCATATTCACATTAGCATCCTTAAAAAAAACTTTGAAGTTTATACGATCCTGCAGAAATTAAGGCCAAGTGAGCTGGTGTAATCTGTTCTATCACATAGGTCAGCTTCCCTTATAGAAAATAACAACTGTACAATTTTTTAAAGTTTATTTATTTATTTTGAGAGAGAGACAGAGCACATGAGCAGGGGAGGGGCAGAGAGAGAGAGACAATGCCAATGGACCTCAACTCTGGCAGTGCAGAGCCTGCTGCAGGGCTTAAACCCAGGAACCATGAGCTCACAAGCTGAGCCAAAGTGAAAAGCCGGACCCTTAATGGACTGAGTCACCCGGGAACCCCCACAACTATATAACCTTTTAAAGTTATTCATGCATTTACTCTCTGAAAAAAGTGAGTTAACAAATGATGCAGATAACTGGTGGGGAGAACATGTCAGGCATAGATCTTCAAGTATAGAGACAGAAATGGGAGCATGCTTGGTGTGTTTGCAGAAAAGTGAGGAGGCAAGCCTGGGAAGGCATGTTTGTGGAGATAAGTTTCAGGGAAGGGCAAGGGCTGGGTCCTTTATGTGTTTGTTGGCCATGGTAGATGTTTTGGGTATAGTACAGAGCTATTTTGGTTTCACCTCAGAGTCCTTGATATGACTTACATTTTAAAGGAATAAGTCTGACCACTGTGTCAAGAATAGATACCAGGGAGCAAGGAAGGGAAGCCAGAAACCTATGACATGACCACTGTTGTAGTCCTTACAGGTATGGTGGTGGCTTGGCCTAGAACTACAGTGATGGAGGTAGCAATTAACGATCTGTTCAGGATATATTCAGTCCTTCAGAGAAGAGAAAAACAAATCTTAATCTTAAATGGCTTTGAACTGGGAAATGTCTCAAACTAGACCTGGGCTTAAACCTGCTGAGTGAGCCATGGGACAGGCATGGAGACATGGTCATTGTGTGCACTCTTGGCCAAGAGCTCTTCCCTGGGACACATCTGGACCATCCCTCTGGGTGCTCCTCAGTCCCTTGCTCTCTCCTTCAACTCACGGTATTCTTATGGCAGTTGGAAACCCCCAAGTCAGAAAGAAAACTGGAGAGTAGAAATGTTCCTTAAAATAGTAAAGATGTACTTAGACCAGTGTATTTGCAGAATAATCAGTCCTTTGATGTGAGGTTAAGAGTTCTCTAATAATTGACTAAAGAGGGAATATTGTGTCCTTTTGAGATTTAGATGAATCTTGTTTTACTCTTATTCCTTCTTATTCTAGTATTCCTTTAGTGGATCCAAGAAGTACTCTTAGTAAAGAAACATGTAACTTGTTAAATATCGTTTTATCCTGTTATATAGTTAAAAATCATGATTTTATGTAATTCACTTTATTATCCTAAAGTAGAGTTGCACAGAATAAATATGGAGAAGCTTGGGCTTAAACAATGTTATTGTGCATATAATCACAATATTCAAAATATTTCTTGTGGGGTGCCCTGGACCTCAACAAATGGCACTAGTAAGAAAATCTGCATATTGGTAATAGGATAGAATGAATAAACCTTACAATATTGAAATTTACTCATTTTGTAACAGCCATGATATGCAAAGGATGCCTTAATAGTGTAACAAAACTAAATGTGGCTTGTATCTTTTGCAAAAAAAAATACTGCATTAATATTGAAGCAATGCATATTTTGAACTACATTAAAATCAAAATTTTTATTATGCAAATATAGATGCTCCCTAAAATTAATGTAGCTCAATTACATCATTAGATGTCAGAAAGGCATTTGAAAGGGTAGGTTGGAAATAATTCTTTTGAATGTCACATAAATTTTCTTTGCAGCTAATCTCTGAAAAGAGGGAAAAAATTCTCTCTACTCAAGCATAGAATAGAAGCATTAACAATGGAAAGGTCAGTGCATAATGATGCAAGAGAGAAAAGGCCTAAAGTGCCATATTGATGAAATGAAATGGGGAAAGTAATATAGAATATTAATCAATCAATTCTTAATTTAAGACCTTTAGGTAACTTGCTAAAATCTTCTTCACTTTTTAATATCAAAGAAATGCTAACCAATACATTTTGTGTGTGTGGAGAGAGAAAAAAATCTTAACAACTATCTGTTTAGATTCAACATTTCTCTTTCCCTTTAACTGCTCTGTGTTGCAGGCAATATTTGACAAACTCTAGTTATCCTAGTAGGTATTAGATAGCCATCTCATTTTTGGTATAATTTGCCTCCATTAGCTTAGAAAATCAAGAGCTGATTATATCAACTTCACAAAGGAAAATGATGTATTTACTAAAATTCATGTTTGGAAAGATAGGAGGAAATGGTCACGATAAAATGGTAAATAAAATTGCAGGACATAGAACTTTATGCATAGAATGATCCACAGTTTGTAAAAATAAATAAATGTCCATACATGTAAAGACAAGAAGAAACTGTATGAAGGGGAAAATTGTGGTTATCCTTGGATGATGAAACGCATTCGGAAAACGCATTTTTGACTGCTTTACTGATTTTACAAGTGTGGTGGTATTTAAGATTTGCAGTGCTATAGCTGGCATTAGCTGTGAGAGCTTTTCTCTTCTTGACCTCATTCTTACTAATTTGCCAGTTAACTATTTCCTTGGTCTATTAACTTATATATGTATTGTAAAGGCCAGTAGGAGCTGGGAGGAAAAGAAAAATGAAGAAGCAAAAAAGGTTAAGTTATCATTGTATAGGAGCAAACCTGGAGAAAGATATTTTGAAAGACAATGTATTTGACTGCCTGTGAAACTGTTTCTGTTTACATAAAGAGCTCATGGGACACAGAGTACATTTAGGTAAGGAAAGAGGAAGAAAGTCACATTGATCCACTGGTTATCTCACTGATTCATTCATTTATTCAACAAACGTTCATGAGTACCAAATAAATGCCATGTACTAAGGAACCACTGATTAATAAGCTCTACTATCTGCCTTCAAGGAACTCGTGGTTGAGCATGGAAGTAGACAAATTAATATGAAGGCGATAAGTCATTAATATAAATATATACCAGAGAAATCCCTAACACAATGCATAGAGTTGTCCAAGCTGCTTGAGGGGTTCATACATTTGATCTGGGTCTTGAAGAGTCATTAAGACCTCACAAAATTGATGAAGGGAGGAAGGACTTTCTCTAGTAGAGGGTTCAGCATGCGAACAATCTCAAGAACTGTGAAAGAACAGGGAACTCTTAAGTGGTTTAAAATGCGGCTGGAACCTAGGGGCAGTTTGGAGAGTCTAGGGAAATGATGTTGTAAAAGGAGATAGGAACTTAATGATGGTTTCCATGTCTTGTTGAGTCACTTATAGGCAATCTTATAGGCAATATTTCTAGAAAATGCAATGTAATCTATAGTGACAGAGAGCCGATTGGTGATATACTAGTGACGGGGGATGGGAGGATGGGAATGGTGGGAGATCAGGAGTTTTCCAAAGAGCACAGGATGCTTGTGGGTGATAAATATGTCTGTTATCTTGATTGGTGATTTTTTATGATATATGCACATGTCAGATTTGTTGAATTATTCACTTTAAATGTGGTCAACTTATGATAGGTCTGTTATAACTTAATAAAGCAATTAACCCCAGTTCCTCTAAATTCTGTAGGCTTTAGGTGTAGACCATTCCTCTCTGATCCAGTCAACGTGCCTTGGTCATAGTAGATGTTACACAGGTTAAAAACCAAAAACAGAAATACAGCTCAGATATCACCTGTACCAGGAAGACCTGCTCCGCCCAGGAGAGGCTCTCAGGCTGCCTCCTCTGACTCTTCTCTTGACCTTCTCTTCCCTGGGAATTGGGCCTCTGGGCCTCTGTCAGTCTCTCTTCCAAATCAAGGAACTCCTGGAAAGCAAGAAATGCCTTAGACTCACTCAGGTATTTCCTGGATTCCTTATAGCATTAGGCCCTTAGGATTCCTTTCAGCTGCTCTGTCCCCACCTCCGCTGGAATGTTGCCTGGCCATTCTGGTAGCACAGGTGAAAAAATGAGCTAGTGCTCTCTTTTGGTGTTTTAATTTTTTTTTTTTTAGTTTTTTTTTTTTAATGTTTTGTTTATTTCTAGGAGAGAGAGAGAAAGACAGCATGAGCAGGGGAGGGTCAGAGAGAGAGGGAGTCACAGACTCTGAAACAGGCTCCAGGCTCTGAGCTGGCAGTCAGCACAGCGCCCGACGCGGGTCTCGAACCCACGAACCGCGAGATCACGACCTAAGTGAAAGTCGGACGCTTAACCGACTAAGCCACCCAGGCGCCCCATCTTTTGGTGTTTTTCTGACAAGAGGCAGGGAGGAGACGCATTCATAAGACCAGAACTCCTTTCTACAGCTCCTAGTTCGTGGTGAGGGCTGGGTACCTGAGATTCCTCCTTATGAAAATAGAGCATCACAGAGCCGATGTCCACTTTCTCAGAGAGGTAGAAAAGTTAAAGTAGTCTCTACAAGCCAAGCAGTGCTGGTATATCTTTGGAGCCTCCTTGTTTAGTTTTAACCTGTCTGATCTCTTCAACCACATCCTCGGAGTTGCTCATCCTAGCCCAGTCACAAAACCTCCCATTTCTCGAACTAGCCAAATATAGCCACCTCTCAGAGCCCTTAAACTTTTTGTTTCTTCTGTCTGATGGAAACAGGCACATGGGAATGCGTGCGCACGAATGCACACACACACACACACATACATGCACACGCACGCGCACACACACACATACTTCCTCTGGAATGCTGACTTATTAGTAGTTCCGGAATTTAATTTTAGGATATGGAGTTGGCAGTGAGAGGGCCTAGAGTAGCACAGTTGCTCTATATTCAGCATACCTTCTTTTGCCTTCTAGAGTTCTTACTGAGGACAACCAGATGCCAGTGAAACTGGTACACTCTCTTTCAGGCCTGAGATAGAAAGTTCAGTTAATTCTAACCACTACCCTTTGTATATAGTTCTATATCTCCATTTTAGAAGAACTTGGACTAACAGCCCTGGGATCTGTACTTAAATGAATATTTATAAATGGTGGGCTTTTCTTGTTATTGCTCCAAACTCACAGCAGCAAAGTCTTGGGGCTCCTGAACAGTATCTGGCCAGGGTGGTTGGAACTCGGGGGCCCTTTTCACACTATCGAGGAGTCCATCTTTAGACAAGACACATTTTTGAAAAAAAGAAAAGCTAAATTGTGATATCCAGTAGGCCTCATTGGTTGAAATGATCCTGTCAATGCTCTTTTCCAAAGCCTCTTCTCACCTGTCCCTTTTAGGAGCTTAAATCCTTTAAATCTCTGGGGTTTGTTTTACTATTCTCTCTCTCTCTCTCTCTTTCTCTCTGTGTGTGTGTGTGTGTGTGTGTGTGTGTGTGGTGTGTGAATAGTATGTGCAGTGTTTTAACCACATATGTAGAGATGGCTGCAGACTCCAGTTGTAGAGATGAAGAAGGTGGTAAAGGGATCTGACACCAGACCCCAAGTTTACAATGTTTGCCAAAATATATCCCAATCGCAAACATTCAGCTCATATTCTTAATGAATTGTTCTTATGTTTTAAATGTTATATGACTAAAGTCTTTTATACATCATTGTTTTTTAAGAGTGTGGCTTTGGATTCAGCCTGGGTCTAATTTATAATGCCATTTACTAGAAAATGCCTTGGGAGGAGGGTATCATACAAACCAACTATCAACTCTGCTGAATAGGATCTCACTTGTATATATTAAGATATGACATATAAAGCAGATAGCATAGTGGTTGGAACACGTAGGCGGTGGTTTCTCTGTAACTGTTCACATATTGCTAAAATACACAGTTTCCAAGAATATCTATTGTTCAAACCTACAGTGTTATCTACTTTAAAATACATGCATTATACATTCACACATACATGCACATAGCCACAACACATATTTATACGTAGTTAAAATATATTTATCATAGTGTTAGAGACAAACTGGATTGAATCCTGGTTCTGCTGCTTACATTGCTTAAACTCTCCTTCAGTTTTGTTTTCTTTGTTTTATCTGTAAAATAAACCAGTTACGGTACCTCCAATAAAGCTTATTTGAGGATTAAATAACATCTGGTACTTGGTAATATATGAGTGTTGGTTGTTGTTATGATTACTAACACTTTATCAAGTGGCGATGCAGTGAATAAAGAAAATCAAATGAAAATCAAATTAAAACAATAGTAAAGATGAAAGAGATCAGCAAATACATGTACCTCCTTTACTTTAACCTAATTTCTACGACAGACGTTTCTCTCTTAATCTCAACAGGGAACAGATTTCACCGCCCAGGAGCATAATTACAGAAAACACTGGCTCCTGTGGTCACAAAGTTATACTTGGGGCACACTGAGTAACTGCCAATTCAGACCTCAATGGGTGACTGGGGCATATGGTGATAAAGGATCAGTCAAGAGTACACTGTAATGCTCAATAAATGCCAGCAGCTCTGTGAAATTAAAAATAGAGGTCACCACGCTGCTCCATCAATAAGAAGCAACAAAATCTACTGTAAAACCAGATAAATATGTCTCATTTCTTTTTCTTTCCTTCTATAAAACTCTGTTGAGTGTATCTTGAGTGCCTACCATGTGTCTGACAATGTGTTAGGTAGCTGGCATAAAATAAAAGGAGACACATTCCTGCCCTCTGGAGTGCATGGTCCCGTGGGATTTTCCCTATGGAGGTCTCTGCCAAGTGTGTTCTCTTGTAGGCCGACGGGTCCCAGGACTTCAAACTTTACAACACACAGAGTTCATTCTGCTCTTGATAACATGGCAGCCACTTATTCTTTCTTTAGATGCAGATATCTTACTTTTGGGGCAGCCTACCTCTTGGAAGTTCTTGCTCCCCCAAGACTTTCCACCATGACAGGATAGGAGAAGAGATTATGTTCCCCCAGTCACCTTGGCTTTCTTCTGTTAAAGCTTTGGTGGAATTTTTGACTAAGGTCAGATTTGGGAATTGTCTCTATGCCAGTGCTCCATTTTCTTCTTGTCTTCAGGCACATGGAATTGGCTGTCTGCAAAGATAAAGCCATAAAGGTCAATGAATTAATGCTTTGGTTAAAGGAACCAATATTTTTGCTAATTTTAGTCAGGGAACTTTTATTTGAAAAATGATGCGCTGATTAAAATTTCTTCTTGCTTTTCTGTCTCTTTCTTGAGAAGGCAGCTTTATGGATCATCAGTGGTGGGGAAATAGTAAGAAAAAGAGTTACAATGTTGCCTGAAGTAAGAGACAATAACTATGCATTATAGCACACTTCTAGATGAGTTAAAAAGTGGGCATCTTTGAGCGCATTCTGCACTACTGAAATGCATGTCCAGTATAGCTCAGAGCACCCCTGTGGTGAGCAAAATCCTCTTAGACTGCTTCCTTGGGAAGTAAGACCAATAGGAATAAGCTGGCCCATTCTTGTAGTTTCTTTAAGATATCATTGAGTTAGATATGGACTAGAGAAACACAGTATGGGGAAACACTGGTGTAAAGTATGCTGCTTAGAGTACTACCCCTCGGTGGCTGAGATCGAACTATGGCCCACTGGGAATCTGAGAACCCAGCTTCAGCTTTTCCGACAGCTGCTTACTTGGTTAGTTATACTCTACCCCAGATTCTTTCTGTAGCATGTGGCACTAAATTGGTTGGGCTTTCTAGCGAGTCTTATGGGGATTTGTGTGTGTTTGTAAATAAAGAGTACACACACACACACACACACACACACACACACACACACTTTAAACAGATATTCTAGGGGCACCTGGCTGGCTCAGTTGGTTAAGCGTCCGACTTCGGCTCAGGTCATGATCTCAGGGTTCATGGGTTCGAGCCCCACGTTGGGCTTTGTGCTGACAGCTAGCTCAGAGCCTAGAGCCTGCTTCAGATTCTGTATCTCCTTCTCTCTCTCTGACCCTGCCCTGCTCGCTCTCTCTCTTTCTCTTTCTCTCTCTCAGAAATAAATTTTAAAAAAACATTAAAACACTTTAAAGAAAGTAAAATAAACAAATATTCTATAACTATCAGATGAGCTCAGTGGAAATGATGAAAGGATAACAGAAATGATTCAAATACTGTTGTGTGGATTAACACCAACATGGTTCTTGGGTACTCACATTCAGCTGTGTGTACCAAACCTATCTCTTTCTTTTTATCTTCTGGTAGGGATGGTCAGTAATGTACATTAGGGTTAGAAGGTGGCAAAGAGAGTTCCACTGAAATCCCTTTTTAGGTCCCTTTTCACCCCAGGTTAGAGAGTAATGAGGCCAGTAGAAACTGTCCTTAAGCAACTTCGCAGCCAGGGAAGCAATTTATTGTGCTCCCCTCTGGGCCATGATGTTTACCTTGAGGAATTTAAGACAGAGAATCCTTGAGGACAGTAGACTCACTTCCCATAGTCTCTCCTTTCCAGACTGTGCCTCATTTTTAAAGTGCCCAGCATAGGTAATGGACAGGCAACAGTGTTCTGGTGGTGAGCAGTTCTCTTTTATAATACCCTAGAACAATGCCAAGGACAGTGAGTCCATCTCTGGGTAATGTACATTATCTCATTTGTGGTAATTGGCAATCATGTACTGAGTGTCTTCTATGTGGTCCTCTCTAAGTAGGCAAAATCTAGGATGCAGAAAGTGCAGATATTATCTCCAAAATTAAAGGATTTATTTAAACTCCCAAATTTTGGGAAACCGAGGCACACAGCAGATCAGTGAAACAGCCAATGTTGCTAAGTTAGAAGTAAGAATTTTAAAATATAAAGTAATGAGAAAACAACATCAAAAACTTGAAGAATCAAACTGTGTCATTAAAGAGATACATAATACTTTGGTGGTCCAATCGGGTCATCAACATTAAATGTACCTGCAAACACTTGGCTGTAAATAATGACCTGAAAGAGGCAGGCAGTTGGTGGGGGTGCGGGGGAGAGATACCTCCTTAGAAAGTGCGTATTAGAATCTCCTTGGGCCTTGCTGCTCCAAGTGGAGCCTCCGGCAGCCTGGGCATCACATAATTCACATACTGAACTGGAGTTTGCATTTTGAGGAGATTCCCCAGATGAATTATAAGCCAATTAAAGATTGAGATCTACTACCCTAGGAGTCTTTGCAAATATATATTCCCTATAGTAACACAGTTCATTGTATAATCAGTAACTGTTATGGATAGGAGTGCGTCTTAGCCTCACGAATGCTGTGGTAGGGAAGGGATTCAAAGAGCCTTTGCGATTCTAATAAGATGACACACCAAGATAACCCGGCAACTAGAACTGTTGAATAAAATGTGAAAACAACATCTCTTTAATGCACAGCTGAACTTTCAAAAAGAAAGAGAAAGCTCCAGGTGCTTAGGGACATAGGTGAAACTGAAAGGCAGAATTGTATGCACATGTTACATCTGCGGCTGTGCTTGAGCAAGAGGTCAGGTGGGAGTTGACAGCTGCAGGCTAGTCAGCTAAGCTTTCATTTCACTGGAGGGACAGAGCTAAAGCCTTAGCCCCTTTCAGGCTAGGCATTGGTAGCAAAATCCCTGCATGGAAGTGGGTTCTTTGAATGGATTGTCATCCGAGAAAAAGGAACTTCAGTTTGACCTCACTTGAGGGATGTAGGTAAAGCACTGGGCTTTTGTTTTTGCTTTTTGTTTTTTTCCCCAGCTAGGTATTGGACAGTCAGAGGTTAAATCTTTTTAACTTCATAAAGTTGAGACCCATGAATGGTTTCATCCTCAGATTAGATAACATCTAGCCAATGGGACAGGGAAAAGACAGAGGTCAGCAGGGGCTTGCAAATTCCACTACGAGTTCAGAAATGAAACATGGGTTTGAGGTTTAAATTTATTTTACCCAAACAGACCGTGAATAATAAACCAAAATATTGATATAAAACTTGATCTGTGGCTGGCAATGCTACTGAAGTACTTGGTAGAAGCAAATATAACTAAGCTCAGTGGGCACTCCTATCATGCATGCAACATGGATTTCCAATGAAAAATTAAAATTGCACAAAGGGCACCTGGGTGTCTTAGTCAGTTAAGCATCTGACTTTAGCTCAGGTCATGACCTTGCAATTCATGAGTTCGAGCGCCGCTGTGTGCTCAGACAGCTGTGCTGTGCTGACAGCTCAGAGCCTGGATCTTGCTTTGGATTCTGTGTCTCCCTCTCTCTCTGTTCCTCCCCCGTTCTTGTTCTATCTTCTCTCTCTCAAAAACAAATAAAGATTAAAATTTTTTTAATTATGCAAAGGTAATGTCATGATACAAACTTCAGAATATTATTTTAAATGATCGATTTTCTGTTAGCTAATGGATAATATAATTATAGCCCAAAGAACTTAAACTGATAATAAAAATAAAATTATTTTAATGAAGATTAAGACATTAAATTAAGAATTAAAATCCAATAAGAATAATGAAACAAAGAACAGATTTAGAAAATGAAAATTTTAATAATTGAGATTAAAAACCATATTAATATATTAGACAAATAATACAACTAAATAATATGTAAACTTGATGACTGATTCAGTTACCCACTGAGAGAATAAGAAAGTGGGAAAAGAGACTAAGCAAACGTAGAGGATAAAATGAGTCTCGACGTATACTTAGAGGAGTTTCATCTTACGAGAATATACAGAAACATTGCAAGGTAGCATCACAAGAGAATATGGCTATAAATTTCCCAGAACTGGTGTTTAAAAAATAAGCAGAATGAATAAAGACAAATCAATACCCAGGCCCAAGGTGGTGAAATTGCAGAACACTAAAGCTAGAGAGGAACATTTAAAGCAACTAGAGAGAAAAGGCAGATCTCTCACAAAAGTACTGGAATGAAACTAACAGAGCCTACAATAGAGGACAGAAAAATGACAGAAATCTTGTCTTCAAAGACCTAAGAACAAGAACAACAACAACAAAAACCAGTCAATTTAGAATCACATACATAAATAAAGTAAAATATAAAGTAAATACTTTTAAAAAGGAGAAATAAAGGTATTGAAAACTGTGATATTTCTCAGAAGGAACTTCTATTTTATAGAAGACTGATCTTAAGAAACACGAAAATTGACCTCAGGGGAAGAAGTGGAGTGCAATAGGCTCTGGCAAGCAAAAACTCAATAAATCATTTTAATCAGTAAACCAGCAAAGCATTTAGTGTTTAAAACAGCCACCACCATGAAAATAATAATGAATTTGGAAGTTATAAAATAAACTAGGTATAAAATAAAGTAATAGAATTAAGATAGGAGGACATAATTAGGGGCAAAGTGTATGAGGGATATTTACTCTACAAAGGAAGCCACAATTATTAACTTTACATTTGAAATCAAATGACAGCAGTTTAAGTATAATCACCACACATACAGAAGAAATAAATGTAATTTTGTAATCAGTAGAAAGAAGTGAATAAAGAAAAGACAGTCCTATAGAAGGCAAGAAATGAAGAAAGCAATCTTAAGAAGAAAAAAGCTCATGACAATTCGAAAAGCACAGGGGCGCCTGGGTGATTCAGTCGGTTAAGCGGTTAAGTGTCCGACTTCGGCTCAGGTCATGATCTCACGGTTCGTGGGTTTGAGCCCCGCGTTGCACTCTGTGCTGACAGCCAGCTCAGAGCCTGGAACCTGTTTCAGATTCTGTGTCTCCCTCTCTGTGTGACCCTCCTGTGCTTACACTGTCTCTCTCTCTCTCTCAGAAATAAATAAAACATTAAAAAAATTAGAAAAGCACAACTGAACATTGCAAAAATAAATCCAAAAATATCATTAATCACACCAACTATAACTTTAAGAGGTCTTATAGTTAAAATACAAACTTTCAGAGTAAAATCATTTAGCTCTATATGGTCAATTGGAAATCTAAATAATATCTAAATGCTACTCAAAGAAGTTAATTTTATCTTATATCTATATACTATATATACACACACACACACACACACACAATATTATCAAACAAAGGATTTTCATGAAAAAAAAAAGTTATTATAAAGTGGGTTGAGGGGTGCCTGAGTGGCTCAGTCACTTAAATGTCTGACACTTGGTTTTGGCTCAGGCCATGATCTCACAGTTCATGAGTTCAAGCCCCACATAGGACTCTACTCTGGCAGTGCATAGCCTGCTTGGGATTCTCACTCCCCTCTCTTTCTCTGCTCCTCCCCCTACTCACTCTGTCTCTCAAAATAAAAAGTAAAAAAATAAAAATAAAGTGGATTGAAATATTATAAAAGGAACAAATCACCAGAGAAATTTAAAGTATTCTAAATTTTGGTGTATGCAGTAATTCAAATGATTAGACTGAACTATATAAAATTGCAATTTTGGGACCACCTATGTGGCTAATTTGGTTAAGCATCCTTTTATTGATTTCGGCCTATGTCATGACCTCACTGTGGTGAGATCAATCCCCTTGTCAGGCTTTGTCTTAGGCATGGAGCCTGTTGAAGATCCTCTCTCCCTCTGTCCCTCCCCAGGACTCACTCAGTCTCCAAAAAAAAAAAAAAAAAAAAGGTGGGGGGGGAACGCATCATTAAAAAATGATCAACTACTGGCAGTTTCATATAATTCAGTCTATGTGTGAAGAAAATACTAACAAAATTACTAAACTTGATTAAGTCTATAATTATGGTAGATTTTTTAACAAACTGCTTTACATCAAGCAAAATTTACTAAGTATACATTGTAGAGCTGAACAGTGTGGTTCATCGTCTTGATCTTTCATACACAGAAAGCATGGATGGAATAGAATGGAATAGTTGTAGTCACAACACACGTGCTATATTGGTCACATCCAAATCCAAAAAGGAAGGCTCAAAAATGAACAAAAATTTATATAATATAAACCACCATTAAATAAAATTAAAAATCAAGTAGAAAGCAGGAACATCCTCTCCCCTTCCCTTTCAAAATAAGTGTGGAAATTTTAAAATGCTCATCTACATAATTCATGGATCAAAGAAGAAATTATAATGGAAAGCACAAATGGCTCAACTGAAAACTGTAATGAGATGAATACATATCAACCTTGTTTTCTATTTATTTATTCTTTCCTTATGGCACTGTATTTATGGCCACCAGATGCCTCCTAAAAATGGATAGATTCCCTCCAGATAGCCTCTCTGTCCACCTCGTCGCTGTTAGTTCTAAACCTGCACTGTTGGGTAGAGTAGCCAATAGCCAAATGGGACTGTTGAGCACTTGAAATTGTGACTAGCTTGAGTTGAGCTCTGATACTACTATAAATATATACATTAGATTTTAAAGACTTAGCATGAAAAAAGAAAAATACCTCATAACAACTTTTCTATTATATATTGGAATGATCATTTGGATTTTTTGGGGTCAAATAAAACGTTCTCAAAATTAATTTCACCTATTATTTTTACCTTTTGAATGAGGCAACTAGGATAAACAAAAGCACATGTGATTTGTGTTCTATCTCTCCTGGGTAATGCTGTTCCAGACTGTTCTCTGACATCTTAAGTTAAAAAGCTCATTCGTGATAGAGCAGTTTACTGAGGAGGTGAGACATGGGGGCCAAGACCAGTTCTGGCAAGGAAACCGTGTCCTTGTGTTATTGCTCCTTAAGGCTGGAGTGACAGGAAGCAGTGTTGATTTCTGGCCTTTTGTCATGTAAAGGGTGATTCATGGTGTTAGGGAGAGTCTGTGCCATAACTTTTTGCCTAATGAGGTCCCTTGGACCTCTTTGCCTCCTCTTACACAGTCGTAACTAAGGAGATCCCGAAAGGAGTGCTCCTCATCTGTTCTACTGTTCACCTTGCCCTCCAATATTCATCTTTCCAAATTATGGAAAGGTCCAGAGTTTAGTTTAGGTCAAGATGTGGTCTATTATTTTCTGATCATCGTGTAGTAGCTGTCTCAGGAATTTTGAGTTGGTTTTTAGAGTCTTGTTCTGATCACATCTGCACAACCTGTAACATGAATAATTCTGTTACTGGGTGTGAATGACTCTGTCTCCGAGGTTCCAGGCTGATCTTGTGTGACAGTGACTAAAATACTTCTTGGCATTTAATTAATGGTCAGGAAAATAACATAGGTGGCATAATTGATTAGTAAACTTGGTAAAATGTGACCTTTTGCTTAAGTTACTTTAAGGTAATGGCTCTCAACTGCCGCCAGCTTCACCTCCCAGGGGACATTTGGCAATGTCTAGAGACAGTTTTGGTGATTATGATTTTGGGGGGAGGGTGTGCTCCTGGCATCTAATATGTAGTGGCCAGGATGCCACTCAACACCCTACGGTGTACAGGACAGCCTTCCACAACAAAGAATTATCATGCCTCCAAATTTCAATAGTCCTTGAATTGCAGAAACCCTACTATAAGGTAACATGATTAAGAATATACAGAATTTGAGAAGTCTAAATACACTTCGGTAGAATTATTTTAATGTAAACTTATAGTGAAGTATAGTACATGAGCAGAGAAGTGCAAAAGTCTTCAGTCCACATCTTAATATCTTCACAGAGTTAGCACATCTGTGTGACAAAGTAGCCAGCTCAGGAAATAGAACATCTCTAATATCTAAGAAGCCCTCTCATGACCTGGTCCAGTCACCCCTTCTCATTATAGGTAATCACTCTTATAGAGACTGATACACCACAGATTAGATTTTCCTGTTTTGTTTTGTTGTTTAACTTTGGGGAAAGCGAATCATAGAGCATGTGCTTTGTGCATCTGCCTTCTTTTTTCCAACTGTGCATTTTTATGATTCATCTGCATTGCTATGCAGCAGCAATGTGTTCATTCTTACTGTTGTGTAGTATTCCCTTTATTTATTCATTCAACTGCTGAAGGTTACCCAAATGGTTTTTAGTTGTTCTTTATTAAAAATAGTGCTCTGCCCCTCTGGAAAACAGTGTGGAGTTTCCTCAAAAAATTAACAATAGAACTCCCCTATGACCCAGCAATAACACTGCTAGGAATTTACCCAAGGGACATAGAAATGCTGAGGCATAGGAGCACATGGACCCCAATGTTCATAGCAGCACTCTCCACAATAGCCAAAACATGGAAAGAGCCTAAGTGTCCATCAACGGACAAATGGATCAAGAAGATGTGGTTTATCTATACCATGGAATACTACATGGCAATGAGAAACAATGAAATCTGGCCATGTGTAGCAACATGGATGGAACTTGAGGGTGTTATGCTGAGTGAAATAAGTCAGGCAGAGAAGGACAAATACCATATGTTTGCACGTATAGGAGGAACTTAACAGAGGACCAAGGGGGAGAAGAAGGGGGGAAATGGTGGGGGAAAGGGAGAGAGGCAAACCATGAGAGACTCTTGAATGCTGACAAAAACTGAGAACTGATGGATGTGGCGGGGAGGGGGGGACGGGCATGGAGGAAGACACTCGGGATGAGCACTGGGTGTTATGTGGAAACTAATTTGACAATAAACTATTTGTAAAAAAAAAAAATAGTGCTCTGAAACTATTGTATGTGTAATGTTATGGAAATATACACAGTTTTTGAAGCATACTCCTGGGAGTGGGATTGCTAGACATACATTATACAAAAAATCCAGCCTTAGCCAATATTGCTAAACAGCTTCCCAAGGTGGCTGTATCAGTTTACATTCCCACTAGCTATTATGTATGAGTCTTCCATGACTTATCTTTAAAGATCCAGTCCAGTCGTTTTATGCATACATGAATGTATGTACATGTATGTGTATTCTGTGTGCATTTCCCAAGCTTAAAACTCCTGCATGGAGCACCAAGCTAGTTAGGAAGGAAGAAGAATAGAGGCCTAGTTTCACACTCATCCCAGTCATTAGGTGTCTAACATATGTCCTAATGAGTAATTGTGCTGACCTTATGGATCCAGGGAAATAGCATCAGATATGGAAAACGCGTGTATCAATAAACCGTTTGGAGGAAGTATCTCTTTGAAACTGTTGGTTTGTTCTCACTGCCTTCTTGCAGCCAATTTAGGCAAGCAAAACCAAGTACTGCAATCCTGTTGTGACAAAAATAACTAAGATTTTGATACGCTTGCTTTCTGTAAATGTCACCTAAATGTCTTGCCTCTGAAGCCAATGCCCTTCTCACTCTACTGGGCTATTTCACTGTACACAGCACTTTTTCCTACACAACTCTATTACCTTATGTTACAGTCTCTCACACTGTAATGTACTTGACTATAAAAAAGGCTTTTGAATTCTTTAGATAAGAAAACCTGGAGAAACTAAAGCAATATAAACATAATAGCAGTATTGATATTGTTTTGACTCCTCCAACTATTCTTGATATCATACTTCCTTTGTTAATTTTTTAACACTGGTGGTTTTCCAGTTTCATGTAAATTAGCATCACAATCTTATAAACATGTTTCTATTTATTGAATCCTAGGTCAAAGTAATTATACAACAAAGAACAACAGTTTTCATACCAGACTGTCTGCATGCATGTAAATTGGGGCTCGCGCCAAGGAGGTAATGAATACAATCTCAGGTTTCATGAGATGAATTGAAAAATGGGAAAACTAATAATGGTGTTCTTATACTTTGGATAGCGTAAGTCAAAGCATCTCACTTCTTTTTCTCTACAAACCTAGCTTCTTAATTTTAGACATGATGTACTAAATGGTATAAAAATCAATCATAAAAGAAAACTCTGAGGCCATCTCTCATGAATGAGAGGAACTGAATTTCATTTTTAAAAATAATTTGAGCGGCCTCACTATATCACAATGAATCACAACAAATTCCCTATTTCTGGAATAACAGTTATACCCAGGCGGTACCATAGCATAGTGGTCAAAAAGCGTGGCATGTGAGACCTAACTACCTGGTTTAAGTTTTGATTCTCAAACTCAATAGCCGTGTGACCCTTGGCAAGTTACTTAATCTCTGAGACTCAGTTTCACATTCTGCAAAATGGAGAACAATAATAGCACCAGTGGGTTTGTAAAAATTAAATGATCCTGTTCATTATATGCAGTTAGCTGGGTGGCTAGGACACAGTAAAAGCTCCATGAGCAGTAGTTGCTATGGGGGCGGCCGGTGATAAGGATAGCAACGAAAAGGACACAGGCAGTCTCCATGTTCCTCTTATGATGGCATGCCACAAGTACGCCTTAGGAGTCTCTGAAGCTGCCCGTTGTAAATAGGCGCAGTGGGATGGTGGCTGAAATACTGCAAGTCAGTTGGGCCACTTTTTAAATTGGGAATTTATGAAAAGTGGTAGGATATCCAGTCTCATGAGGAAGTGGAGTGGAGTGGTTAATAAAATGAATCTGAAGCTAAGTTGTCAAATGTCTGTTGAGCCACTTTTACTCTGCATGATCTGGGCAAACCATTTAATCTCTCTCTGGCCCATAAGATGGGCAGAGAGCTGGTGAGTGTGTGTGTATGTGTGTGTGTGTGTGTGTACATACAGCACATATGCAGTAGAGTTGCTTGGAGACCCAGTCAAACTATGTAGGGCATTTGGAACAGTACGTGGTGCATCGTAACTGTTACTAGGCGTTTGCTTTTATTATTATTCAACTGACATTAGATTGGGCACTTTCTTTCTAGAAAGGTCAGTTGCTGACTACATAGAGAAAAAGAAGCAATTTCTGAAAACAAGATATGAAAGTGATTCCACCGCCATCACCTCAGGGCTGACTTCCCTTTCCTGGTCGGGCTCCTTGCAGAGGCTGCTCAAGGGAATGTTGAAAAGCACATGGTGCTTTGAGCTTGAAGTCTGTGGCCAGCTGCCCCTAAGCTATTGGAAACATTGGTGGAAGTGACAGAATTGGGGGTGGGGAAAAGATCATTTCCAGTTTGCAAGCAGTTTTTCTTTTTTTGCTAAAAGCTGAGACTTGACTACGATGTTGATGCAGACTATTTCTATATGTTGAAGAAAATCATTGCATGGCCTTTCCGTTATGCAAATCTAAATCACAGGCCATAATTTGAAAAGGAGGTGTTTGAGAAGCTGTAGCTAGGGGGGGCAAGACTGTTCTGGGTGATCATGGGGAAGGTCATCTCTGTGGCAAGCAGAATAGCATCTCTGTAGGATGCTTGTTCTAGAAAAAAAAATATTTCCTTTCCAAGTATGGGTGTGGATGCCTACAAACTGCTGCTTGCTGTTGTGGAAATATATCTGGAGTCTTGCATTGAGTAGCTTCTTGGACTTTGTCAGGCTCTGAGACCCAGAGACTTTGAAATAGATAAGTAGGAATCACTTTCACCTCACCCTAGAGAAATAACCATAAAACAATCCTATACATGGTAAATTCAAGACTGAAAGCCCAGAACTTGTGAACCTTTAAAAATCAAAGGAGCTATCCGTTCTTAGTAATGTGGACTCAAGGACTTAAAGATGCAGTATCTCCTGCTTCCCAGTCTCCTGCTCCCTTCTCCCTTCTGTGTGCACGTCATCGTAGGCACGATGGCTGTATTAGGATGTGGTGGTTTTCATTGAGGCTGAAAGGTGAAGCCCACTTCTCATGGGACTGAAGTTTTCCAGTGTCAGTCACTCTAGGACTAACTCAATTTTAAGACAAGAATGAACACTTAGTCTGAAGGAGAGGAGGGGATATTTTTATCTTCTTAGGGTTTATTTGCCTGGGTCTTATCTCTAACACCCTGTCTTTTTCTCCTCTAGTGTCTTGAAGAGACTCTAGGAGAGAAAACTTCCATCCCTCCCAAGGAGAGGCAAGGAAGCAGCCTTTAGGGAATGTCACGGCCAAGGGCCTCTCAGAGCAGCCATCTCCAGCACCTGCTGTTGGATTAACCTCAGCGTGTACTTCCCTTCCCATACCTGGGCCTTCACCCAGGTCTTATGAAAAGTTACAGTGTCCCTCAGGCATATGGAAGAAAGGAGGAGAAGGCCTGGCTGGGAGTGGCAGGGACATAATGAAGAGCAGTGGCTCTGAGGAAGGAAGGCATGGCATGATAGCCTGGGCCCAAGGGAGCTCTTATGGTCCCGATGCATAGGACACTATTGCCAGGGTTGGGGTGGGATGTCCATCCTGCTGCCAGAGATGCAATCAGAAATAAGGGGCTTCCTAACACCCCCAGGACAGAGAAGAGAGGCCCAGGCCAGGATGCAAGGAGTTCTGACATTGGGAAGGAGTGTCAAAGAGAATCTGGGCTCTTCTGACTTGACCACAGGTGGTAGGTACTAAGAGAACTTCAGTTTTTCTAGCAGTGGAATTTCATTTGGACCTACAATGAGTTGAAACCCAGTAGACATTTAGATTATGTTTATTTTCATATTGCATTGCAAGATAAGAGACCAACTTAACCAAAAAAGCCCAACCCACTGGCCAAACAACCAAAGAGATGGTCCAGAATATGAAGAGAACTACTTGATTAGACCTTTACCTGTCAGACTGTCACTACCTGAGCAACAGGGACTAGTTATTTTTAGCAATTTCTCTCCGTAGAGTGTGTGCAGTAAATGAGTTTTCAAACTTGCACTTGACTAACTGAAAAATGGACTCCTTTATAACTTTGCACATAATAGCCAGGGACATCCAGATTTCTGAGGTTCTCAAGTCTTATTAAACATTTTATGCTGAAAGTTTTTGCGAGTGAAGAAGTTTTAACCATGTCTCTAGATTTCTAAAACGGCTGACACATAAATTAGAATTCTTTTAGAGTTTTTATTTACATTTTCCCTGTTTTTTTTTTTACCCTGTTTTCATTCCAATTGGGTATTCTCTTTTATAATACTCTTACCTTCTCTAATTTAAGGATGTTATATTCTAGAGAAAAATTATCTAAAGGGGAAAATCTTGTTAGTGAAATCCTTTTGTCGGTATTTTTATGCCTACTATTACTCAGAGGTAATATTTCTGGGTGGTGTGTTTCCCAGTACATTTCTTTCTCTCTTCTTCCAATATTCCTCCCTTCCTATTGCCTCTTTTAAACTCCATGCACCCACACCAGAAACACACACATGCACACATCACGTCCTTTGCTATTTTCCTTTTGATCTCTTGGGCTTTTGTAATTGAGCTGAAATCACAGAAAAGGCTTTTCTTTTTATTAGTAAGCTGAAGTCAAGGTTTTGGTTGGGAGGGGAAATATCAAAATGATGGCTCAAAATGAAATTTGGTGCCTCCATAAAATTTCATGATGAACGCGCTCCTGTGTCTCCTACTTCCTTGTTATGGCTAGAACATTCCTAAATGTTTTGAAGTTGAGGAATGTAGTGGCACAAAGAATCTGTTTGAAAATATTACTACAAGCTCTGGGTCAGATGGCTTCCCTGGGGAATTCTACCAGACATTTAAAACAGAGTTAATACCCATTCTTCTCAAGCTATTCCAAAAAATAAAAAATCAAAGGAAAACTTCCAGACTGATTCTACAAAGCCAGCATCACTTTGATTCCCAAGCCAGACAGAGACCCAGCAAAAATGGAGAACTATAGGCCAATATCCTTGATGAATGAGGATGCAAATATCCTCAACAAGATACATGGATATGGAATTCAACAACACATAGAATGAATTATCCACCAAGATCAAGTGAGATTCATTCCGGGGTTACAGGGCTGGTTCAATATTAGCAAATCAATCAATGTGATACATCACATTAACAAAGAAAAGATAAAAACCATATGATCCTGTCTATAGATGCAGAAAAAATATTTGACATAATACAGCATCCCTTCTTAATAAAGACCCTCGAGAAAGTCGGGATAGGAGGAACTTACTTAAACATCATAAAAGCCATGTATGAGAAGCCCCCAGCTAACATCATCCTCAATGGGGAAAATTTGAGAGTTTTCCCCCTGAGATCAGGAACACTGATCTCAGGATCACTGTTCACTCTCACCACTGTTATTTAACATAGTGCTGGAAGACCTCAGACTTCAGACATCAGCCATCAGACAACAAAAGGAAATAAAAGGCATCAGAACTGGCAAAGAAGAAGTCAAACTCTCACTTTCTGCAGACGACATGATACTCTACACAGAAAACCCAACAGACTCCATCAGAAGCCTACTAGAACTGATCCATGAGTTCAGCAAAGTTGCAGGGTACAAAATCAACGTACAGAAATCAGTTGCATTCTTATACATCAATAATAAAGCAACAGAAAGAGAAATCAAGAAACTGATCCCATATACAATTGCACAAAAAACCATAAAATACCTAGGAATAAACCTAACCAAAGATATAGGAGATCTGTATGATGAAAACTATAGAAAACTTAGGAAGGAAATTGAAGAAGACACAAAGAAATGGAAAAACATTCCATGCCCATGGATTAGAAGAATAAACATTGTTAAAATGTCATCACTACCCAAAGCAATCTACACATTCAATGCAATCCCAATCAAAATTACACCAGCATTCTTCTCAAAGCTAGAACAAACTATCCTAAAATTTGTATGGAACCACAAAAGACCCCGAATAGCCAAAGTAATATTAAAGAAGAAAACCAAAATGGGAGGCATCACTATCCCAGACTTTAGCCTCTACTACAAAGCTGTCATTATCAAGACAGTATGGTATTGGCACAAAAACAGACACATAGACCAATGGAATAGAATTGAGAACTCAGAACTGGACCCACAAATGTATGGCCAACGAATCTTTAACAAAGCAAGAAAGAGTATCCAATGGAAAAAAGACAGCCTCTTTAATAGATGGTGCTGGGAGAATGGACAGCAACATGTGGAAGAATGAAACTAGATCATTTTCTCACACCATACATAAAAATAAACTCAAAACGGATAAAGGACCTGAATGTGAGACAGGAAACCATCAAAACCCTAGAGAAGAAAGCAGGATACAACATCCTTGGCCTCAACCACAGCAATTTCTTATTTGACACATCCCCAAAGGCAAGGGAATCAAGAGCAAAAATAAACTATTGGGACCTCATCAAGACTAAAACTTCTGCACAGCAAAGGAAACAATAAAACTAATAGGCAGCCGATGGAATAGGAAAAGATAGTTGCAAATGACATATCAGATAAATGGCTAGTACCCAAAATCTATAAGGAACTCAAAGTCCACACCCAAAAAACAAATAATCCAGTGAAAAAATAGGCAGAAGACATGAACAGACACTCCTCCAAAGAGGACATCCAGATGGCCAACAGACACGTGAAACGATTATCAGTATCCCTCCTCATCAGGGAAATATAAACCAAAACCACACTGAGATACCATCTCACGCCAGTCAGAGTGGCTAAAATGAACAAACCAGGAGACTCTAGATGCTGGCGAGGATGTGGAGAAACGGGCACCCTCCTACACTGTTGGTGGGAATGTAAACTGGTGCAGCCCCTCTGGAAAACAGTATGGAGGTGCCTCAAAAAATCAACAATAGAACTCCCCTATGACCCAGCAATAGCACTGCTAGGAATTTACCCAAGGGATACTGGAGTGCTGATGCATAGGGGCACATGGACCCTAATGTTCATAGCAGCACTGTCAACAATAGCCAAAACACGGAAAGAGCCGAAGTTTCCATCAACTGACAAATGGGTCAAGAAGATGTGGTTTATCTGTACAATGGAATACTACATGGCAATGAGAAAGAATGAAATCTGGCCATGTGTAGCAACATGGATGGACCTTGAGGGTGTTGTGCTGAGCGAAATAAGTCAGGCAGGGAAGGACAGTTACTATATTTGCACGTATAGGTGGATTAGGAGGAACTTAATGGAGGACCGTGGGGGAGGAGAAGGGGAAAATTATTGGGGGAGAGGGAGGGAGGCAAACCATGAGAGACTCTTGAATGCTGAGAACAAACTGAGGGCTGATGGGGGTGGGGGAGAGGAGGAGGGGGATGATGGGCATGGAGGAGGGCACTTGTTGGGATGAGCACTGGATGTTATATGGAAACCAACTTGACAATAAACTATTTTTTTAAAAAAAGAAAATATTACTACATACATTAAGAGAGAAATCTCTTCATCCTGTGCTCTGTAGTGAGGGAGAAACAGAAACCTAACAGCTGATAGAAATGGAATATAAAGCATTAGGTTTTCTAGAGATGTTGGGTTTTATTTGCAGCTAATTAACATGGAGTTTTCAGTGGGCATGACTCTTTCCCCATATACGGCTAGTTTTATTACTTAATATTCATAATAAATATGCTACAGTATAGAAACAGTTTCTCTGGAGAGAAGCAGGAAAATTAAACCACCAATCTAAGCAAGCCAGGTTTGCCATGTAGCCCATACCCTTCAGCATCCAGGGTCCAGTAAGCATGGAGGCTGACACACTAAACCGCAAGTAATAACACGGTCACTCCTGTGGAGCAAATAGGTCAGGACTGCTGGCTGGATCTTCGGAGACTGGCGTATACCCTCATTCCAGGCACATCATCTCCCACAGTTTCGAATCTTGCCTCAGGTCCTAACACCTGTCTTCAGTCTCTGGATTTTTTCAATAACATTAACCTTTCTTCCTGCTTATTTGCTTGCACATGAAGAGCTGTGGAGCTCCAAGTTTCCTTCTGCTTCCCATTCCCTTTCGGAGCCATCCGTGTGTGTCTTTCTAGGGCATTGAAGGACCACTCTGGCAGTAAAGCAGATAGTCTTAATTAGGTTTAATTATTCTTAAAATAAATTTTAGAGGATTGGGGGAAGCAGTAGCTGAAGAGGCACAAGCTTTCTTTAGACCAGAATCTACGTAACGGGTGCAGCTACTCACAAGAAAGGGTCATTTTCTCCTCCCTCCTTCCTTCGTGTAGAGTGGGAGACTAGCTTCCTTGATAAATCCACCCCTCCCCCAGCACACCCAGGCAGGTACCCTCTTTTCTCTTTTTTTTTTTTAAATTTTTTTTTTAATGTTTTATTTATTTCTAGGAGAGAGAGAGACAGTGTGAGCAGGGGAGGGTCAGAGAGAGAGGGAGTCACAGACTGAAACAGGCTCCAGGCTCTGAGCTGGCAGTCAGCACAGAGCCTGACGCGGGGCCCGAACCCACGAACCGCGAGATCATGACCTAAGCGAAAGTCGGACGCTTAACCGACTAAGCCACCCAGGCGCCCCATCCCTCTTTTCTCTTTTAAGTCAAACAGGAATCCGGTAACCACCTTGAGGGAAATTGTAGCTGAACCAGACAGGCTCTGGAGTTTGCAATCCATTAGAATGTAAATATCTGATTGATTTGTTTATGCTTACATGGTTTGTTTTCAGCATAACCTGAAAACTACTAGATTATACCATTTGTCCTGCCTGTGAGATCACGTGAGTTCATTTACAGCTTAATGAAGAGAAGCAAAGCGAGGATATAAAAGAAGTTCTCAACTGATGGGATTGCTAGTTTACATAATAAATGTGGGCAGAATTTTTCTCCTCCAAAGGTTACCTTTAAGGAGAGTCGGTTAACCCTCATATTGCAAATTTCGATCTATGTTTACCACGTATAAAAAGGATAGAATAAGTGGAATCAATCTAAGCAGCAATATTCTCCAACCAAGTAGTTTTATCAATGAAATCACTACCTGTCTTTAGCCATAAAACAAATTAGACTATTTGGAGCAGGCATCTCATTCATTCTTACAGCTTTTTTACTATTTCTTGCATTCCAGTTATGATTGATATGGCCCTGATGAAGTAGGCCAAAGAGTCAAGTTGCATTCTAGAGACCAAAAATGTAAGTTGGAAATATATACTTCATCAAAACCCTCTTTTGCTTATTTATGCAGGAGGAAGTAGGAGGTGAGCTGCCCAGAAATCTTCGCTGAGTAGATCGTGGCTTTCTGTACGTGAATATATCTTCTTGTCACCTCAACTCTGCTAGCACTAATATGCTGTGTTTGAAAGAAATGAGGTCTACAGGGAAATCTAGCTAGAAGATAGAAGACCTCACAGAAATGAAATATTCAATACTCTGCTTTTCCCCATATTCCCTATACATTTCTCTGAGAACATGTGAGATGAGTTTCAAAATTGCTGACAATGTTTGGATTATTATTATTATTATTAGGAGATGTGGAAGCAATACAATAAGCTAGAAGTAATTTGAAGAAGAAATAGCAATATTGGTAATTGTTGGAGCTGGCTGCCAATAAATGGGACTCTCCTTGTGTGTGTTTAAGAGTTACTTGAGAAAAATGCACAAGAGTTAGAGAAATAAATACCAAAATACAAGCTTGGTTGATGATGGAGTTGAATGAGAAAAGGTAGATTGAAAATATGACCATAATAGGATTTATTTATACATTTCTCTCAGAACTAAATAATTCTCCAAGCCACAGTCAGAACCACAGGCCTTACTATCCCAATTTTTTCCCCACTGCTGGAAACTATAATATATTAGCCTATATGAGAATCTGAAGCCAAGGCCGTGTGTTAGCAGACTCTTTTCCTAATCTTACGAGTCAGATAATCAATGTCTTTTCCTTTGGGAGGGGTAAGTGAAACTGGATGGACAGAAGCATGGGAATTACTTTCTTAATATTTTCAAGACAGGAAATGTCTGTTTCATTGGCCTGCCTGGGCCAATGCCAAAAAGGAATGAAAATGATTCCTTTCACAATAAGCTAAATAAATTCCATGGAGAGACCAGAAGTATTCCAGAGTTAGTTAATATTTTTAAGACTTTATTTAAGGCTAATTTATGAGCCTTCAGCCAAAGGTAAAGAATCTTCTATACTAACCTCCACAGGAAGGCACCTAAGAGAAACAAACGAGCAAAACATGACATTCTAGACCAGTACACAATCTTTTTTTTATTTTCTATTGAGCATCGTAAACTAGAAGGAAACCTCAACTTTGTATTTTGCTGTATCCCTTGGATCTGAAGCCAGTCCTAAAAAGTTTTTTTTTTTTTTTTTTTTAAATTTCTTTGCTGTTTCTATTCCTACTCCATCCTGGAACTCTGTTTTAAAAGAGCTAGATACTCTCTAAGCAAGAGATACTCTTCTGCCTCTGATTTTCTCAAATTCTATCTACTTTAGTCAAAACCTTAGGGTCAGATATCCTCAGATTCTCTAGATTTTCTAGTTTGTAATCCTTACACTAGAATCACAAAAGACTCAACTTTGAATCTGTGATGTCTCCACATAAGGACTACATGTCTTTTGTGTGACTGAGTATCAGCAAATACACACCTTATGTTATCACAACCGAGTTTCTTTGCTCCAAGCTGACATCACGAATTAGCCAGGTTGTAGCAAATATGACTAGCTGATCACAAAGTTAGTTCCCTTTCTTTCTTGGACTCGGCTAGATCACCTTTCCTACATTTCCTTGTTAGTTATGACATGTGGCTAAGACTAGAACAAATGGAATGTACATAGAGGTGATGCACGCTACTTTCATTCCTACCACAGTAAAATCATCTATGTATGAACCTCCATGTTTTTTCTCCTTCTCATGAACTGGAATGCAGGCGATTCCCAGGAAAGCCTTGGAAGAAACCTGAGTCCTTCTGTGATTTCATGGAGCTGAGAATGACCTATTCTCCTGATCCCATTAAGCAGAAACACCCATTTTTAAGACTTGACAGTGGCAGTACACAAACTTCAATTGTGTCAGGCCACTGAAAATTTGAAGTGTATTTGTAATAGCAGATAACATTATCTTAATACTCATGAGTATTACTCTTAATGAGTCCCAAGTCTCTTTATGCCCTAAATGCCAGGCACCAGCACCCCAACATAGTTGGCATGTGGAATAAAACTACTTGGCGTCCCCACTACAGGGATGTTGCTGGCATCATACTTCCCCCAGACTGGGTGTTCTTCTGATTTTCTTTCCCCATTACTTTCCTCCCAATTTTATTTGTTTTAAAATTGTTCAATTTGCTGTAATAAATATTTAAGAGCATACCCTATAAGCGAGTTACTTACTATGCTAATTAAGAATATGAGCAGGTTTTCCCTCCCTAACCTGTCCGTCTTTCTTCCAAGTGACTATTGTATGCTTTCGAGGTCTCCTCTCTACGACACGAGAAATGAGTTTGATCATGTTGCAAGGCAAATAATATTTATCAGGTGACTGTTACATGTTTGGTCTTTTGCTTGGTATGTGACATATTTAAAAGTATAAGAAAGAATCTTTGGGGCACCCAGGTGGCTCAGTTGATTGAGTGTCTATCCTTTGGTTTTGGCTCATGTCATGATCTCACAGCAGGTGGGTTTGAGCCGTGCGTTGGGCTCAGGACTGACAATGCAGAGCCTGCTTGAGATTCTTTCTTTCTTTCTCTCTCTCTCTCTCTCTCTCTCTGCCCCTCCCATGCTCATGCACTTTCTTGCTCTCTCTCTCTCCCTCTCAAAATAAATAAGTAAACATTTAAGAAAAAAAGGAAAATCAATAACTTGAAGAATTCTTATAATGATATTATATTGAGTGGCCCTTGGAAAAAATAGCAAAATTATAAAAGAAGAAAAAAATTGTTCATGATTTCTTCACCCATTTTTAGCACAATTTCTTTCTTTTTTAAAAAATGCCAGATGGTAGTTTTATGGTTTTATTAACACAAATATGACATGCACATAAGCTGCCTATTCATTTTCTGCATGGCATAGCCTAGCATTGGGATTGGTGACTCGGGTGGCCAACTGGGCTGCTCTTTCCACAGTGGCTTTGCAGTTCTTGGGGGAGACATTGTGAGCAGCCCCTGCACAATAAGGTTTGTTGCACATCAGCAGCACTTTAGGCCCCTTAATGTTGTGAACTAAGAACTTCTGGAAGCCACTGGGCAGCGTGTGCTTTGCAATAGATGTGATGCATCAAATCTGGCCCTTGAATCTTGTACACAGCCTATTGTCAGTGCCTTTGGGATTTTCCAATTGTACTTAATTTTGACATATCATTACTATTGGTTCCAGATAAACTTTTTGCTTCCTTTTTTTCCTCTTGGTTCCCTTTTTAAAATGTTTATTAACTTTTGAGAGAGACAGTGCCAGTGGGAAAGGGGTAGAGCAAGAGGGGGGCAGGAGATCTGAGGGGGTTCCACACTGACAGCACAGAGCCTGATGTGAGGCTCAAGCTCACGAACCTGAAATCATGACCTGAGTCAAAGTTGGATGCTCTACTGACTAAGCCACCCAGGAGCCACTCTCTTGGTTCCCTTCTTACTAATCTTGGGCTTCATCAGAGGTCTGAGGGTGGCCATGATACCAACTAGGAGATGGCTGCCACATCCAAGTAGCACTGAGGAAGAGTAGCACCATTTCTTTGTTTTCCTTAATCTAGGACAAGGAAAAGACAACACCTGCTTTTTTATTGCTATATTGAGACTGCAGCTATACTGTGGGACTGTATTTTATATCCCAGAATGTTCCTTTTCCCAAATAGAAAATTTACGTGAACTGTACCATTTTCTTGGATCCCTCTGAAGTCAAATTGCCCAAACTAGCTAAGCTAAGGAATTTAGCAGCTAGTTTATAAAAATATAATTTATTGCTCTTAACTGATATGTAAGACTAAAGAGGTTTAGGAGATAATAAATAAGCTTAAGTGGGGCGCCTGGGTGGCTTAGTCGGTTAAGCGTCCGACTTTCGCTTAGGTCATGATTTCGCGGTTTGTGGGTTCGGGCCCCGCATCAGGCTCTGTGCTGACTGCCAGCTCAGAGCCCGGAGCCTGTTTCGGAGTCTGTGACTCCCTCTCTCTCTGACCCTCCCCTGCTCATGCTGTCTCTCTCTCTCTCTCTCTCTCTCCTAGAAATAAATAAAAATATTTAAAAAAAAAATAAGCTTAAGATATGAACCCTTCAAATGTGGCCACAGAGGACAGAGGACCAAAAATTGGACCGCTGCTTGTGTTCAGCCTTGAACATGGCAACTGGTTTCAATAAATGGAGAAGCAAAAAGTATATTGAGATATAACAGTGAAACACTGGAAGTTATAGAGGCATGGATTCTGGAAGCATGGATTCATAGTCCCTGAGCAGAGGAGTTGGAAAGGAAAGCCCTTTTACCAGCTATATCTGAGAATCATATTGCCTGTAGTTCCCATGCTTGACAGGAAGAACTGAGATGAATATTACAAAATGACTATGCCGGCCATGTGTGTGATATGCTACTAACATTTCAAACATGATGCAAATACATGACATGCCTGTCATCCTAACCTTGTAAATGCTCTGGTTCCCAGTGTGGTGAGTCTTAAGCGGTCATGTTTCCAAGTCAGTAGTATTCTCCGCTGTTTCAAGGTCAGGGAACCTTGAAATAAACAATAACCACAATAAGCACCAATGTTTATTTGTTAGTGTTAGGTTACACCAATAGCATACAAAAATCTAAACGGTAATGTTTCCCCCACATAATCCTTCACCAAAACAAAGTACAACATCATTGAATTTCTATACTTATTATCACATTTATTGTGATATGACATTTTTTAAATGTTTATTTTGTTCAAAAATTAACCCAAGTTGAGATGAATGTTTTGCCTTCATAACTACAAATTTCTCCTATTACTTGAAAGTTGATGGCATTTAAGAAGCCTTAATTTGAGTCCAAAGAAGAAAGAAATGAATAATCTAGAATGATTTCAATGCTAAAGGATTTCAATTATCAGACAGTACTGAGGTTGAAGCCATGACATGAAAGTATAATGATGCTACATAACTATACTGTCCTCTTGCCGTATAGGAGAAAACTTACCACAGGTAGGTGGGAAGAGTGGATTCTCTAATAAGCATATAGGATAAAGAACTAACCACATTTGGCTCAGTCCCTATTGGGGTCTTTGTCTATTTCAAATGATCTACTTGTAGAGTACAGGCTTCTGCAAGGAAAACCTATGATTGTCCATGATAGTTTGTGATTGAAGAGTGTAGTATGTCTATTGCAGAAGCAGAGTGACCTCAAGACAGTTTGTCTGTAATCCTAAAGCTGAATTTTCTATTTGTCTTGTTATTATTTTGTTTCAAACTCAGGCAGGCAACTAATATATATTTCCTTTCCAAACACCAACAGTAGTATTTTTAACTGGGAAAAAAAAAATAACACATGATATGATAAAAAAATAAAAATAAAAAAATGAAATAATATAAAAAGTTATACAATGAAGAGTTAGAGTTATACAATGAAGAGTTAGTTCCTGCTTCTGGTTCTAATTAGCCTTCCCAGAGTCAAACACTATTTGTAGTTATTTTTTAAAAGAAATATTCCTTGTATCACTTTGTATGTGTGTGCACATGTCTATATAAATTGTTTCTTTAATTCTTCTTTTCTCATTTAAACATTTATCCTGGTGATCTTTCAATACAGTGCATTTGAGGTCTTTTTCATTCTTTTTTATGGCAGAAATGTATTTCATGTTACAGCCGTGCTAATATATTTGACCAGTACCCTGTTAATTGACCGATCAGTTGTGTCCATTCTTTTGTTACTGAAATAGTGCTTCACTAATACCCTTTGGATGGGTGAGTACATTTGTAGACTATATTCCTAGAAGTGGATGTGGTATATCAAAGGATATGTACAATTAAAATGTGATACATATAATTAGTGTCAAATTGTTTTCTAAAAAGATTGCACCTCCTAGTAGCAATTGAGAATGGCTTTTTCTCTATACTCTTATCAATATTTCTATAATCCTTAATGTTTTGATCTTAACATTTTTGCTTTTTAAAAAATGGTAGTAGGTTTGCACAAAGAACAAACTGATGGTTGCCAGAGGGGAGAGGGTACGGGAATGGACAAAATGAAGAAAGGGGAGTGGGATGTACAGTCTACTAGTTGTAGAATGAGTAAGCCACAAGAATAAAAGGTACATCATGGGATGTACTTATATCACTGGATATAAGTACATATCATGGGATATAAGTATATATCATGGGATATAAGTCCATGGTATTGTGATAGTGTTCTATAATGACAGTGGTAACTGCACTTCTGGTGAGCATAGCATAACGTATAGACTTGTTGAATAAATATGTTGTACACCTGAAACTAATGTTAATATTGTACATCAACTATACTTTAATAATAATAATACAATAATATTCATCATAATCATCATCATTAAGTTTGCAGAAGAGGCTAAAGCAAAAAGATGACCAGAAAAAAAAATCAAATAGTAGTAGATTATTAAAGAAACTTTATCAGTGTTGTTACAAATACTATCAAGATGTAGCTTCTTCCTTTATTGTTTGATATATAAATCAAAGGGAAAATTCAGTGTATCAGTTTCCTTTAACTCTTCACGAAGGAAGTTTAGACAAAAATGGAAACAAGCATCCATGTGCACATGTGTGTGTAAATGCTCTTTGTCTACTGTCATACCTCAACCCCAAATTCAAACATTTTAGTTCCTTTAACTAAATAGGAAGTATGCACTTGGAAACAAAACATTATTCTAATTTCCAGTGTGAGCAACTCTATTTGCAAAGAGCAAAACTAACAGGTATGTAATTTCATGGTGTCTTATATAAGTGGTCATATTTTGTGAGGAGAAAATGCCAATGAGGCATAGTTAAAGGTCACCTATTTTAATGAACTGGTTTATGACTCATGGTTTTATCTTTCCTTTTCTTTTGCTTTTTTTCCATAGGTTATACTTTGTTTGGCATAGAGATTGTCTAATAATTGTTGTAGTATTTCAAGTTCAACTGATTCCTTATCTGATGTACTTCTTCATGCAGAACTAAAAGCAGGTAGGCTCTTACAAGCTGGGGTGGGGGGTGGAAAAGAGAAAGGTAAGGAGGGAAGACATAAAGAAGAAGACATTACAAAGATGACTGGCTTTAGGAGAAGGATGCTTAGGTCTCTATCTTGTTAGTGTCTCTGGTGCTAGCATCCTGTTGAGATAGGAAGGTCTCTTGGAGAAAAGGAAATGAATTTTGTTGTCAGAATTAGAGTTGATGTGACTTTTTATGTGACTTCATTTTATCCATTGTATTTAATTAGATTTAGTACATCTCTATTCCTGACTCTGTTCATGATAGGACATAGATGTCACATAAACAAATAGTCAACTTAATTCTTCCTAAACCTTAGTAGTAGTCTTCCAATTCATTCGCAATCCCCACGTTCAACTCCCCCTCCATTTTTTTGAGTAGGCAGCATGGGGCCTCTGCTCTGGTGATTTTCAAAAATACTATAATTGCTTCATTGAATCATATTTGAACAACTCGAAATTCAAATTCACAATTCACACTGCAGAGTTTCACAGTATCCCTGTGGGATTCTGTAGGGTAGGTATTAGGTGAGTTTACTTTAGCTGAGAGCCTTCAATATGCTAGGTTTATGTGCTGTTATATTTAATCATCACAATATCCCAATGAAGTAAGCATTGTTATTCTGGTTTTATAGATTCAGAAACTAAATCACTGAGGCCAAGGATATTGACTAAAATCACACGGCTTGACTCACCAGAACAAAGTTTTTTCGAAGTTAAAACTGCATTTTTCTACCATACTTATTTGCTTAAATGTGTTGATGTTTGTGGGTCCTTTGAGATCATGTATGCAAAAATATCTGTCAATTACTATCCTGGCAAACTATACACGGTCATTGATAGTTTTCCTATGTGTTTTGTGTGACTCTGTTTCCTCTAATGTAGAAGAGAGGGCAGTAAACAATTGAATAAATTAATGTAAAACTTACCAGCCCTATGAAGAGCTAGAATAATGTATATCCGTATACTCACAACTCAGCTCAAGAAGTAAAATGTGTCAGGGCACCTGGGTGGCTCAGTCGATTAAGTGTCTGACTTCGGCTCAGGTCATGATCCTGTGGTTCATGGGTTCGAGCCCCATGTTGGGCTCTGTGCTGGCAGGTAGTTCAGAGCCTAGAGGCTACTTCAGATTCTGTATCTCCCTCTCTCTCTCACCCTCCCCTGCTCATCCTGTCTCTCTCTCTCTCCCTCAGAAATAAATAAAACATAAAAAAAGTAAAATGTGTCAATGATGGTTGGAGCCCTACCCTATTTTGTATACCTCTGTTCCAGACATGCCTTCCCACCCTTCCTTTTATCCTCCTGCAGAAGCAACCACTGTCCTAAGTTTGGGCTTTACCATGCTCTGCAGTTTGTTTCTAATCCCTTACTGATGTGTGGGAGTGCTTTTGTATTTTTAGATCTCCATATACATTCTATCATGCTTTACATACCCATTGGCAACTTGTCCAGTGTTCCAACGTGTTCTTTAGATCTGTATGTATTTGTCTAGATTTGAAAATGAAAACATCTCAAATGCTCTTCCACAGCATGCTAATAAAAATAATAACTCGATTCTATGAACTAGGCACTGAAATGGAACACTTTATATATTAATTTATTTAATTTTATAATATTTGGCGATATATATTATTCTTAATTGTTAAGCTCAGAGAGTTTCAATTATTCACATCAGGTAACAGTGAGTCGGCAGCAGAGCTGGAATTCCAACACAGTATTTATAACTCTAATTCTGTGCTTTTTTCCATTACACTGCACTGCCTACCTTTACTGAATTCCAACTTTCGTCTCATTCAATTTTCTTCAAGATCAAGGATCCAAACTCCTGGCCAAGGGCAAAGCATAGAGCAAGAAACACTGACCCCCATGTGCACAGAAGCTGCCTTAGTAATGCAGCCCCCAGGGTTACCGTCTCCCCACCACCTCTCATTTTACAGAGGCAATTACCCTTTACTGTTACTGTGCTGTGTGGTGACATTTGGCATCACCTAGGGCACCTGTTTCCTGAGACACCCTACCCATGGAAAGAAATAGCTACTCTGTGAATCCATCCCCCGACTAAAACCTGGGCCAATTCACCACCGTGCACCATGATTAAAAAGATGCCATAGAAAAATGTAATAGGTCTTCACAAACCAACCAATGGTCTAATTGTTAAGCAAAATTGCTGTGTCCTACAATTACTACTATTACAAACTATCCATTAAAGAACAGCCTCTGCCTCCCTCTTGACTCTTTCATTAGCATAATACTCCCACATTAGTACCCAATTATAAACAAGCCCTATCCAAATTTACATTACTCTCCAAATTACATACACAGACTGATTACTGTTTCTTAAAAGAGCAAAATCTACGTGAGCACTAAATACTCCTTTCCTTTCAGTGTGTTGTGGTTTCATAGCCAGACCCTTTTTAATGTGTGTGGCAGCAGCCTTTTAACTTGGTCTGCAGAAATGGGCATTATCCTTGGAAGGTGTTTCTTCTCAAGCAGAATTCGAGAGCAACAGAAGCGAAAGAGGTGTGTTTGCTCTTCTGTCACTGAAATTATGTACATCTTTCTTTTTCTAGTCTCTCCCTCTTTTCTTCCTCCCATTTTGTTCTCTCCTCTCACCTTTAACATCTCTGTGGTTCTCACGTTTTTAATAGTTTGGCCCTATCCTGCTTCTGATTCTCTTTTTATCTACCTCATGTGTATTTTTGTCTCCGTGCACTGTTCTGGTTTCTCAGATGGTTTGATCTCTGTACGTTAGTTCCTCTTCTGTCTTACAGTATTCTGTTCCTTGTGACTCTGTGGGCCATCCTGTCATATCATCTTGGAAAATGGCCTTGCACCTGATGCATTTGATCTCAAATCTACCTTCCATGGAAATCAAAGTTATTCTGTCACTTTGGTGCTCCAAAACGTTCTTTACTTTCTCAAAACGTGAGCTCTTCTCAGATGATGGGTGAGAAACCCTGAGAATTGTTTTGGAATAGCCAAACATTTATTTACTTATTTATTTTTCTTAGGTTTCTTTACAGATGGAGAATTCTGGAGGTTGGAAATGGCAAATGCAGTAAGAATTTAATCAGTTCTTTCTGGAGGGAGGATTGATATTGTATTTAATACCCTGAACACTGCTCTTCTCTCTTGAAACCCAACTAGTCCTTTATTGACTTGTGATTGCTCATTTACCACTCTAGCAGAGTGCCTGAATGTTGAGCTGAGCATGTTTATTTTAGTCCTAAACCTGGAAAACCTTTCAGTGGCTTCTCTTGGCCACTTGGACCCCATTACCTGCTTGTAACAGGGTTTCTCTAACATGCAGTAATTCCTAATTTTGCATTTAAAGTTGTTACCTGTTTGGCATGTTTTCCAATTCTCACCTAACGCATTCTCTTTTACCCTCAAATTAGAAGGCAGCTATCTTTATTTATTAAAATATGCTTAATTTTCCCAAACCATAAATAATATCACTGTGATTTACCTTAAAATACTCTAATCACTTCCACAGCACTCAGGTTATCATCCATATTCTTAGTTATGGTTTATGTGTTTCTGCTTGATCAGGGCCCTATCTACCTCTCCTGTCTTTTAGGAGTACCCTCTCTCACTTAATATGCACCAAGCACATTGTCCTTTAAAGTTCTCAGACTCTTGCCTTACGGCCTTTGCTGTTCCTACTTGTTGTTTCCTCTCCCTAGAAGTTTCTTTTCCTAGAGCTCAGAAAGACTGATTTCTTATCAAACGTGTCTTAGCTCAAATCTCATCCACCCATTTCCAGGTCTTCCCTAGCATGTGATAGACAGTCAGTACATTCTTGTTGAATTGCTCAATTAAAGTTTGTCAATGGATTTAATTTCTATACAGGATACATTCTGTTTCTGCTGACACTGGTGATGCCATCTGCTGTATGTTTAGATTTAAAAAACATACCCGAGGTTTCTGGTGGGAGGTAGGTAAAGGCCACTGCAATGGCCTGCAGCATCTATGGATCGTCCCTCGTTCCATCAGATCCTGCACTTCCTCTGCTGCTCTTTTTTCTGGGAACCTCCAGCCTCAGGTAAGGGACCATAGGGGAGGAAATAATTTCCCTTTACCCTCTAGGTTCTTCAGCTGATCTCAGTTGACATAAGTAGGACTTATGGAGAAAAACAAATTTAACTTCCTACTTATAGGAGCCTCATAGAGACATGAGAGGTTCAAAGACAAACAGTTGAGGCTTCTTTGCCATGTTGAGCTAAGGAAAAGATGGTAGGGTTCAGGGACTTCAAAGAGAAGGAAGGCAATTCACGGGAAGATGAGCAGAGCAAGTATTTGGTAAAGGAATGTTTATCATGCTGTGCAGAGACAATGGGACAAATAGGCCCCCCTGAGCTCCCCCTAGTTTACCAGACCCAGCCCATACTCTTTGTATTACTCTCTGGGGATGGTTCTCTTTCTGGACCAGGTCCTCTATCTAAATCCTTTTAGGTAGTGAGGGGGGAAGGAAAAACTCTTCCTCAGTCTTTTGGGCCTTGATTCTCTTCAGCTCGAAATAGTCCACATACCAAAGTGACACATTCTAGGGAGGCTTGTCCTGAACCCCTTCAGTATTAAAGTTTGGCAAAGAGATACATAAATATAATATATTGTTATAACCTGATCATTCATGGCTAGATCAGGAAGAGGGAATGAAGCTTAATTTTTTTAATTGATGCATAGATGACTCACAATGTTATATTAGTTTCAGGTGTATAACATAATGATTAGACAACCCTATACATTATGAGAAAGGGAAGCTTTGAAAATGGAGGGGCATTAAATATTTCTGTCTTTTTCATAGTCCTGTAACCTCTTCAGGACTATGAAAGTAGAAACAAATAGAAAGCAGGTATTCATGGGACAGACAAGGTAATCTATCTTATCATCCTATCTTAATTTCTATTGTGCTGCTTAAGGTTATAGATGAACATTTAGTCAATTTACACATTTTTAATATCTTTTTCTTTTTTTTTTTTGAGGGAGAGAGAGCACGAGCAGGGGAGGGAAAGAAGGAGGGAAACAGAGAGAGAATCCCAGGCAGGCTCCTCACTGTCAGTGCAGAAGCCAACATGAGGCTAAAACTTAAGAACCGTGAGATCACTAAATCTAAGCCCAAAATCAAGAGTCAGATGCTTAACTGAGCCTGGGCCACCCATGTGCCCCAATTTACACATCATTAATTCAAGAAAAATGGTGCACATATTATATTTGTAAAACCTGTTTTAAGCTACTCACAGTGTACCATGTCCAACAAGACTGCTTGGAAAGTGGAAATACCACAGAGACGCCCTACCATTTATCATTTTTTTAGCCATGGTACATTTAGTTTCTTCTGCATGTGCACACACCTGAAAGTAACACCTCCATAAGTTCTAGTCCCTTCATCTCCCGCCTTGAATATGAGGATGAAGCTGAAGAAGGTGGCCACAAACCTAGAACAGGATTCAAGGTGCGTTCTCACTGACATAATAAAATTTCTCTTTCCTCATTGCCATGAGATAATTCTTTTGATGCAGCCCAAAATAGAACTGGCCTTTTCTTTCCTATTTCTTTGTCAACAGCTATTTTTGCAAAGTTTTCATTACTTCTTAATTGTTCAAACTTCCTAACTTCATTTTTCTTGTTAAGGACCGATTTTACAAATGAGTTCATTATCTCTACCATTTTAGACTCATCATTAATTTCATGCTCCTCATTTATTAGTGGACCTATTTTCTCTCTGGTACTTCTTTTCTCACTGCAGTATTTGTAAAATGCCCTTGTTTTCTTTGAGTCCCCTTTACTAGCTATGTTATGTTCTCCTTGTGCTACTGGTATCTTTCCTATGTTAAACTGATATCTCTCTTTTTATTCCAAATAGCAATTTTTCCTTCAGTGAATTTAATATAAGGTGTTAAAAGACATTTATGTTTACACTTCATATTTGCACACCTCATTCTTCAAATACATTTAAATCTGCTCTAGCCTACTTAAAATATCAATAGAAGGAGTACTGCCAGAGAGAAAATTGAGACAATTCCACATCTTATAAATGCCTTACTGTATGCAATAGATTTCTTAATCCTTAATTAGAGAAGAGATTTATAATACTTTTATCTGCTAGGCTGATACAGAGCATGATTTAACAATGTCCTTAGCCAGGGCACCCAGCAAAACCAATGTGTAGAATTTCATTTGCTAAACTTGTGGACATTTGAGGAAGGATGTGTAGGGTAACGATAGATAGCATTCACCAAAGTATGGAAGACCTAGTTCTAGACTATGAACATTCTTAAATAATTTTAACCAAGTCTCTTATTCTTTCTCCCTGTGAGTCCCTTCATCTACATTTTGATTTTCACTTTTCTGTACTGCTTGGAAATATGGGGGTCAGGGCAGAAAAGGGAGAGGATGTATTTGCATGTAGAGCACCTTGGCAGAATTTAGGCAGCAAAAAATACTGTAATCCATGATTCCTACTGAGATACAACAGAGCATTGGATTAGGAAACAGGAAGCCTGGGGTTTTATTGCAGGTTTCCTATTATTTGACTTCTTGGCAAATGAGCTTTCTTATTTGTAAAATGTGGGAGTTGAATTGGATGATAGTTAAGATTCTTTCTATTTCTAAGTGGTCTACAGGATTCTTAAACTTCAGGAGTCATTCACTAGAGGGTTGATTTATGTATTCCAATCATTAGGCTTCTGCTAAGTACTTTTAGTCTCCTTGGAACTCAAAATGAGCGTGACCATTGCGTGTATCATATGCATGCCAGCCCACAAATCATAGTCCTGCATACCAGCCTTATTTGAAGTTAATACCCAGGGTTATTTCAATTTCACTTAGATTTGAACTCTTTATATTGAGGCCCCAATCTGCAGCTGACCTTTGACCTGTCCAGAGTTAGTACTGTTTAGGGCTCTCTGTGGTATATAGCCTCAGTGTGAAACTCAGATGAACAAGGTCACAACGTTGACTGTAATCATAGTCTACTACGTGAGAGCATGCATCTGATAATTATTTATTACATATTTCGTCCTTGGGAAAGTTTTTCTCTGAATCATAGCTCGCCCATTTGTAAAAGCTGCTAACATCCTTCATCAAAATGGCTGTGAAAATCTGGTGAATTTATTTCTCTAAGTTTCTTTGTAGAATGTCTTATGTATCTGATGTGCAAGTCTCCAAAATAACAACACTGCACCTTGTTCTTTTTAAACTTCCTCCCTTGCTTGCTTTTCCCTTTTAAATGTAGGCCCATATCTCTCCCACACCTTGAAATCATGTCCGTCTGTCCTTCCTTCCTTCCTGCCTTCCTTCCTTCCTTCCTTCCTTCCTTCTTTCCTTCCTTTCTGTCTGGTAGGCTCCTACTCATTCTTTAAGACCCAGCTCAAAGGTCATCTCCTATGTGAAATCTTCCTGTCTCTTTCAAGCAGAGAAAGCTTTGTGCTCTCTTGGTGCTTTGTTTATACCTGTAGTCAAAGTTCTTATAGCACAGCAGCAGTCCCATAGGTAATAAGGTTTGAGCATTTCTTATGTGATTGCATTGTACTTGCCTTCTCTGGTTTCATTCTAAAGCAACAATATAAAAAAATAGGTAACTTTATTTTGGTGGAAAACTGGGGGCAAATAACTTGCTGGATACCTTCTAATTAGAAAGGGTCTAGACCAGGGTACCTTGATAGCTCAGTTGGTTAAGCTCTGACTTTGGCTCAGATCATAATCTCATGGTTCGTGAATTCAAGCCCCACATTCGGCTGTCAGCACAGAGCCCACTTCAGATCCTCTGTCTCCCTCTTTCTCTCTATCTCCCTCAAAAATAAGTGAACATTTAAAAAAAGAAAGAAAGAAAAAGAAAGGGTCTGGACCTGGAATGAAACCCAAGTGTTAGTCCCTCCCACTCTACTATTGACTGTCCAGAGTACCCTCAGGAGAGAATTGGGGGAATTCACTCAGATGGTTGTGACTAAGGGCAGTAACTCTGTCCTCCCCCAAAACTTTATTCTCACTATCATGTTTTCACAGTGCTAGGCTTTCTTGGTCTGTATCTTCTAATGTTCTACTTTTTTTGCTATTTCACTGTTTAGAGTTCTTGCTTTCTTATAATGAACAGGTGGAACTTTTAAATAATACACATGTTAAAATTCTCAATTTGGAATTCCCTCCAGTTTATACCATGTTCAGAATTTTCTTTTTTATTTCCAAAGAGGTTTACCTTCCTTGTAAAATCCCTTCCTTTATATTTGTACATCTTGATTTGACCATTATTTGTCAAATTTAGTGTAGAGCTAGGTGTGGGTATCTCTCTAATCTCCATTGTGGTGGGAGGAGATACAGCGTCTTCTGGGTTTGGGGCAGAGAGAAAGCAACTTCCAGGATAATACTAATCTTCAAAAAGAAGCTCTTGCACAAAGTCCTAGTTGTTCTGATACTTCCCATGATATACGGTGGTGTTATGAAATACAAGTCTTTCTATCTGATCCTCTCACCTATAGCCATGAAATATCTGACTATTTAAGCATTTTGTGTTCCCTGTGTGAAAGCTCTACTTGCCTTTAAATAATTTGATTCCCATAACTTTTAAACCTTTAGATTGTGTCTCCATTTGTGTTAATGTCAAACAATTCCAATGTTCAAAGCATCCTGGGTGCCTCCTTAAGCATTGCCCTGCTTTCAAGGACTGGCTTATCAGGAGAGAATGAGTCTATTACTAATTTCTAAGAATAGCATACAGTAAATCATGATCAAGTAGATAATGCAACCAATTACTTAAATGGAATATACTCTAAGGAAAAAAGAGCAAAAAGTCAGATTAATGAATTCATGGAGATTTTATATAATCCACAACTTGCAACACATATATAATAATCTTAATTTTGTGTATCTTTTGAAATTTGTAATGATCCTGGGTGTTCACAATGGTAATTCCAAAATTTTCAGTATTTCCAATCATCAAGGAAAAATGCTTTCTTATCTCTATGGTATTAAGGAAAGAGGAACCATGTATTTGAGAAGGATTTTCAATAATAAGAATTGAAGTAGAAAGAGGTGTCTGTTTCATTACAGAATTAAATTAGTCAGAACATCCCATTCTTCCAGCATTTCCATTTATCAAGGTTTTACTGTACTTTTAGATAGGAAGTCTAATCAAGACTCTCTGAGAAGTCAGTGTATTGGAATGTCACTTACCAAAGATTTCAAATACACTTTTTAGAGCTTTTACACCACGACTTTTAGGGAAAGATCTCTGGTCAAAAGACCATTTGCCTGCAGAATGTCACATAGTATCTTAAACAATTGTCACTAAAATCTCATTTCCCTGTCAGACAGAAATGACATTATTTTTACTATTGGGTATATCTAGATATGTATGAAGGCACAATAACATACTGAAATGTGTTGATATATTCAAGGCATGGTTTGAAAAATGAAGAGACTTTCCTGGAATCAAGATAGCCTTGTTTACTGGATCCAACTGCTCTTTAGGCACTTGAGCGATTTAGGCAGAGATGCAGTTTTTGGATCCTTTTATTTTAAATTGTGTCATCCATTACCTAAATGCATTTTTACCCAGCAAGAAATGGCAGAGCCCAGGATTTATAACACCAACACTCCCAGAATCGGAAAGATGGTGATTTTGATCATGGTTTTTGAAAAGGTATTAACATGCTTACACATAACTGTCCTTTCCACATTCCCCACCCTCCACCTCCCCACCAAATCCCAAATATAATATGAATATTTTATGGTGATGTTTACTAATGAGCATCCAATCCAACCTTAAAATGACTCCTCTTTTAATTAGCACATTAGTCACTCAGTAAAAATTGAGTTGGATGAATTATTCAAATAGAATTCAGCAGAGATTCAGGAGCAAACCTTAGAGACTGCAGAAAGAAGGAGCAAGTCTGCATAGTTGTTTTTGCACTCACAGAAGGTTAAAGAAGGATCCTTCAAAGATAAGGGCCGGGAATCATCAGGCCATTTGTTAATAGACGAAGCCCCAGAATGAGTCTAAAGCTGCCATGGTCAGAGGGTGACCTTGAAGCACTGATAAATACTAAGCAAAGGAGGGGGAAACATGTTGGTGAAGTAACACTTCTCTATTTTTTGCTTTCATAGCTTAAATTAAACCCCAAAGAATACTGCTGTGTACATTGTGGGATGAACTCTCACTAGGCATTCACCTAGTGCCTAAAATACTTTTGAACTGCAAAGAAACATTCATGTTGAAGTTTTGTTGCCTCAGGATAATTCTGTAATTTAGTGCAGAAGAAATGGTCCGATTAGCAGTTGGGACCAGCAGGGGGAAACTAACTGGAGTGAAGAGGTGAAAGAGAGAGAGAAAGAGAGAGAGTCAGAACTTTATTCCTCAAGCACAAAACAACTGCTCAAGGGAAGGAGAGGAAGTGGGAAAAAGCAAGAGGAAGTAGAATCTAGTAAGTCAGTGGCAGTGATAATTGGAAATAAAAATGACTTTTAAAACACTGCAAAGCCAAAGTCCATAAAAACAAGCAGGGGAAAATCCCCTCAAGGATTTTGACTTTCTCATGAAATTTTTGAGAGGCGTGGACAGTAAGCAAAGCATGAATCCTGCAGGAGAGATCCCTATCACATAGATTTGGGTGAGGACAAGAAATAACAGAGTCAACAGGAGAGTAGCCATGAAAGTCGGCCTGGCTCTCCAGGTAATTTATCTGCAAAAGACATTTGGTTGAACTATTTGTTTTTGGTTGCTATTCTCTTTCCATTTCATGTTGCTTTAGTCAGAGAAAAACACTTGAAGGCAGGAAGCCCGCTGGGTTGTACTTTTTTCATGCTGAGTGAGCCATTTCCCTGGGCTCAGTAGGAACTAGTTTGACTTTAGCCTGATGTACAACTTGAAGGAGAGAGGTTCGCTTTGAGTCCTTCCGTGGCCACTTAGAGGAGGCGGGCTATTTTATGACATCTTTGGCTGGCTGCAGAATATTCGAAATGAATTGGGGTTTAGGGGCCATTACCTAGTGGCCAAAATCAGCATCAGACTCCTGGAAGTGATCCAGATTTAATTCTACCATCAGAATAAATGGTCATCCGTTTGTCTACATGTCCACCTGAGCTGTCAGACCCACATTAAATCCCTAGGCCTAACCCAGAAATTATCACCATTTGACCCAGGCATATTCTGCTTCCCATTGATCATTTTTCTGTAATTGTTTGACTCTACAATAACCTTGAATCAAAGAAGTCTGTTCCTACCTACTCAGTATCATTGGAGGGCTAGAAAATGCTATACAGACCAGGGTTTCTTTCTACCACTGGAACATCTCAGGAGGTGAAATTCTCTTCCCAGCTTCGGCCTACAAGGGATATACAGAGGCTAGTTCATTTTAGCTAGAGTTATATTGCCTTTTTAAAAAAATGTTTATTTTATTTTGAGAGAGAGAAAGAGCGTGAGCAGGGGAGGAGCAGAGAGGGAGGGAGACACAAAACTTGAAGCAGGCTCCAGGCTCTGAGCGGTCATCACAGAGCCCCATGTGGGGCTTGAACCCATGAACCTTGAGATCATGCCCTGAGCCAAAGTTGTCACTTAACTGACTGAGCCACCCACCCACCCTTTTTTTCAGAGAGAGAAAGAGTGTACATGTGAGCAGGGCAGAGAGGTGGGGGTGGTGGGGGAGAAGAGAGATAGAGAGAGAGGGAGACAGAAGCAGAGAGAGTGTGGGAGGCGGGGAGAGGGGGAGAGAGGGAGAGGGGGTGGGGGAGGGAGGGAGAAAATCTTAAGCAGGCTCCAGGCTCAGCATTGAGTCTGACATGGGGATCCCATGACACTGAAGCAGGGAAGGATCCCAAGACCCTGGGATCATGATCTGAGCCAAAATCAAGAGTTGGACACTCAAATGACTGAGCCACCTAAGCACTCCAGCCTTTTAACTTATTTATTTGATGCATGCTAATTGAGTAGATATGTTTATTGATACACTTGTTATCCATCAAAATAGTAAGGATAATAGGAGACAAGATTGAGAGTACTTGTCATTCTGGGTTTGCCCTGCACATAGTAAAGCAAAAAAGTGTCTAAAATTAAAATTAAAGAGTAAGTGTTTCTCACATTTTCCAGAGTTAACTACAATTAATATTTCTGGTAACTACTATTTCATTTTCTATTTCTTGACCAACTTCAGACAGCTATAATCTCCTAGAAATATGAAGATTTGGACATTAAAACCCTACTTCTTATCTCTGAGTTTTGGTAACTATATTATTATTTCATTATGAATGTATATCAAATTTATATTCTGACCTAGGCATAGAAATAATTATCATGTTTTCTTTGCCTACAGGTTAGGTGTAAAACCTTAAGCAGAATAAAAGCAATATTTTCAGTTTGTTGTTATATAAATATTATTCACTCTAGATCTCAGTAGTATGACTGAATGGATAGAGAAGAGAATATAATTCTGTCGTTAAATCTCCACTCAAATGGGAATGATTCATATGGAAAGGTCCAGTGGATTCCCTTCAAATTTCCCTTCTGTTTTCTTTATTTTATCCAGACCATATTCTGCTGGCCTTGTTTCTTTTGTACCACATTGCCCTTTTCCTTATATTGCTCTTTTGCTGCTTTGGAATGCTGCCTTGAGAGGCTGTGTAATTTAAGAGTCCATGCATGTCAAAAATGTCTTTACTTTGACTTCACATTGGCTGTAGAGTTCATTTGAGCTAGAATTCTATTACCTTTTGGGTTGTTTATTTGATTCCTGCTAATGTGTTTGTTGCTACTTATGTTACCTAGCAAGATTTAGGAAGCCCTGAGAAAATGGAACGTGGGGTGATAGAAATTTTGTATTGGGGGGTGGGGGAGAGGAAAGTAACCTGACTGTGGTTAAAAAGCAAAGGTTCTAAAATAGGCACTGGGGCTGGAAAGGGCCAGAGAGTACATATTTTAGGTTTGAAAGACCATACAGTCTGTCACAACTCTGCTATTGCAGTATAAAAGTAGCCACAGGCGATGCATAAAGAAGAGAGAGAGGCCATGCTCCAGTTAAACTTTATTCATGTACACTGAAATGTGAGTTTCATATCATCTTTATGTGTTATGAAAATAATTTAAAAAATTATGTTAAGGGGGACCTGGGTGGTTCAGTCACTTAAGCATCCAACTCTTGGTTTCGGCTTTGGTCATGATCTCACAGTTTGTGGGTTTGAGCACAGACTAGGGCTCTGCTCTGAAAGCGTGGAACCTGCTTGGGATTCTCTCTCCCTCTCTCTCTGCCCCTCCCCTGCTCATGCTGTCTCTCTTTCAAAATAAATAAATAAAATTGTTTTAATGTTAAAATCATTCTTAACTCACAGACTATTCAAAAGCAGTCTCATTACAAAAAAATTGAAATATAAATATCTAAATAAGTTTCAATTAATTTTTTCCTTAATGCTTTGAAGACTTTGTTCTATTGTTTTCTAGCATCCCATATTGCTAATGAGGAGTCTAACAGCAGTCTAATTCTCCTTCCTTCACAGGGAACCTACCCCTTCACTCTCCAAAGATTTAGCATTTCCTCTGGATCTTTGAGTTCTCAAAGTGCACCAGGATCTATATAAATGTGGATCATTAAAGTGTCTTCTGCTTGAAACTTAGTGGTTTTGTTCAACCAGAAGGTTGTTAGTTTTCTTTGTTTCTGGGAAATTATTCTGTATATATGTGGTGTTATTGCTTTTTCCTCTCCCTTGTTTCTTCTTCTCTTTTTTTCCTATAATTCCTAATAGAATGGTATTATATTTCCTGTGTCTATCATTAATGAATCTTTATTCTTTCCGACTCATTCTCTTTTACATTTCATTCTGGGAAATTTCCTCAGTTTTACCTTCTCGGCAACTTCTTATTGTGATGCCCATTTAATCATTTTGTCTTTTCATTGGATTAAAAAACTGTCCTCATATTTTTAATTTATAGGAATTTTTATTGGAGCGCCTGGGTGGCTCCATTGGTTAAGCATCAGACTCTTGATTTCGGCTCAGGTCATGATCTCATGTTTGGTGAGTTTGAGCCCTGAGTTTGGCTCTGTGCTGACAGCACAGTGAATTGTTGTTGCTTATTTTGTTGCTTTGAGCTTTTGGAGCTTTTTTCTGGGCACTGGGATGACCCACTCATATGCCTTCTTCTCCAAAGGTTTCTTTCCTCTTTTTCTTCCTCATCCCAATTCTCTGTACTGTCTTCCTTTCAGTAAGTTCTCAAAATTGTGCTTCAGTTACATTTCCTTTTTATTCCTTCTTTTTGCTTCTCCCCTCACCTAATCCTTCCAGAACTGTTGTGGTTTGCAAATATTTGCAAATATTGTTCCTGTCATTTTCTTCTTAAAGAGAAAGAAATAGAGGTAAATCCTCAGTCTGTTTTTTGAGCAGGTAGATAAGGAAGAGAATAGTGAAAAAGCTGATGGGAGCAGGAGAAAAAGAAAAAAAGCTGCTTGAATTCCTGTGGTGCCTTATTTGGGACAGAATGGGAGGAAGTCAGGACACATAGGAAGGGGGTAACTAAATCAAACACCAGCCCCTTGACAGTTTGGGGGAGAGGGCAAGAAGGGCAATGCCATTCTAAATAAAGTCTATAAATTTTCAACCAATGATGTGTTGCTAATAGATCCAAATGTTAATTTGGAGCTTTATAAGTTAAGGTAGTACCATTGATTTGGTATTAAGATATTGCAAACATGTTTGGACCACCAGTGAATTCAGTTTTATAGAAAAGGCCAGGCTCATTTTATTTGATTTCCTGGAGATCTAATTAATTGACCATGGAGAGGAACAAGACAGCAAGTATGACAAATTCCACTAATGTCTCCTCTTCTTTATGATAAAGTAATTAATGTTTATTTAAATGTGTTACCAAATCTCCCCGGTATCCATGACAGTAATTTCTCAACTAGGAGATAGCTCCACCTATTTTACTGTTTTCTTGTCTTTTAAAAAGCATTATAATCTTTATCTTCTCTGGGAATGTCATAGGTACCTCCCAGTAAAACCATGTTTTGGTGTCAGAATATTTGTGATAGTGGCTCAGTGTAGACATGGCTTAATCCTATTCCCCAAATTCCTCCACGGCATTAATAATCACCCTCGAGGTGCAGTTTCCTGGCCATTCTGTATCCCCTTTATGTTCTTCCTTTTGAACGGTCCGCAATTTGCATAAATGAGGCCCAGAAGGGTACTGTGTCTGAGCTTTAGTGATGAACTGAGTGGAATTGGGGAGGAATAGAAAAAGACCATTAAAAAAAGCTACCTAACCTAAAACACAGAGCTATTCCCCAATAGAGTATGCAGACTGTGGATGTTCATTTTGTGTGCAAATAAAATCTAATCTTTCTCTCTCTCTCTCTCTCTCTCATGCAGAGCATCTGTAACAGTTCAGTCTTTTCCTCTGAGCTGTGTGTTGCTGAATTGAATAGTAACTTACAAACCGATCTGTAGCCCAGGGAAGAAAAACTGAGAAATTAATTCCTCATCCCCTACTTTTTATATCATATGTGTGACCCTTAATTATGTTCACAGGGTCCTATTCAGAATGTGTAATGCGGGCCTAGGAGACAAGGGAGCTACCAGACAAATCAGACAAAAAAGATAACCTTGCAGAGCTTTTGTTTGTGAAATAATACCGTGCTCGGTTAGAAGTTTTACCAGAAAAAAATACATGAGAATTACAGGGCTTTTGCAAATCAATTTGGGCTTCAGAGTTTTCATTTGGGGTTCACCCATATAAATGAAAGCAGGGACATTAAACTTATTTCAACCTTTAGTCAGTGCTAAGTTTAAAGAGTATCATACGGATAATAGAAAAAACTGCATTATCTTCCCAAGCCAATCTCATCTCTCAGGATGAGGTCAGACCTAAACCCCAAACCATTGTTATTGATGTTTAGGGCCAATGTGTTAATTTATATGTGCCTAACATTTAAAAAAAAAGTATGTGTATACCAAACTCTTTTAAATGGAGTCTATTAGGATATATACACTGATATATTATGCCAAATTTTACTCTGTGCACATTTCAATGTTTTATTTATTTCTGAGACAGAGAGAGAGAGACAGTGTGAGCAGGGGAGGGTCAGAGAGAGGGAGATACAGAATCTGAAACAGGCTCCAGGCTCTGAGCTAAGTGTCAACACAGAGCCCGACGCGGGGCTTGAACCCACGAACCATGAGATCATGACCTGAGCTGAAGTCAGACGCTTAACCAACTGAGCCACCCAGGCACCCCATACTCTGTGCACATTTCAGATGTATATATATTAACAACTTTCATACTGATACAGGAAGGAAAAATGGTGAAGACAATGATTCCCTGATCACTAATATATTTGATAAGATCTCACGTTTTTCTTGTTAATATAATCAAATAAGCTTGTCTGTTACTACCTGTCCGTAGTACCTCAGTTGATATCTGATTGGCATGCAATACAAACTGATTAAAATGTGTTACAATGTTACTTTACCTTTCCACACCTCAGTTTTCTTATCTACCAAATGAAGGAGTTGCGATAGATTATCTCTAAATTCCCACCTGTCACATAGATTTCTAAGTGGTGCAACTTGGACTCCTCACTCTCAACCTACCAGTTGGTATGATTCACGGAAAACTTACTTCGTCACATTTGACATCTTAAGACTTGGGAAAATCAAAATTGATCTTCAAATTGGAAAGGTGGAGGGCCCACCCTACTCTCCTATTCCCCCCAATGACTGGTTTTACACATAATCAAAAATGTGGATGCTTCAATGTATGCATATTTGTTTTACAACATAGTCTTTCCTCAATTCAGAAATCATTACAATTGCCTCCGATATGCTCGATTCCTCAGGCATATTTCCCATCTACTTGCTCAATCCTGCTGACACGGTCAAGGAATTCAAGCCCACCATTCTATACTTAGATGCAAGATTTAAAAAGCAATGGCCCCAGATGGGCAGTCATTCATTTCAATTTCAGGTAGAGTGTAAAATTTATAAAATAGTTTCTGAGGTTTAGATTTATCTCTTAGAATGTTATTGAGGTACAGTTGACACACGATACAACTTAAAGCACACAATGTAATCAGTGTGACATGTGTATGTACTTCTGACACCATCATCACAATCAACATGGTGAACATATCTCTGACTTCTAAAAGTTTCCTTGTGGCCCTTTGGAATCCAAGCCTCTTTCTAATGCCCAGCTATCCCCAGGAAAACACTGTTTTGCTTTCTGCCTCTACAGATGTGCTTGCATCACATTGAATTTAGTATCATTTAAATTACATAGAATTTAATATAATCTAAATTATATAGAATTTAATATAACTTAATATAAATGGAACCATACTACATATACTACATATACTCTTCTTTAACTGGTTTCTTCCACTCAGCATAATTATTTTAAGATGCAACCTGTCTTGTTGTGTGTCTTTATAGTTTATTCCTTGTTATGGCTGAGTTTCCATTTGGGATTCACCCTATAAATGAAAGCAGGGACATTAGGACATTAGGACAAAGCTGAGATTCCATTGCATGGATATACCACCATTTGTTTATATATTCACCAACTGATGGAGAGTGAAGTTGTTTCCAGTTAGGGGCTCCTAGAAATAACACTGCTATGAATAGTCATGCACAAGTCTTCATGAGGCTCTATGCTTCCTTTGTTCTCGGATCAATACCTAGGAGTGAGTGGCTGGATCATATAGTAGGTACATGTTTAACTTTTAAAGAAACTGCCAAACTGTTTTTAAAATGGTTGTGCTTTTTTAAATCCCAACAAGCAAAATGTCACTGTTCCAGTTGCTCTGTATCTGAGATCAACAAACTATGTCCCATTGGCCAGACCTAGCCTGCCGTCTGTTTCTGTGTGGCCCCTGAGCTCGGAATGGTTTTCTAAATGGTTTTTCAAGTGGTTGGAAAAAAAATTCAGAAGAACAATAACATTTTGTAAAATCTAAGGATTATGAAAAATTTGAATTTAGTGTCTATAAATAAAGTTTTATTTAAACACAGCCCCATACTATCATTTATGTATTGTCTGTGGCTACCTTTGTGTTATGTTGAATTATCTGTGACTGAGACTGCATTGCCCAATGTGGTCAAAATGCTTCCTCATTTTGATATATTTTTAGGCTCAGTTGCTAAAATTTTATTAATTGTACATCTCTGTTCATGAAGAATAGTAATGTGTAGACCGGTTTTATTGTAATGATTTTGTTTTGTTTTGGTATCAGGGTAATGCTAGCTTCACAAAATAATTTGGAAAGTGCATCCCCTTCTATTTTTGAAAATACTTTGCATGCAAGTAGTATCACCAATTCTTTAAACTTTTGATAGAATTCACCTGTGAAGCCATCTGGGTTTGAACTTTTCTTTATTGGAAGATATCTAACTAGAAATTCAGTTTCTCTGCTACACATATTTTCAGGTTATCTGTTTCTTCTTGAGTGAGCCTTGGTAGTTTGTCTTAAATTTTTCAGTTTCCTCTAAATTGTCACATTTTTAGTATAATATTGTTCAAGATATTCTTTCATTATCTATTTAGTTCTGTCATGTCTTTAGCGAGTTTCTTTTTCTTTTTCTTTTTTAATTTTTCAATGTTTATTTTTGAGAGACAGAGCACGAGCAGGGGAGGGGCAGAAAGAGAAGGAGACACAGAATCTAAAGCAGGCTCCAGGCTCTGAGCTGTCAGCACAGAGCCTGATGTGTGGCTAGAACCCATGGGCTGTGAGATCATGACCTGAGCCAAAGTCTGATGCTCAACCGACTGAACCACTCAGATGCCCCGATAGTTTCTTTTTCATTCAGATATTTGTAACTTATGCATCTTCATTTTTTTTCCCTATGTGATCTTGCTAGAGGTTTATTATTTTGTTAATGTTTTTAAAAAACAGTTTTTGTTTTATGGATATTCTCTCTCTCTTTCTCTATTTTTAGCTTTTATTTAATTGATTTTTGCTCTTCTATGTATTATTTCCTTCTTTGTCTTACTTTGGGTTTTGTTATCTTTTTCTATTTTCTTCAGGAGAAAAGTCAGCACATTGATTGGTGACCTTCCTACTTTACTAAAGTGTTGAATGAATTTTCCTTTAGAAATTTTCCTTTAAGCACTGAATAAAATACATACCACAAATTTTGGTATATCATATTACCATTTTCATTCAACTCAAAATAGAGTCTAATTTCTCTCATGATTTCCTGAACCACAAATCATTTATAAGTTTGTTTTTCAGTTACAATGTATTTGGAAGTTTTCAGATATCTTTTTGTTATTTCCAAATTAATTAGAATGTGGTCAGAGAACATAGTTTGTAAAATTCGATCACTTTAAAGTTATTGAGAGCTGTTTTGAGGACTTTCACAATATGCTTTGTCTTGGAGAATGCTTTATATGCACTGGAGAAAACTGCCAGGTGGCATGTTTTACAAATACCAACTAGGTCAACTTTCTTGATAATATTGTGTCTTCTCTATGCTTACGGACTTTTGGCATAATTCTCCTATATATTATTGAGAATGGAATGTTGAAATGCCCAACTGTAATTGTGGCTTTCTCTGTTTTTCCTTGCTGGTGTTTCCATTTTTGTTTATATTCTGAAGCTTATTCAATGCATAAATGTTTAGGATTTTCACATTGATGAATTGACCTCTTTATCATTATAAAATAACCCTCTTACCCCTAGTCATAGTCATTGCTCTGAATTCTACTTTGATATTAAAATAACTAATCCAGTTTATTTTGATTAGCATTTAGCAGTTATAGGATTTACTATTCTCTCACTTTTAACCTTTCTGGGTCTTTGTATTTATAGTGAATTTCCTCCTACCTCACCATCATTTCCCTTAATTTCCATGAGTTTTGCAGGGCTCTGCAGCTGAGTCCTCTGCCCTACCTATACTCGTCTATAAGATAAATACTTCCAAGCTTTATAACTCTACCCTGGACTTGCAACTTCACCCCAGACTTGTATAGTTAGCTGCTTACTAAAGCTCTATTTGGATGTCTAGTAAGTATCTCAAACTTTACACGTCCAAAACTAAATTCCTGGTCTTCATCTCCAATCCATAGTCTTTGTTTTAGTAGGTGGTAAATCTATCTTTTGGCTCAGGTCAAAAATTTTGGAGTAATTTTTCACTCTTTGTTACATATCTTATATCCATCTCTCACCAAGTCCTATTGAATTTACCTTCAGAATATGTCCACATTCCAGAAGATCATCACAACAGCATCACTACCCACATTGCACAGCAGCGCCACTGTTCCTTAAATGACTAACAGTCTCATTATTACTTCACCATCTCTACCTCTCATCCACCCACTCCACTCTCTGTACAGCTGCTAAAGTGATCCCTTTAAAACTTCACATCGGATCATATTTCCCCTAGTTTAAAACCCACTAATGACTTGCCCTTTCAGAATAAAAGCCAAAGTCCTCACAATCACCTCAGATTGCCACATGGCTTTTTGATTATATACTTCAGCTCTTTTTCTAATGTCAACTCCATAACGAGGTCTTTGCTGACCACTCAGTTGAAAATTGTAAAGCATCTCCCAAGCCCTGGCATCACCAATCTCTCTCCAAGCTTTATCTTTTTTCCAGAGAACTTACCACATGATTATATACCATGTATTTTACCTGTTTATGTTTTTATTGTCTGTCTTTCCTGATAGGAGGTGAACTCACTAAGATCAGGACTTTTTCTTTTCTCTGTTTTCCTTCACATTGTAATCCTCCCACCTAGAAGAGTACCTGGTACTTAATCAATACCGATTGAAGAAATGAAATAAACAAAACTTTTAGAAACTGAACAATATATTGAGTTTTCAAAAAATACCTTTGCTCGATATAGAATAGTAAAAGTTGTATATGAGGATCATATTTTCATTTATACTCCTAAGGTATCCACTTATCATTAACCATATTCAAGTATCAGTGTCTACTTCAACAGTGATGTTGACTAAATTGATTGTGTGTGTGCGTGTGTGTGTGCACGCACACACACGCACACACACAATTTCATTCATCACCTCTGCCTATAATCTGTCACTGCTTTGCTCAAGATTTATAATGGCTCCAAGCTTACACACACACACTTTGTAGATTTAGGCACGCCTCCTTTTCCAATATAGTTCACATCACTTCTCACCAAGGACCCATCATTTCTTTAACTTTTTTCCATGTCTCTAAGAACACTGTGCTCTCTTTATGCCTAAGCCATCACCCATGAGTTTTCGTCATCCTGAATGCCCTTATGATTCCCTTCTTAGAAAATGCTCAGTTTTCTTTGACAAATATATCCAATACTGACGTGTCTCTTCTCTTCAGACTTACAGACATCATTGTTTGTAACATTCACGTAACATTTATCCTAACCTGCCTTTTATTGAAGCATGCGTGTCATTATAGCTCCATTGTCCTTCTAAAACATCTACCCAGAAATGGTTAATTCTGACTGAATTTAACTACCTATATTCTTTGAGTTTATACCCCTAATGCTGAGCACTGAGGGGAAAGACTTACAAACTAGCAGATTGATGCTGTTCTAAATTCATGATATCCAACTTCAACAGGGCTGCCATTGATTTCCTAATTAGCTCTCATTCTCATTTCTTCATAACAGCTATTTCCAACCTTCTCCTTTCTCCTTAATCCTCTGTTCCTGCCAGTTTGCGTCTCACCCCAGAGCATATGCCTTAGCCTCCTACTTCAAGGAGAAAATAGAAGCCTACTAGCAATGTTCTCAACTTCATGCAACCAAAGAAGTTTATTTGTACCTGCACTGATCCTCTCTTCCTTTCTCTCCCTCTCATTTTAGTGGGTGAATTCACTGTCTAGTGCTAATCTCTCCACCTGCTTTCTTGCTTGCCTTCCTTCTCACCTTCCAGCATTCTCCTTTGATGAATGGAGGAGAATCCCTTCTCCAGGAGCTTCAGCTCTATCATTATTTTGAGCTTCCTTTCTATCAGTATGTCCTATGCTCAAGTGTTGCCTAACTTTAGAACAACCTTTTTGAAAGCACATTATTCTCCAGCCACCAACTTTCTTATCATCTTTCGTTCATAGATACAGACTTTGAAAATGTTAACCACCTTTGTGTCTATTCTTCTCTTCCCATTCATACTTCATTCCACTGAATAGATCTTCCTCGACTTCTGATTGGGTTATGTCCCAATAAACCCATTGTAAGTTGACAATATCCTAGGTTAAAAGTGCATTTGCTATACCTAATCCACTAAACATCATACCTTAGCCTAGCCTGCCTTTAATGTGCTCAGAACACTACTTTCCTATAGTTGAGCAAAATCATCTAGCACAAAACCTGTTTTATAAGAAAGTGTTGGATATCCCATGTAATTTATTGAATAGTGTACTGAAAGAGAAAAGCAAAAGGATTGTATGGGCACAGAATGGTTAATCAGTGTATGACAGCATAGGTTGTTTACCATTGGGAATGTGGCTTGCCGCCTCTGCCCAGCAATCACAAGAGAGTATTGTGCCACATATGATTAGTCCAGGAAAAGATCAAAATTTAAAAAAAAATTCAAGTATAGTTTCTATTTAATACTTACATTTTAGCATTATCATGAAGTCAAAAAATCATGTTGATTTATTTTAAGTGGAAGACTGTAATCTAGCTTCCCTCCTATAATATACTGAAATAGTTACTCTCAACCTTAGAAGAAAGTCTTACTTTGTAGAATGATTAATAATATTTAGAGTCTTGGATCACCTGGGTGGCTCAGTCCATTATGCGTCTGACTCTTGATTTTGGCTCAGGGTTCGTGATCTCACGGTTTATGAGATCAAGCCCTGCGCTGGGCTATGCACGGACTATAAGGAGCCTGTTTGGGATTCTCCCTTCCTCTCTCTCTGACCCTAACCCCCTCAAAATAAATGAATAAATGTCAATAATAATAATAATAATAATAATGGTAACTGGAATCCTGCATTTTGATGCCCTGCATGTCTTCCTCAGTGTTCTTGTGCCAACTCAGTGTTCCCCCTCCCCCACACACTATGCACCACAGCTTTTTATAACTCTTGGAATGTATAATGTGTCTCCTTCTCTGACCATCAGGTTTTAATGTCTTGTAACTTTGGCATCTTGGTGAGCATTTGTATATTTTCCAAGTCTTACTTAGAAATTACTTTATTCAGAAAATTTCTCTCTTGCTCTTCTCCTAAGTGTGAGGTTAAAGTTGTCCATTCTGTTGTCACACAGCAGGTTATACTTCTCTTTGCATTGTAATTGCTCATTTAACTGTCTATTTCTCCCACTAGATTATAAATTTCATTATGGCATGAAACCTTGTTTGTCATTGTCATCCATGGTTCCCTAATACAGAGCTTGTAGGCCATCACTAAACACACACACACACACACACACACACACACACTATAACTTTAGTCACTGTGTAATTTGTGATATATGTATAGTATTTCTAACAATAAACCTTTCATTTTCCCATTCGCAAACATACAGAATTTTTGAAGCAAAAGATGCAAACATAGGGTTACATTGTCACTGTAAATCATCACACTGGCTTAACATTTTTGAAATACTAGAGAATCAGGGGCGCCTGGGTGGCTCAGTCGGTTAAACGTCGACTTCGACTCAGGTCATAATCTCACAGTTCATGGGTTTGAGCCCTGTGTCATGCTCTGTGCTGACAGCTAGCTCAGAGCCTGGAGCCTGTTTCAGATTCTGTATCTCCCTCTCTCTCTGACTCTCCCCTGATCACACTATCTCTCTCTCTCTCAGAAATAAATAAAACATTAAAAAAAAAATTTTTTTTTAATTCTAGAGAATCAGTTCCATAGCTATTTTTAGCTACAAAAGTATTTTTCCAATAGTATAGCCAAAATTTAATATAATATAAATGTAATATAAATGTAATATAAATGTATATTAATATAGTGTAGGTATTGGCTAAATATTAGAGCACCCAGAACTTAGTCGTTCATCTTAATTCCTTTTCTGGAATTATTGGTCAGATTGGGCTTCCTTATTTGTTAGTTTCAGGGCAGTGTTCTTAAAAGGGTAGAAGGGAAAGCTGAAAGGCCTATACAGACAAGCTCAAAAGTCATATCATCTCCAGTCTGTGGGTTGAAGCAAGTTGCAAGACCGATGCATATTCAAGAGGTAGGAATATAGATTTCACTCTTTGATGAAAGGAAAACAAAGTCATATCACAAAGGTACAGACAAACTACTCCAAACACCACCTTTCCCATCCCAATTAATGGCAAACCCATTCCTCTAGCTGCTCTGGCAAAAATCCTTGATGTTGCCTTTTGTCTAGAGTAGCTGCATAATTTATCATCCAAATGGAGATTCATTTGGAAGAGAAACCAGAAGTGAAATATAATTGAAATTATATAATTTTTGTAATGGGTATTTCTCAGTGGAAAATTAGAGGTTACTATGGATCTAGAAAAGATTTTATTCAAACTACTTTTGAAAACACTTTTCTAGGGGCACCTGAGTGGCTCAAATTGGTTAAGTGTCCAACTTTGGCTCTGGTCACGGTTTGTGAGTTCAAGCCCCACATCAGGCTCTGTGCTGACAGCTTAGACCATGGAGCCTGCTTCATATTCTATCTCTCTCTCTCCCCCTCTCTCTCTCTCTGCCCATGCCCTACTCACACTGTTTCTCTGAATAAATATTAAAAAAGGAAAAAAAAAAAGAAAAGAAAACACTATTCTAAAATAAAATTTACATATAGCCATGTATTTTAAAAAGTACAAAACGGTATTTTGAATTACTGATACAGAGAGTAGATTCTTCTCTGTACACTGTAATATTTTTAAATGAGAAAAATACTATATCTGCAAGTGTCAACAAATCCAGGAAGCTGAGAGAAAATTCTGGTAAATGGAGGAGATCTCAATTCTAATTTATTTCATTAAAGTGTGTACATGGTTCATTTAAAATAGTCCATAAATTCTTTCTTTTTGCCTCCATCAAGGGGACTTATGTCTGATAAATATTTTTAGGATAAAAATATGTCAAGTAATTTTCTCTACATTTGATTCTTTTGAGCATTTCACAGATTTAGATATTGCAAAACATAGGACTTTAAGATTTTACCCCACTGGCACAGAATATAAATGCATACATTTCAAAATGAAAGTTCTATGGAATGAATCTTTCTATACTTGGAATATTGCAAAGTGAAATTGTAAATTTTAAACATGAAATTCTGTACCTCATTTGGGCTGTCATCACCTGTTTTGTCCTGTTACTCCTTTCTTTTTATAGAGATAAATTTAAAAGTCTGCTTTCAGGTTTTAGCTTTAATAATTAGCTGCAGTACATTAAAATCTTTAGTAACTGGAAATTTGTTTTGTTTACATTTTCCCATCACTGAATACTTTGATTACAGATTTCCAGTGCTTGGAACAGAAATCAACTGACTTTTGGAAAACACAGTCAGAAAAAGTTCATTGCCATATGTAGTACTTGAAAAGATCAAATACAGGGTATGACACTTGGCTGACTGCACCTATTTGGAGGTTTTGTGGGGGGGTTTTGTTTGTTTGTTTGTTTTTTAGCTTTGTAGCTCAGTTTTCCTGTGTGTGTGTAAATTATTTGTAAATTTTGATAACATTCATTTTTATTTTTAGAATATCACCCTAAATTTGAACTCAGTTTTGACTTGCGTATGTTCCACAATCAATTCCAATATATTTCTACTTCACTAGGATCTTTTTTAAAAATTTTTTAATGTTTTTATTTATTTCTGAGAAAGAGGGAGAGGGAGAGGGAGAGGGAGAGGGAGGGGGAGGGGGAGAGGGAGAGGGAGAAGGAGGGGGGGGAGAGAGAGAGAGAGAGAGAGAGAGCGAGAGAGCAAGCGAGCATGGGAAGGTCAGAGAGAGAGGGAGATACAGAATCTGAAGCAGGCTCCAGGCTCTGAGCTAGCTGTCAGCACACAGCCTGACATAGGGCCCCAACCCATGAACCATGAGATCATGACCTGAGCCAGAGTCGCATGCTTAACCGACTGGGCCACCCAGGCACCCCTCTATTCACTAGGATCTCAATGAGTAAGAACGGTGTTCTTTTCATTATGATTATAATACCGTACCCTCTACCCCCCCCAATTTACATTCAAATGTTCATTGCAAAACAAATAATTCTATCTTTATTGTTTCATTTAACCAAGGGGAATTTGAAAAAAATGTTAGAAATTTCACCTTCAAGGGTGCCTGGTTGGCTCAGTTGGTTGAGCGTCCGACTTCGGCTCAGGTCATGATTTTGTGGTTCGTGGGTTCGAGCCCCGTGTCGGACTCTGTGCTGACAGCTAGCTCAGAGCCTGGAGCCTGCTTCAGATTCTGTGTCTCCCTCTCTCTCTGACCCTCCCCTGCTCACACTGTCTCTGTCTTTCTCAGAAATAAATAAAAATAAATAAAATATAAAGAAATTTCACCTTCAAAGGAATGAAATGTTAAAAACTTTCCTTTGAACTAGCCGAAAAAAGTAATGAAATCTTTACTGGATTAACTGATTTTGTATTTGAAAAATCTGTTGACACAGAGCACCAGCATCGCTTAATTATTCACAAAGTTCTTCAGCTGTTGGACCATAAGAGCATTTGAAATGGAAGATGAGCAGAAGTAATCTGAAACAATGACCATTGATGTAAATGCAAAGTCATTCTTCATTTGATGATCTCTGAACTTAACATTTGGCAGTTGCACATATAAAATCATTTTGAAGGACAATCTTAAACTCACTTGGAGTAGACACTGATTTTTCTTTCATCAGATTTTTGTCCTCTGTTTTTTTTTTTTTTTCTGTCCTCAGTACCAGCATCACCCCATTTGTTGACAAGATTTCATTCCTGGAAGATGGAGATGGACTTTCTATTGATGACAAGTTTTCCATTTTCAGCCTTGACTGTGCCATTGAATTTGCTATGGGTGGAATCATACTGGAACATCTTGACCTTTGTGTCTTGGAGACACGGCTGGCGCTGCACCAGATGTTGTGGCTGTCTCTGGAGCTGGGATGAGTAGAGAGGTGTTCTTCATTTTCCATGTCACTTGTGCTATCAGTAATACTCTCATGGAAGAGTTTATGTAGGTTGTATATTTATCATCAACTTTCTTGAGGAATGGAGACTCTGTACTTTTTTTTTTTGAAAATCATTGGTTTTTTTTTTTAGTTTAGTGAAGCCAAAAATGTTTACTACAAATGATTACAAAATAGTAAAACAAATAGTTGTAGATTTATGCCATGTAATATATGACTAATAATGCAATAGACAATGAAACTTTGAAGCAGGTATGTTCAGATTCTTTTCTATACAGGACTAGTCACTTTCTAATCTCCTCTCATATTTCAGAAGACACTTGTGACCATTGACACTGCTGACTAGTGATTGGGTGACATGATGTGTCTCCCAGGCCTGGCGGGCACAATTGGTGAGTACACCAAGTGGTCACTAGGAATGATGGTGTTGAATACTTCTGTGTACTAGAGAGGATGGGGTTTCTAAGGGAGCACACTTCATTTGATCAGAGGAGTGTAACCTTTTCTTCTCTCCACACCATACCCAATCCATCAGCACATTCTGTTTTCTTTACCTGCATAATTTGTCTCAAATCTTATTGCATCTTGCAACTTACTTAGCTACCTCTATGGTTCAAATAACCACCCTGCCTAGGCTGGATTCCTGCAGTAGCCTCTTATCTGGTCTCCATGCTCTACCTTTGTCCCTCAATAGTTTATTCTCACTACAGTAGTTAAGTGATATTTAAAACATTTAAGTTAACACCCTTCTTTCTTCTATTAGAAATGCTATAATGACTGTCTAGTTACCTCAGAGTAACAGCCAAAATCCTTGTCTTGAACTCCAAAACCTACTCCATCTGGTACCATTACTCCTCTGAATTAATCTCCTAAACCCTCCCGTTTTTACAAGCTACATCCAGCCACAAGCTACTCCACGATGGTCCCCAAATACTCTTCAGGCATCTCATCTGAGGGCCTTTTGTCTAGTTGGTGCTTTTATCTGGAATTCTCCTTCCCCAGATATCCTCTTGGCAAAATTCCCTCACTTTATTCCAGAATGCAAATGTAAATCTCATCTCCTCAATGGGGTTTACCTGATTATTCTATTTAATACTGCTAAGTGAACACATGTCTAACTTACTATGAGCCTCTCTACTCTAGTACTTACCAGTGTTTATATACTATATTAATTCTTGTACTGGTCAGCTTAGTCTATCATACTACTATCATACCATAGTAACAAAAGACCTCACTTACTTACAACAACATTTATTTCCATAGATTGACTGAGGCTGTGCTTCAGTGTCTTTTTCATTCTGAATAGTCCATGCTGAATGCCTTTCTCCTTGTAGAGAGAAAAGAGACAGATGCTCCTTCTTGGAATAGCACCCATTACTCCCATTGACATTTCATTAGCTAAAACAGGTAATATGGCTGAGCTTGAAGTAAAAAATGTAGAAAGAAAATCCTCCCATAGAAAGGGGCTTGAGACTAGTTAATGTTTATTATTTATTGTGTTCCTCCTACTAGCACCTTTATCTCCTCTTGTGTTTGTAGGGCTCTTTATCTCTTGTGTTTGTGGATTTTCCCCCTAATAAATATTAAGTACAGAGCACAGAGCTTGGCACATGGTACCTATTAAGTAAAGTTTTATTGAATAAATAAATAAACAAAAATATACTACAATGTGTTTTTATGTTTCTGTCACTAATTAAAGTTCTTTAAAGTTGCCATGGCTGATGTAAATGCTATCTCTATTACTTAAAAAAAAAAAAAAAAGACTATAGACTTATATAACAATTTATTATTGATAGCTAAATTCCAGTGAAGATATAAGACAATGGGCATTAAGGAGGGCACTTGTTGGGATAAGCACTGGGTGTTGTATTTAAGCCAATTTGAGAATAAATTATATTTTAAAAAAGAATATGGTGAAGGATAATGAATAACATTTCAATGATAAGGGGTCCATTGGTGTTTCTGTAGCTTTATAAGTGGCTGCTTGTCTTCAGACATGTTTCCTTTGCTAATAGAATTCATATAGCAATGTGACTAACCCAAAAGGGCATGTCATGATTCCTCTAGGTCAATAATGGCATTCATTTTCCTCTCTTACCCTTTGTAGAGATTGTTCTGAGATGATTTCCTAAAGAAGTTTGGGAAGAGCATCTGGAAGTCAGTTTGCTCCCCAATGAAAGACATAGCTGTATTAGGAAAATATCCTTCTTGGTCTTCTTCTCCATCTTTTCCTGCTTGGGTGCTGTTGGATGAAGGTGGCATGCCTAGAGCTATGGCAGCCATTTTGTGACCACAAGGTGACAAATATGGGGATGAAAACAAATACATGGAGAGTGAAGGATTAGAGAAGTGGAAAGAACTGATATCTTTTATCATATCATTAAACTGTCACAACAACTCCACCATTACCTCTATATAGTATTCTTGGTAGGTAGACACTCTATATACTTACAAAGTGGTTCAAGACGCTATATTTTAGATGTTTTGTTCTGGCAGCTGAATGCATCCTAACTGAGACATGTCTCTTGGGTCAAAAACATCACCAACAGGTATTATAATATCTCATAGTATAGCATGTTTCAAATATGTTTCAAAAACATCTGAAACAAGTAAGGATTACATATTAAAAGAGTAACTTTGGCATATTGCCAGTATATTTGATATGGTCAACATGCTAAAACGTAAACTGGCTTGGCCAGCTATAAATGAGACACAACTTTTAGAATTGACCCAAAGTAGTCTGAGCTGTTTTTTGTCAACCAGTTCTTTTAACATTATATAGATTTGATAATGAAAACATTCAAGCCCATGCTAAATCACCATATTAATGTAGAAATACAAAGTACATGTATTTAGCATTTAAATATTTACTATTTAGCATATATGCCTGACTTTACAAGGGTCTAGTACTAATTTGGGGCTAAATATGGTTTTATAATTTCATAGACGTATCTTTGGAAGTATCTGGCAATCAATATGGGTTTTGATTATTAATCCCTCACTGTGAAAAATGGATGTTTTGCTCCAAATCCAGGAAGACATTATGTATTTCAGAAAAAGGCATAAGAATCTGAAGATCTCTCTTTGCCCCGATGAGACGATGTCAGTTACACAAGGAAGGGAGTAAATGACATTTGTATTGAATTGAAAGATGTATTAGATGTAGTTATGAATTCATTTGACAGTAAATAATAGACAATCCGATTACTATGGCTTCAGTAGGGTTTTTCTCATGAAACAGGAAGTTAAAGGGTGGGATATTCAGGACTGCCATGATGGTTCAGTGATGCCATTAGGAACTAAAGCTCTTTCTGTCCTCAGCTACTCCATTCTTATTATGCATTCACTAACATTTATTACTTCCTGTTTCAGGGTTGAAGAATAGGATTTCAAGCTTGTGTCAGCTTTCCTGGACAGAGGAAAGAACTAAGGACTAAGTAAGGACTAAGCCTCACTAGGGCCTTTTGATTTGGGGAAGCAAACCTAACTTCTGGTGGTATCTCATTGACCAGCACCATGTCATAAGCCTCCTGCTGACAGCAGGGTAATGTGAGAAATTGATTATTTTAACTTTCTAGTCTTTACAGAGAATAATGCAAAAGTGAGAGAATCACAAATGGTTTCTGGAGAATATAATTATATGGAAATTAGTTATCACTTTTATGGTATCTCTTATCTGAAGCTGAGAAAGTAGTTCTGAATCTTCTTAATTACAGCTGGAAGAAGCATATCCTTTTCCCATGTTAGTTCAGTTTTCCCTGCCAGTGATCCATTCTCTTCCTTCATGTCTCCTATATGAAGATTACCCATCTTTGGAGTCAGCTCTATAATATGCAGTGTTCAGCACAGAATGAAAATGTGAGGCCCTGGGGCGCCTGGGTGGCTTAGTTGGTTAAGCGTCCGACTTTCACTTAGGTCATGATCTCGCGGTTCATGGGTTCTGGCCCCACGTCGGGCTCTGTGCTGACTGCCAGCTCAGAGCCTGGAGCCTGTTTCAGTCTGTGCCTCCCTCTGTCTCTGACCCTCCCTGCTCACGCTGTCTCTCTCTCTCTCTCTCTCTCCTAGAAATAAATAAAACATTAAAAAAAAAAAAAAAAGAAAATGTGAGGCCCTGACCAAGGTTCATAGAGTCAGTCTCCCGGTCTGATGGGACTCTCACCCCAACCCATGGGGATAGGTGACCTCCTCCCCCCTTACCACTGCCAATGAATTGCATCCTCTGTGCTGGGACACAATTCACCTCGATGAGGTTCGGTGAGAAACCTCTACTGAACTGTCACTGAATGTCCGTTTCCTGACTCTTCTGGTTCTTCTTAATCCCCAGTTGTGCCCTGTGGGTAATAAGGATTCCATAGCCTCGTTATCAACTTCTTGGGTGGTAACAGCTGTGCCTTATACTGTTCTTGGTGTTATCCCAGAGCTGCGCCCTCGGTCAATCCCTGAAACATCATTAATTGCTCCTGCCCTTTGTCCTTAACTATATAGCAGGTGCTGTCTTAGTGACAGTCATGAAGCCTGCTGTTTTGTGACCAGCAGCAAAGTCCTGACCTATATCATAGAGCTAAATGAGACTTTTCCGAAGGTCTTCACCGTACTCTAGGTCAGCACTCTCCTTGGGGACTCCATGACTAGGGCTTCATGGACCTCAAGGTCACATGCAGCATCTCCACTTCAAGAAGGACTATAGAGACAGAACTCACTTATTCCCTCCTGGCTTTAGACTTAGTTTCTTCTTTAATTCTTATTATAAGCTGGGTGTGACATTGTCTCCTCTCTGTGCACTGTCACATTCCGAGAAATAGCTTAGTGATCAAAAAGTAATTAGAAGCAAGCTTACCTTTTTCCTGACATTTCTTGAAGAAGGTCCAAGAGATTTAATGCATATTTCATATCAATATCCCCACACTCTGTCATTGGACCCCCAGACCTCTGCACCACACCTTATATCCTCATCCTACAAAAATTCTTACAGAAACACATTCTATTTGGACGTTGGAATCTTCACCATCTCACTCACTTTATTACATCTTCTCTTTTACTTTCCTTTGAGTATAAATGTAGTTTCTCCCGATCTGCCCACCCTAATGATATTCCCTTCACTCCACAAGATGCATAGAAAGGCCCAGAGATTTCTCTCACAGGCTCAAAATCTCCCTTTGAAGTTTGGAGAGACAGAGACATAAAAGGCAGTGAGAGACTTTACTTTCAAGGGAGAGCAGAGAGAGAAGATTGAAACATTTATAATTGAATATCTTTTACAATCCCCATCTCTCTGAGAATCACTGCCCGGGCTGCCTGGACTTCCTTCCCGGAGACAAGGAAGGGATCTGTCTCACTGAGTACACACAGAACTGTGCTTGGGGGCAGAGAGCCAAAATTGCTTTCTGTTTATCATGGGAAAGAGCTCAAGGTACTTAGTTTTGAGCTGCACTGAATCTAGTATCATTCATCTGTTTATGTTCTTTTAAAAAAAAAAAGCCTTTAAAAATTCAGTGCAGAGCAACAACAACAACAAAAAAGCAAATTGTCCTTTGATTCCATAATGGCTTTTATTCCCCAGAACTGCAGTGTGCAAATAAAGGAAAGCAAATTATGTTCTGAATTAAACTTTTCTTGCTTCGGCGAGGCTGAGTCACCTTTGACGTTCCATTTTTTTTTTACAGAGCCGGCCGCATGTCTAGAGTTATTTTCAAAGATGTCACGTACGAACCTGCAAACTTCAGGATGTTCCACTTCGGGCAAGTCATCTAAAGGAAGGTAATGGAGCTGAGTTTACCCGTATGTTTCCCTGGGCTTTGGTTCCCTCCCTAATCTATCGGTATCTACAGTAGCATCCAGAATATTAAAGTACAGTCATTATAGATGCAGGCCTCTCTGGTTCTCTTGGATACACCACAGATGGCAAGATGCAATCAGAGGGGGAAGATAAGTGCATTAAACTTCCCCTTGCATACATCCCATGGTAGGGAGATAAGCAAACGGTAAGCAGTTTTTCAGTAAACAACTTCAGAATGTTTCTTAGGCTTTCAAATAGCCAAGAACACAAGCATTAGCGCATGGTCCTAATAACTTATATAAATCCGTGGCGCATTCAGAAAGAATGCTCTCTGCAGAAGGGGAGAAGAGAGTGACGTAGAAGGTACTTAATTAGCCTTAAGCAGAGGACCTAAACAGTAGTAGTCTCCAGCTATGTGCTCCTTTCTGTAGAATTTGCTTTCTCAATCAATGCCAGACATGAAGGCTTCCTGTGCAGTTAGTCCCAAATTTCTCTACGGGAAGAGCTTGGGGCACCAATCTGGTGAGAGAGCAAATGCAGTGAGTCTTAACTCTGTTCATTTAGAAGTGCCTATTTTATTTAGATCACATCAATATCCAGAATATCTTGGAGAGTGCCAATGGAGATTATTTGAGGAGGGGGAGCTGGCTGGCACCCTTCCAAGCCATTCCTACCTCAGTGCCATGTGTGGGCAGAGTCCAGTCTTCCACAGCATCAAGTTATCATTTCAAAATACTTCTGAGAAATATTCACATTCAATGATTGGAAACAAGCCTCCAGAGAAAGCCATGGAATCAATGGGAATACCTCTGATTTGTTTTTTTGAGTTTTAAAGGAGGCTGGTCAGTGTATGGCTTGGGGCATGGATTTTAGAGTCAGTCAGAGAGAACTGGTTTTTGGTTTTGTTTTGTTTTATTTTGTTTTGAGAGAGACAGGGTGCGAGTAGGGGAAGGGCAGCGAGACAGAGTGAGAATATCAAACAGGCTCTGTGCTGTCAGTGCAGAGCCCAGCACTGAGCTCTAACTCGTGAAACTGTGAGATCATGACCTGAACCTCAATCAAGAGTCGGATGCTCAATTGACTGAGCCACCCAGGTGCCCCAAAGGGAATTGTTGCTAAAGCCCAGTCCCACCATTTATTTGTTGGCTGACCTCGGGCAAATCCTTTTATCTCCCCGACTCTCAGATTCTTTTCTTGTAAGTAACCTACTGCCCAGGATTATGTGGGTGAAGACAGTACGTGCATAGTTCTGAAGACATTGCTTGGTACCTCATCGGTGCTTAGAAATGGTAGCTATTACAATTGCTATCATTGCTGTTATTATTTTATTGAACCAGTATCTGCCCTGATGTGTCGCCCTTCAGTGTATTATCCTCGTTCATTCACTCAACCAAAAATAGGCTTTATCTTCACCCAGGCTTTGGCATAGGTCAGGAAGACACTTAGTTGAGCAGTTGAAAGTTTGGCAAAATGGAAAGACTTGCACATGAATTTATTTCTAACAATACCTTGACAATTATGTATAAGTTCTAGGGGTGCTCTGAGAAGCAGGCTGTGAATCCTGACTGTGGGGACTGGAATAGGCTTTGTAGAAGAGCTGACCAATTTTAGTGGTTCCAGAGGATGAATAGAAGCTCAGTGGCTGGGGAGTGGGATGGGAGTGGAGAATTTCAGACTGAAAGGAAGAACTGTGTGAGTAAAGGAAAATGTGTTTAGAAGTACCAAGTTCTTTAGAATGATTAGTCCTCAGAAACCAGAGAGTAATTTTAATGAAAGGGAGGTTGGGATAGGCGAGGAGTGGCAGGAAGAGAATCGGACCTGTAGTCAGAAACCCTGGAAGACGGAGGGGTTCCCACTTATGCTGTGTGTACAGCAGAGGCATTGCGAGGTTTAAGCCGGGAGATGTCACAGTACAAATCTTACTGTGCATTTTGGAAAGATAGTTCTGGTATGTTGTGAAGGGTCTGTGTGGGAGAAATACGAGGTGAGATGCAGAGACACTAATTAGAAAATTATTGCAGTAAGGAGGCATTTGAGTTCAGAGGCAGTGGTAATAGAGAGATGGTGTATTTAACAGATAGAAAGGCAGGACTCTGCAGTGAAAATATTTACCCCTCACTGAAGAGTCACTTTCAAATATTCTAAGATAACTGTTGTGAGCTTTCTGAATCTTCCATTTATCAAACCAAACATCTCCCACCTCTTTGTTTTGATTTAGAGATACCTTGTCTTCCCCAGCATAGTTTCTGTGATTAATCTAAGTTTGTCATTTTTCTCTCTTAAAATGAACTGAATTGAAACCCATATTCAAATATAGGTCCATCACCCCACCACCAACAAGATAGTGTACTGTACATTTATTATAAAATGGCATTATGTCTTTAAAAGTCTGGTCATAATCTTGGCATCTTTTGAAACTGCGGACACCTAATACCCCCAAGACTTTCTTTTTCCACGTTAACTGTTACTATGCTACCTTTCAGCATCTGATTTGGAAGGTTCCTAGTTATCCATATAATCTGATATTTTGACAGGCTGAATTAGTTGGGCAGGTGTCTGGGAAAATCCCTGGAAGATTATATTATGAAATGGCTTATGTTTCTAAATAAGTAAGAGTGATTTATGGATAACCAGATCTATTAAGCTGTTTGCTAAGCTGTTGGTATAGACTTATATAGAATAAATAGTGATTCAAAACATTTATCTTAAATCTGGAGTCTAAGACACTTAGTTCAAGAATCCACCCCACCTCCTGACAAGCTGTTTTATAACAGAGCACTTTTAAGGGAATGGGGAATCTATCTTTAAAAAAATACTTTTAAGCTTCATTCAATTCATAGATCAACAAATTCAATTACAGTTTCTCATAAACCCAAATCATCTAGATATAAATAAGATGGCACAGGGGCGCCTGGATGGCTCAGTCGGTTAAATGTCTGACTTTGGCTCAGGTCATGATCTCACAGTTTGTGGGTTCGAGCCTCGTGTCGGGCTCTATGCTGACAACTAGCTCGGAGCCTGGAGCCTGCTTCAGATTCTGTATCTCCCTCTCTCTCTGAACCTCCCCTATTCGTGCTGTCTCCCTCTCTCTATCAGAAATAAATAAAATATAAATAAAATAAAATAAATAAGATGTCACAAAGATAATTCATGTTAAAAAATAACTAAATATTTTTATTGGTAAGCTCATGATGGTTGTCATGGACAGATTATCCTCAGGATGCCTTAGTTTCCCCCTCTGTAAAATATGGGAAAAAACAATGAAAATAGTAATAGTATCTCATGGGATCATTATGAGGATTAATCATATTTGTAGGATTGTTACAATTCTGCCAGTCTTATAAAAAGTACTATATAAGTAAGCATAATGTAAAGGTTTGTTAACCAAATAAGCATGATTTTCTTCCATCACTACCAAATGTAAGTAACCAGCATCTACATAGAGAAGAGTGAAGACTTCACTCATATTCTCTGTTCTCTAGTTTACCCTCAGCTGAATAAGAATATTTGATTATTCACCAAGAAGCATTTACTAAGTACTTACTATATTCCAGACACTGTGTTTAACTTGTTCTTATAAAATATTAAAATACATGAATTTGCTTTAAAAATTTGGAGTCTACAGGGTAGTTGGGTGGCTCAGTCAGTTAAGCGTCCAACTTCGGCTCAAGTCATGATATTATGGTTCATGGTTTCGAGCCCCCCGTCAGGCACTGTGCTGGCAGCTAGCTCAGAGCCTGGAGCCTGCTTTTGATTCTGTGTCTCCCTCTCTCTCTGACCCTCCCCTGCTCATGCTGCCTCTCTCTGTCTCTCAGAAATAAAGAAAACATTAAAAAAAACTGGAGACAGTCAGTTAGGCATCTGACTTCAGCTCAGGTCATGATCTCATGGCTCATGGGTTTGAGCCCTGCATTGGGTTCTGTGCTGACAGCTCAGAGCCTGGAGCCTGCTTCAGATTCTGTGTTTCCCTCTCTCTTTGCCCCTCCCCCACTCATGCTTTGTCTCTGTCTCTCTCTCAAAAATAAACATTAATTTTTTTTTTAATTTGGAGACTAGTAATTTTAATAAAGCTTAAACCACAAGTATAGCACAGGCCACATGGATAAATTAGTGCTTCCAGTCATATAGTACTTGGGCATCTGTATGTACTTAGGTATTTTCTTTTTTTTTTTTTTTTTTAATTTTTTTTTAATATTTTTTATTTATTTCTAGGAGAGAGAGAGACAGCGTGAGCAGGGGAGGGTCAGAGAGAGGGAGATACAGACTCTGAAATAGGCTCCAGGCTCTGAGCTGGCAGTCAGCACAGAGCCCGACGCGGGGCTCGAACCCACAAACCGCGAGATCATGACCTAAGCGAAAGTCGGACGCTTAACCGACTAAGCCACCCAGGCGCTCCATTAGGTATTTTCTTAAAAAACTGAATACAGCAGTATGACTGTGGCATGTGGTAGGGGGTTGGGGCCTATAATGCATTTTCTCTTAAAAATAAGTTTTTAATATATTTATAATATAGCCACCATTGATCTCTTTAGAAACAGAGGAGAAATACTGAGTGTGGGATACAATGGAGGAAAAGCTAGTGTCAAATTAAAGGTAGAAAGTAATGATAGGCATATTTGTGCATCGTGGAAGTTATCTTTCTCAGACTGCTTCAGACAGTCATTGTCATCTCAAACCTTTTTGTTTTTTGCACTGAAGTAATAAACATAAATATAAACTATGCATATTTGACACACAGATCAATAAACTACCTTCTCCTATCTGTACCTTCCAGCACCTCACACATGAACCAGAGATCAAGTGGCATTGTGCAAACATTGATCTTTCACTACCCTACCGTGGTCATTCCAAACACTTCCAGTTGTTCCTATTTGACAAGACTGTTATGAGTTAGTTCACCAAGCAGCCATCTATACTTATTAGGATGACCCCTGAAATGGTGAGAGTAGCTGTGTAGTGCTTTCCTGCCTGTACCCAAGCCTACATGTCCTTTTCTCACATGCAGCCTGAGATGGAGCTCGTATAATAAGGCTGCATCCAACCTGTGTCCCAGATCGGAGGAACTTAAACTGGTTCTGTCCAGTGCCACTCCCTTTTCCCCATCACCCTTCTTTCTGGAACACTGTAGAATAAACTGAGGTGATCAACTGGATGGGGCCAATCCAGGTCTGCAGGCACAGGAGGGTGTCACATCCACTGGGACTTCACTGAGTGCAGTGGGGGTCGTCCGTGAAGGCCAGTGTCCCTGTGTGGAGAACGGGAAGGCAGCCTTGTTGAAGCCTTGGCTTTAAACTTAGGATAGATTTCATTGGGGCGAAGGCTGGATGTTCTGAAAATTATGATATGGCGTCCCCAGAGCTCTTGAATGCAGCAAAAATGTCCGTGCTGGGAGGAACTTGGCTGAGACATCTCTCATTCCTGTATGAGCCCTGCAGACTCACCGCATTTTCAGAATCTTTCTTTTCTATCTTCTCCTCTCAAATGCGTTGCCTCCATTTTTATGCTTTTGACACAGATGTATCTATATAATGCATCTAACAGAATTTAAACATTTAATAACACTAGAGACTGCTTGGCAGGCTATTTCTGCTTTCTACTCTGGCAAACTTGAGGACATGGACAAGGAACCTGCTAACTATTTGAATGAAGGTACTTAGGGGAGAGAAAGGACAGGTTTTGAAGGGATGCGGAATATAAGCAAGAGAAAGAAAAATTGGCTAGCATTTCAAACAACTCTACAACAGCTCAGTTATGTGTGGGGGCCACCCACGTGTCACGGACCCTGGAGTGAAGTTGCAGGCATTCCATTCCTGTTCTGGAACTTGATGGCTGAGTAATTTTCAGCAAGCGATCTTCTCTCTCTAAGCCTCAGTGAGGTCCTTGTCTGTAGGTAATGATAACAATAGCACTCTTCCTCATGGGCTGTTTATGAGGATTAAGTGAGTAAATGTGAAATGTACTTAGAAGCATGCGTTAATAAGCATTCAGAAGTTGAAATGTTTTATTGACCTCTGTTTTTTACTTAACAAACTCTGATAGGACCATTATTATAAGTGAATTCATTTTTCAGACTTTCATATTTATACGCCCGGAAAAATACATATTACCAATCCTAAAATTGACCACGATTCAGGGAGGGTTAGATGGGTAATCTTGTTGTTATGGTAACTATTAAATGGTAACTATTAGGGCTCTGAAAATATGAAGACAAAAGCGCTTTGGGACCGAGCTCCCGTTGCTATGGATGTAAAGACCAAGGAAAACTTCTCAAGTCTGGGGCAGAAGAGAAGAGTCTGGAACAGGGTGGAAAAGAGCTTTCAATGCTGAGCCACTGGTGCAGAATCTCTTAATTTGCCTTAAACGTAACCACCACCAACCACCACTTCCATGCCAGCAGGTATTATTTTTTTGCTTTTGTTTTGTTCTGTTTTGTTTCCAGATCTCACAGAAGATATTTTCCATGGGAACGTATTTCTGGCTATAAATAGGAAATCAATGGTAAAGCAGGTTTCACTTTGCTGAGCTTATCAATTCCATAAACACGAAAGCAGCTCCTATATACGTCTGGCCAGGGCAAAGGGTGCTCGGCAAGGAGCCAGGCTTGTTTCTTTCTAAACTGCCTTTCTTGGCCCATTCAAATCCAACAGGGCTGAAAAGGAAAAGGGGTGTTCTTCAGCTTCACACAAACTCACAGCCATTTTGATGACAAGAAAGCAGTGTTGCTTCCCAATGCGTCTTTGTTCGAGTGATAGCAGGCCCATTGAAGCCTCCTGATGGAGCTCATTGAAAATAATAGGCCCCATTATCTTCCCTCGCAAGGCTGCCATGAGAGCTTCAAAAACTGAAATAATGACAGCACATACTGGATGTACAGTAGAAAGGCATAGCGTGATTATGGGCAATTTCTGGCTCTTTCCTACCCACCTCAGCAGATGAGGCGGGGACAGTGGCTCGAGCTGGGACACACAAGGAAGAGGCATTTTGCCTCTCTGCCCTTCGGGGCTGTTTGTATCTTTCGAACTTCCATGCTTTGTCTTCAATAGTTTGTGAACGTAAACCATCAATTTCAGAGTCTCTTCAGAAACCAGGGTTTGGAAGTAACAGCTTCTTTAATTTAGTATTGAAATACTGTCTCATTTGGTTATCTGGGAGGGACCGCAGCTGCAAGATTGGTATGAAATTTCTTTTTGAGACACAGCACGCGCCGAAACACAGGGTGACCTGGGCTCAGTCGATAGAAGATGGCTTCTGTGAGATGGCCAAGTGCCTCCTTTCCCCGGGTCACCTGTTTCTGGAACCCCAGATGGGCCCAGGAAATCAGATTCTCTGGAGGATTTCCAGGAGGGCCCAGTGGGAAGGGGACCAACCTGGAAGGGAGGAAAACATCCTTTCCTAGAAAAACACACTGAACAGGGGACACGTCTGTTGGGCTGAGAAATTGCCAGGGGGACAACTCCCCTGGGGGCTCGTGATGGATGTGTGGGAAAGGGCTCCCTCAGTGGGAGAACAGACCCTATTTCATGAAAGGGGGAGAAAAAAGGGAAGTATTTGCTTCTTTGAAACCTTTCTTTTTGTCGCTTGTTATTATCTCCGTGTTTTCAGAAATGAAATGTCTTAAAACCACCAACCAACACACACAGACATTATTTTTTTCATTTGAAACAACTCGAGAAAGGACGCGGAGTGCTGTGTACATCACCCTTGGGGCTTATATTTAATATAAGAACAAGATGGTCTCCCCGCTTCCCTTGTGCCCGACTCGAGCTGCGGAGGGGCCCGTGGTTGTCACGGCATCATCTGGCTGTGGTGGCAAAATGAGAAGTGACAAGAAGGAAAGGGATCGCTGATGGAAGCGGCCCACAAATCTGCCCAATGGTTGAGGCTGGCAGTTACACTCACCGGGTCCCAGGCAGGGAATATTGAGAAGCCGCGACAAGAGTTTATCGGGACTTACATCAAGGAAGTGAACTTCCTCTCCCCACTCATCCTTCTTCTGGCATATGCTCTTCGACATTCAATCTGGCGTGTGAATGCTTCCTCCAAGGGCCCCAGTCCAGGTGGCAATGTTACTTGATTTGAGAGATGTTACCCCGTGGGAAGCACGTGCCAGTACACCTAACCGGCATGTAGGATCAAATGCGTGTACACACACATGGCATGTGTGGCCCCACCTTGTCACATCAAATCGCAGGGGGCCCGAACCAGCAAAAGGCAAGTGGTGATCCTCTGGGCTGCTTGGCGACTGCAAGGCGTGGTGCTCTGTGGGCCTCAGTACCTTTATGCACGCACCTCTGGAACTGGATGAAAGGTCCCTTTACAGTGATTCCAGTCACAGCTCCATGATTGGCACTGAATATAAAAATCATTACTACTGAAAGTAAAATGTGAGAAGATTTTTAAGGGGAAAGAACATATTTCTTGTTTATGGCTTCTCGAATTGTGTGATTTTTACCTTCCTAAAAACTCTTAGAAGTGGAATGCAATGCCAGAATTTCATTATATTTGTTTTTTTAAGTTTATTTATTTATTTCCGAGAGAGAGTGAGAGAAAACACAAGTGGGAAAGGGCCAGAGACAGAGAGAGAGACACACAGAATCCAAAGCAGGTTCTAGGCTCTGAGCTGTCAGCACAGAGCCCAACACAGGGCTAGAACTCACTAACCATGAGATCATGACCTGAGCCGAAGCTGGACGCTTATCCAACTGGCCACCCAGATGCCCCAGATTTCATTATATTTGTTGAACTGTCTTATTCCCTTCAGCCTGCAGTACTGAAATATTGGACACTGGATGGCTTCTAAACAACAGAAATTTATTTCTCCCAGTTTTGGAGATGGGGAAGTACAAATCAAAGCCAGGCAGATTTGGTAGCTGGTGAGCTACTGCCTCCTAGTTCATAGAAGGCACCTTCTTACTGTGCCCCCACAGAATGAAAGGGGCCAGGGAGCTCTGCGGCCTCTATTTAATAAGGGCACTAATCCCATTCATAGGACTCTACCCTCATGACCTAATCACGCTTCTGCAACCCCACTCCTAATACCATCACTTTGGGGGGTAAGATTTCAGCATATGAGTTTTGGAAGGCCACCAACAGTCAGATGATAGAAAATAACAATTAAAGTTTCTTTTCTTCACTTTGAATCTGACAGGGTATTTTGTTCTCAGATCATTTGACTGTTACAGGTACTTTCCCCTGAATTTGTTCTGCTAATAGCAGCTCTGCTCTGCTAGGCTTATTCCATCCTCTTTTTTTTTTGGGGGGGGGGGGGGGGGGGGATGGGGAGGTGCATGTGTGTGTGATATCTGTTTACTTATTTCCTTATTTGTGTGTGTGTTTTTAATATTTTAATGTTTTCTTTATTTGTGTGTGTGAGAGAGAGAGAGAGAGAGAGAGAGAGAGAGAAAAGAGACAGTGAGAGAAAGAGAGAGGCAGAGACTGAGACACAGAATCCCAAGCAGGATCCAGTCTCCAAGCTGTCAGCACAGAGCCCGGCACAGGGCTCAAATTCACGAGCCTTGAGAGCATGACCTGAGCAAAAGTTGGACACTTAACCAACAGAGCCACCCAGGTGCCCCTTGTTTGTTTATTCTTTATGCAAAATGTTGGCCTGCTGATTTAAAAGTGTAACAGCCAGTAGGAAAACATTACCAAAAGGGCTCCACCTTTCTGAGATCTTCAGCTTCTCAATATTTACCAAAGTTTAGTGCAGGCATAACCTGAATGGAATTAGCGATGTGTTCACGTAAATCACAGATTCTGGGCTCTATCCCAAATCTTCTCAATTTCAGTCTTTGGGGATGGGGTTCAGGGGTCCTGCATTTCCAGGAGTCTGTCCAGCTGGGAATAGTCCAGATTGTTCTTATCCACAAAAGTGTGTGGAGACAGCTAGATTTGGGCCTCAGAAAGCATAATAGGGGGTAAAACCTTATGATTATACCTTCCAAATAAAATGAGTAAGTTCTACATTATCTCTCAAAAGCAGCCTCTCAATACTGCACTGTTTTCTCCTCATCATGTAAATAGCAGTAATGAAGAGATTTCCAATATCATAGATTTTGTTTTAAGGGGCTGCAGGGAAGATACAGCACAAGGTATCAGAGAATGTGTTTCCACTCCCAGGCATGTCCTACTGTAGCGTTGACCATGAATCTAAATCGGCTGAGTGTCCAATAGCACAGTCTATCGATAGCAGACGCAAAGCATAAAACTTCCTTGAACAAAAAGAACTTAGGGATCTTTTGAGTCTCTCTCCCTCCGGCCTACCTAGAGTATTTAGCCCTCAGAGTGGACCCAATTTTAACATCTCTCTCTTTAAATGACAAAATTATTTTGGAGCACCTGATTGGCTCAGATGGTAAGCACTGACTTTGGCTCCGGTCATGACCTCACAGTTCATGGGTGTGAGCCCCATGTCGCGGGCACTGTGCTGACAGTTCAGAGCCTGGAGCCTGCTTTGAATTCTGTGTCTCCCTCTCTCTCTGCCCCTCTTCTGCTTGTCCTCTGCCTCTATCTCTCAAAAATAAATACATATTAAGAAAATTAAAAAATAAACAAATGACTAAACTATTTTCAGGAATGATCATATAATGACCAGTGATAATCATTCATTTCTTGATTCATCCTTTATTAAAAAAAAAATAATTAACAACTTAAAAAGAATAAATTCAGGGGTGCCTGGGTGGCTCAGTCAGTTAAGTGTCCTACTCTTGGTTTCAGCTCAGATCATGATCTCAAGGTTTGTGGGATTGAGCCCCATGTCAGGCTCTATGCTGACAGTGTGAAGGCTGCTTGGGATTCTCTCAATCCCTCTCTCTCTGTCCCTCATTTACTCACACACACACGCTCTCTCTCAAATAAAATAAATATACTTAAAAATTTTTTTACAAAGAATAAATTACAGCTTTAAAGAATTTATTCAAGTTTGGCAAATTATTTTTATGTATTGTTTAAAATTTGGACTTACCAGGAATGTGGAGTTCATACTCTGTTTCATTCTTGCAGAATTTAAACACATATACCAACTTAGTCACCAGAGCGATAGAATTGAAATAACTTATGTTCTCTTTCTTCATTTTACCATCATGTGCCATCATTTTTTATTTACTCTTTAAATTCAGGCATATGCAGAGCCACAGCATTTGGAAATGCACTAGAAGGATGCCGAACTATTATGAACTTCTTTCAAACCAAACCTGTGTAGCTCAGTCCACATGTGTGAGGGGCTCCTGGGAGTTCTCTCAAGCACTTTTCATGTAGGATACAATGCTTGTTAACTAAGAAGTAATAAAATGTGCTAATCTGAAGTTCACGTATATATTAATAGAACTCAACAGTAACCTCAGTGACTGTTTAGAAATTGGGCCAACAAGAAATTTTTTTGCAGTGGTGCATTTCATCACTGACATTGTTTAGAATTGCTGGCGCACAGTGATAATGAAAAGCAGACAGTCTTTTGGTCTCTCGCATGGTAATAAATTTTTCGTTCTCTGTCAACAATGCATTTCCTTCTTGCCTGCACCTGGGGTGGTAGATCACATTGCACAGCCGTGATTGGGTGCTGGGGAACGTTGACTGTTTGTGTTTGTGTCTCTTTACTGGATCCTATGTGTAGTTTGAATAATTTAAGACTTGAACTGTCTACCTCACCATGGTGGTGAGGGGGCTCTTCATACTCTTTCTTCATGGCTGAATTCCATTGGATGGTGGCACAATAGCTCAGGTGGTGGGACACTCAGATTTCCATATTGATATCACTTCATGATGCACAGAATTGATATTTCTATGCCTGTAAATTGTCACCTGTGCCTCATTTAGCCCTCAGCTGATGCCTCTGCTCCAGCCAGCCCAGGGTCCTTACAGCCAAGGGAACATTCTTTTGCGGAACAATTTGATATCTGTGGATTTTGATCTCATCCTCATGTCCCATGGGGCTGAAGAAGCTTTTTTTTTTTTTTCCGATTTTGTGAATCAGGAAATGAAGATTCAGTAAATGACTAATTGGCAGGGTTACAAGTAGAGCTCAAGAGTTCTGCCTTGTGTCCCCCCATCTTTGCACATATTATCTCCATCTGAGGAAATATCATTCATTTCCTGGGACTGTGTAAATCCTCTGTTGTTTTTTTTTTTTTCTTATTCTCTCTCTTTTTCTTCTATAACACATTCTCACACTCATGAAAATGATAGCATAAATGTGTATCTAATACTTAAGAGTTCTAAAGATTTTCCATAATTTCTTATTTGTCTTTTTAACTTAGCTCCTCACTGAGAAACAGAGGTTAGGGAGACCTTTGGCTTATAACGGGTATAGTTCTGTGACTGGGGTCCAGGCCTTTGATTTCAGTCCTAGACTCTCTCTACCACACATCACACCTTTCCAGTTCTCAAACACCATTTTGCACCTTATCTCTTGACAATGCATTCCATGCCTTTCGAATATTGTTTACTTTTTTCCGTATGTGTTAGTCTTCTCTTTTCCCCAACTGGACTCTAACAACTGACTAAAAAGGTGATGTCTTATGATTCGTTTTTGTCTTGCTCTTCCCTGTATAGCACTTGGCACATTTCTAAGCACATAATCGTTTTCAAGAAACTATTTTTAGTCAGTTGCTTAGACAACTGATAGACCAAAAATATCTCTTCGCCATCATCAGTCCTTTGGCTCTTGGCAGGACTTATTTTCTGAGTCTCATCTTCATCTTACAGGTACTCTCATTAGCATATACTTATCATTCTTCAGGGTTTCTGAATTTGGTAGAATATTTTTGATTTCTACTGAAGCTAGCCATTGAGCCCAGCATTCTTCTATATTTTGCAGCATCTTGTTGGCCTGAATCCCTCCACCTCCATGCTCAGTCCTTCTCTCAAATTGTACCCCATGATGTGTCACCATTTAGTCATGTGACACCATGATGTGTCATGCATTTCGTTTCCCAGCTCTAGACATGTGACTACGTCCTGTTATCTCTTAATGCAACAGCCATCCAAATGAAGCATTAAAGAGAAAAATTAGCAGAATTGCCTTTGTCGGAGGAAGGGTGAACTGTTCAGAAAATCTGGCTTTGAAATTATGCTGGAAATTTCCATCCCCATCCCAGTAACAGATGAAAGATATATCTTTTGATTAGACAAGTGCCCTTGAAATAACCTACATCTGGAGTAAAAAAAAAAAACAAAAAAAAACAAAAAACAACCCATATAGCTCACATAGCGATGGCTATCAGAAAGAAGCTTGACCGATACAATTAAAATGCTACTGACTGAGAGTTCAAAGATTATGAACTCACTCGACTGTGAGGTCCTTGAGAGCACAAGCTGTCTAATCATTAATATTCATATCCCTGGTGCACAGGTATTTCTGCCTAAAATAGATCATCAAAAGTCTGTTCGCTAAATGAATGAACGAATAAATGAACAAAGAAAGAATGACATCAAGCACAGCTTCAACTCTGACTCTGCCACATACTAACTGGGCAACATAAGCTAAGTCAATAACTTGCACTGTGTCAGCTTGCGCACAGTAAACCTGGGATTTGAAGTGATCGACTAGCTTCACCTTGAGGTTATTGTGAAAGTAAAATACTGCATGCTTGTTGATGGTAACTAGGTAATGGCTTGTTAAATTGTAGTGCTATATATTTTATAGTAGTTAAACACAGATTTGGCTGCAAGTAACAAAATTTTACTGTTGTTTAAACATACATTTTATTTTCCCTACATAATCTACAAACTAGAGGTTAGCTAATGCTGGTGTTGGTCAGCAGCTTGGCGGTATCAGGGTCCATGTCTTCTCCACATTCCTCATCTTTCTCTCATGAGCCCAAATGACGACAGCAGCCCAGGTGCCAGACTGTGTTCTACAAAGGAAATGTAGGGTGCAGGAATGGTGACCCCATATGTGTGTGTTTTCTTTTATCTGGAAAGCTAATTATTTTCCCAGAAACATGCCAGCACACTTTCCTTAAGGTCTCATTGGACAGAACTTGTTACATGACTACTCCTCGGAGTTTTAAGGCTTTAGTCAATCATGTTTGGCATACCCTGCCCCAAGCAAAATTAGGACACTGTTAACAAGGAAACATGCTAAGAGGGAACCTTGGGTAGACATCTAACAATGTCTTCCCCCTTAAATATCTGGAGATGTTATGAGGAAAAAGATTTTAGAAGAAGAGGAAAAAAAGAACGCGTGGGTCCTTCCACTGGGCATAAGCATGTACATGTAGTGATTGTGCTAATGATGTTGGGAGTTTTCTTCCTTGATTTATACCTTCCTAGTTTGGGGAAGGACTGGCAGAAATTCATCTGGTAGTGTTTCCCCTAAAGTGATGGATTTTTTCAGAATCAGCCAATTTTGATGCTGCCCTTTGGAAATCTCTGTTTCTAGCCTTACTGTGGTAGAGTGATGGCCACTGTCTTTGCAAGAATAGGAGCTTTAACTGATCTCTGATCTGTCCTACATTTGACTCTAACTCATGATACTGAAAAGAGAAGGCATTCCACATCATCAGTGTGAAGTGTCTGTCGGAGTACGAACGTAAGAGGGATAATTGTAGCGCATGGTAGAGGAACACATTCAGTCTGAGATGCTCCTGACTTATGCCTTCTCCCTTAATTATGGGAGCAACCCAATATGCCATGCCTGTAGTTTCTGGTGACCCACAGCTTCTTTTACATGAGTGTGTCAGGCACACTTAAATAGGGTATTCATTCCATCATTTGTTTGACCAGGATCCTACTCTCCCTCTTTTCCCTCTCACATCCCCTGTTAAATTGCTCTGCTTACTTCCCAGTATGGAAGTGACTAGAACCTAAAGTGCTCTGACTCCCTGCTCGTTTATGAAGTCAGTGTTTACTCTGTTGAACCCATCAGTGCTTAAAAAGGAAAGGAGAGGGACATCTATGACCCAGCCAATGACAAGGGGTCGCAATTTACAACTGCCATATTACCAAGTAATTTTATTAATACCAGCCTCTGAAGCACAAGGAAAAGATCCTTTTAAAGCCCTTTGGTCACATGGCAAGAATACAATCCCTTATGAATTATCAGCTAAGACTTTTTTTCCCCCTGCACACACAGATGAGCCTGGATTATTTATAGTTCATTGGGATGCTTCAGGGGTATACTGCTGTCATTCAACAGATTTCTTTGTTTTAAGATGGCAATAGATAGTACATGTTTTCCTGCAGTGAATCTCTTCTTTCTAACTATAGCCACATAAAAGTCAAAGGTCCTCAAATTAGCGGAGGACTCTTGGTAATAATTTGTATTTACCACAATAATTATAGTCCCATCTTTTTATTAATTATACACACTCCCTTAAGATATTTCATTTGCAATATTGATGGAAGTTTTCACTTTATTAGGCTTCTGAGGAGTGCCTTCTGAATTTATACAGAAGCTGGAGTTTTTTTTGGGTTTTTTTGCTTTTTTTCTCCTTAAAAAGTTAAATCATTCTGTTCTTGGTTGTTCTTTTGGATGTGATTCTTTACCTCTGAGTCTACTTGGAATTAACATGAATTGAACTACTTGTTCCACATGAATTAGTAGGTATTTTTTGTTTGTGTGTGTGTTTGTTTTGTCTATTACTTGCTTTGATACTGTGGCTTATTTGAATCTAGGAAGAGTCAATAGAGCATTCATACCAGGTAACCCCAGTTGTTGATTTAAGGTAAAAGCAGCAAGACTTTTTTCTTCCTTGAAATTTGTCAATATTAATTGAACAAATATGAGGTCAGAGATTCAATATTTCACAAACACATCTGATTATTGCAGTCTGTTCAGGCCACCATAACAAAATACCATAGGCTGGGCAGCTTAAATAAAGGAAATTAATTTTCTCACAGTTTTGGAGGCTGGAATTCCAGATTAAGGTGTCAACATGTTTTGGTTCTGGCAAGAACTTTCTTTCCAGCTTGCAGACCATGACCTTCTCGCTGTGTTCTCACATGACGAAGAAAGACTGAGTCAGCTTTCTGGTATCTCTTCTTGTATGAGTGCTCATCCCATCATTGGGGTCCCACCCTCATGACCTAATTAACTGGCAAAGGCTCCATCTCCAAATACCACCATATTGGGGGTTAGGGCTCCAACATTTGAATTTGGGGAGGGGAGGGGACACAATTCAGCCCATAACACTGATGAAAATAAATAATTACTCTCCAGTAACAAACATTTAATATTGTTAATTTTGATAGATAAAAAAGTATTTATTGGAATATACTGAAAGAAAAGGAAATCTTCAGATTAAAAAAAAACAACAACAACAGCGAAGGTAAACTGACACTTAGGTTGACCAGAGTGGTTTATCGTCCAACTAACATAAGAGATTGGGTTTTAGTTCTCCAACAGAGAAAGAATAGGAGGCTTTGGATTCATATACATCAGCGTTGGCACTAAAATGTATTCCTAAGTCTAAGAATTAAAAGGATGAAGTAGGGGGAGAAAATCTACCTACCATCTCAAGACAGGAACAAAGCTTGCAGTCTTCACCAGTGTCTGAGTAAAAAAAAGTCTTTCCTGAGGCTTGAAACCCTGATCATGGGCTATATGTAAGTTTAGGGTTCAAATTTATAGTATCTGCATGGTCTGGGGAATCCCTCATCCAAGAATCCAAAATTACAATTAATCCCGGTGGTGAAATCCCTGGGACTAGAAGAAATAAACCAAAAACTTCTCCATAGGGATTCTTCTGAAACTCAGACTTCAAGGGATTCTCAAGGGGTAGGAGGGAGGAGGTATGAATTTATAAGGACAAATTATGAACTGCCATGAGTGAAGTCCACATGTACAAAGCCAAGAATATTTAGGACCTGATATTTGAGATTATAGATTAATAATTATAAGGGGAAAAAAGTTAAAGAGGTCTAAAATAATTAAATACATGAAAGAAGAAATCTAAGAATATAATACAATAATAATACCGTTACAAAATACCATTAAATAGGCAAATTTCAAGTTAATAAAAATAGCACATGTAGGTATAAAGAATTTTAAAAATTATCAAGATATTGGGGCACCTGGGTGGCTCAGTAGGTTAAGCTTTTGACTTCAGGTCATGATCTCACAGTTCCTGGGTTCAAGCCCCACATAGGACACTGTACTGACAGCTCAGAGGCCGGAGGCTGCTTTGGATTCTGTGTCTCCCTCTCTCTCTGCCCCTCCCTAGCTAGTGTTCTCTCTTCCTCTCTCTCTCTCTCTCTCTCTCTCTCTCTCTCTCTCAAAAATAAATAAACATTAACAAAATTTAAAATTTCAAAATAGGATTAAATAGTAGTTTGAATAAATATGAGGAGATATTTGTGATCTATAAAATAAATCTGGAGAAATTACCAGAAAGAAGCAGGAGAAATAAAAATAGAGAAAACATACACGAGAGCTTAAGAAACGTATAAAATAAGGTTTTCCAACATTCTAATAGAATTCTGAAAAGGAAAAATAAACAGGCAAAAGAATTTTGAAAACTTTCTAAAAATTAACCGAATTTATTCATGACAAGAATCTTCAGATATGAGTGCTACAACACAACATATATGTAATATATATTCATATAAGCCTGTACATAATATATATTTCCATACACATGCACATTTTATATATATATATGTATATAAGTTTGAAAATATATACTCATTCTATGCCTCAGCATTGTATTGTAGACCAAATACAAAATACCAAAGTCAGAGGGCAGAACTAAGAAGCTAATAAGTAGATCTCAAAGGATAATTTGACAACAAACTTTTCAACTGCAATAACACTGGTAAGATGATAATGGAATGATAGTGTCAAAGTGCTGAGTAAAATTTTCTTTCAGACTAGAAATTTATATTCAACCTAACATTCAACCCTGAGCCCAAACTTAAATTAATGAATATATTTCGAGAAGAAAGAAAATTAATTTACCAGTAAGGCAGAAGATGTAATAAACAATAGGATGTAATTTATTATTTTTTAACCTTTTCTGTATATTTGATATATTTCATAATCACAAATAAAAACTTTAAAGACTTTTAAACTAAAGATGAAAACACGGTTTTCTGATTCGCTCTCTCTTTCCTCTGCCCCCACCATTTTTCTTTCTCTTTCTTTCTGTAGAACTTAAAACTTACGTAAGACATTATGAAGTATGGGAATAATATATAAGATCTGTAAATTTTTCAAAACCTTTCAAGAATATTTCAACGTGTGAATAAACTTTACTAACTCCAAAATAAACAAAAACTCCAAACTTTAAAATGTCTATTAAGATGTCTATGATACAAAATGTTGACCGCTTCATTAAACACTAAGTGCAAATTCCATAAAGTTTCCAGTTCATCAGAAAAAAATTAGATTTTCTTACTTTGAAGCAAGTCCTAAAATTCCAAGTCACTAAATAGCAAATTAGTGTAGAGCCAAACAGTTTCAAAATCAAAATTAGAAAACAGAAAATAAACTTTCAAAATTGTTTAGCTTCTGAATTTCTCTTGAATGTGGGATTTGAGTGCTAATTTTAGTGAAACGGTGTGCAATATGGCCTCCAAAAATAGAGGGTGTAGAGTTTATGATGGTTCTGCAATGATTCTATTATCAAGTCACCGGTCTCCTCGCCAAGAATATTCATTGTGCAAAATGTAGAAGAATGTCCATGGATGAGTTTCATCCAACAGCTATGCCTTTTACTCTGACTCCTTTTTTTCTTCCTATGGCTATCACAAGACCAGTGTTTATTGAGTTATCATATGTCAGACTCTGTGCCCAGAGTTCTAAATGCTTTACCTTCTTTAATCCTCAGGTTAGCACTAGGAAATAGGCTCAATTATCTTTAGTCTATAGATAGGGAAATTATGGTTTAGAAAATTATGTAACTTGCCAAAAATCAGACTGATAGAAAATATTAAAAAGGGTTAAGAAATGAGCCTCTCTGACTTCAGTGCCTTGCTCTTGCCCATTATGGTATGTTGCCCTCTCATTCTCTACAGAAAGTAAAGATATTGTTGGCAGGTCTAATATTTGCCAAATGAATTCAGTTCATTTTCATTATAACTTCTAAAGGAGTGGACAGAAAAAAAAATTCATGTAATGATGGTTTGAAATTTCTAGTGATGGCCAGTAGGCAGGCCTTTATACGTCCCAAGCACTAAACTACTTCGGTGATTATGGAGATTTTTGTCTCACTCTACCCTGTATCTAATCAAAGTATAAAAAATGCTAAACACTGCTGGTGGGAATACAAACTGGTGCAGCCACTCTGGACAACAGTAGGGAGGGTCCTCAAAAAATTGAAAATAGTGGGGCGCCTGGGTGGCTTAGTCAGTTAAGCGTCCTACTTTCGCTTAGGTCATGATCTCACAGTTCGTGGGTTCAAGCCCCGCGTCGGGCTCTGTGCTGACTGCCAGCTCAGAGCCTAGAGCCTGTTTCAGAGTCTGTCGCTCCCTCTCTCTCTGACCCTCCCCTGCTCAAGCTGTCTCTCTCTCTCTCCTAGAAATAAATAAAAATATTTTTTAAAAAATTGAAAATAGAGCTACCATATGCCCTAGCAATTGTGCTACTTGGTATTTATCTAAAGGATACAAAAATGCTGATTCAAAGGGGCAGACGCCTCCCCCACTGTTTACAATAGCACTATTGAAAATAGCCAAATTATGGAAACTGCAAATGTCCATCAACTGATGAATGGATTCAAAAGATTATATACAATGAAATATTATTCAGCGATCAAAAGAATGAAATCTTGCCATTTCCAAAACAACGTGGATGGGACTAGAGTGCTAAGCAAAATAAGTCAGTCAGAGAAAGATAAATATCATATGATTTCACTCATATGTAGACTTTAAGAAACAAAACAGATGAACACGGGAAGGGAAGGAAACATAAGAGAAAAACAGAGAGGGAGGTGAACCATAAGAGGCTCTTAAATACAGAGAACAAACAGGGTTGCTGGAGGGGGGGTTGGGTGGAGGATGGGCTAGAGGGGTGATGGGTGTTAAGGAGAGCATTTCTTGGGATGAGCCCTGGGTGTTGTATGGAAGTGATGAATCACTAAATTCTACTCCTGAAACCATTATTACACTATATGTTAACTAGCTTGAATTTAAATAAAATCAATATTAAAATAAAATAAAAAATGCTAAGCTGAAAAATAAGGATAAGGTAGCCAGAATCACAGTTTTATCCATGATGATTGCTTTTTTTCTGAAATAATAGATAGGCATTTTAAAAATGGTTTCTTTTGATGTACCTTATTTTGCTGGTGTCCGAAGTACAAACTTGGCTCAGTGTAATGGTTAATTTTATGTGTCAACCTCCAGGGTGTTTTTGGATGAAATTAACATTTAATCAGTGAACGGTGAGTAAAGCAGATTGCCCTCCATGATGTGGGTGCGCCCCATCCAATCACTGAAGATGTGAATAGCACGAAAAGACTGTCCTTCCTGTTCCAAAAGGAATTCTTGAGCAGACTGTCTTTGGACTTCACCAGCATCTGTATCTCCTAGGTCTCCAGGCTGCCAGCTCACACCACAGATTCAGATGTGCCAGCCTCCATAACTATGTGAGCCAATTCCTTTCTAAGAAGTCTGTCTCCATATATTCATATGTATATCCTGTTGGTTCTTTTTCTCTGAAGAACCTTGAATAATACAGTCTGTCTGCTGGGTAATCCACATTTCCAAAAGGCCTGCCCTCCACCATGCTCTAAACCTGTCTTTTCTTTCTTAATGTATTTGGATTCTCAGTTCAGTATGGTCCCACTTACTCAGCAGAACATGCAACAGAGTATGTATTTAGAAAACTGGAATTTGTCCCTCTTACCTCAGTGGTGCTAAGTACACCCTCCACAATTTCTTTTTTTCTTCAAGTCTCTTCTGGAAATTTAACCTTGGTTTAGGAAACAACATACTTGTGACCATGGGCTTTGCAGTCAGTCATTTATTCCGGCCCCAATGTTCTGTGACCTTGGGCAGGTCACTTTGAGTCCCACTGTCCTCATTGGTAAAATAGGAAGATCAGAAGAGATAATATCTGTAAGGATGTTTCACAAGGCTGTGCTAATAACACAGTGTTCAATAAACATTGATTATTGGATTGTTATAGGTATTACTAAGCACGTAAGCATGTACATAGTTGCTCATCTTTATGCTATAGTCTTCTGCCATTGAAGTGAAGGTGAGCTTATAAACAAGTAACTAAAAGGTCCTTTTGAAACTGTCCTATGGGCCCATAATGGAAGGGATTTGAGAACCTACATATTAACTGAGAGACCCTAAGTATGAACTGAGCATATATATTACTTTTGTCTACCTACTGTCCTAAGCATGGTGGCAGTCTCCAAACAATTTAAAACTCTACAGCAACATATTACTTCTTAGTCTCTAGTCACCATTTTACTGAGCTCCTCTGCTAAACAATCAGGGCTACTTTTTTCCTGCCTGCTTTCCAGCTGCTGAAAACTCTGTGGGAAACTGTACTAGATGCCCCCTGTTCCCTTTTCTCATCTCCTCCCTTCACTGGTCTAGCAAATGCAAGTTTGGTCACTGCCTACATAAAAGGTACCCCTGAGCACTGAGTAAGAGCCCAACCCACCTGCCTGTGCATTTTCATGTTACTTTCAAGCTCATGAGAAACAAGTTTCCTGCTTTTGTATACACCAGATACTTAACTGGTTCTTCTTGATTCCATGAGATCCTATCTTTCGCCAGGAAAACACCAGAATATGAAGTTCAATGTTCCTATTAGAATTTATTTTTGTGTCCAGACTTTTTTAATATAAAAAAGGACTTCAGATTTTTTTAAAAATTTTTAATGTTTTATTCATTTTTGAGAGAGAGAGAGAGAGACAGAATCCAAAGCAGGCCCCAGGCTCTGAGCTGTCAGCACAGAGCCTGATGCAGTGCTCGAACCCACAAATCATGAGATCATGACAAAAACCGAAGTCGGACGCTCAACCGACTGAGCCACCCCAGGTGCCCCTTAAGATTGTTTTTAATGTTTTTATTTTATTTTTTTTAATTAAATCCTCAATCCAGCAAGTTTTAGAACTGGTCAGAATTTTTCTCCACCCTCAAGAATGTGGGACTCAAGGGAGCTTCCATTTTAAATCCTTTGAGTATCCCCTGCTGTTTGAGTGGAGGTCCTGAAGCCAGGACTTCTGTGCATTTGCTGTAGTATTTGGTTCTCAGACACAAGGGTCAGAATGACTTCCCCAAAGGCTGGTTTTCCCAAGGGCTATTTTTTATGTGGAAGCCCTCATCTCAAAACAAATTGAATTAGTTCACATTAAACATGATCAATGGCAAAAGTACACAAAACATAAAGAAATCCCCTAAAATAATGTTTTTGAACCAGCTGCTAAATTAAGTAATGTATTTGTTTTATTGCACATTTGCATAATAGGGCAAACTAGAAACTCTCCGTAACAGATGTGCTAGTGGCAGGGAGATTTGATTACTGGCTTCTGTTATTAATCACTGCACAAATCTTAAATGATTTGTTTCTACAGTTTGATCAATTTACATCTCAGAACGTACATTTATGCACACAATGTAGAGATAAAGCATCTGTTCACACCTTTCTGGAGGCATCAATATATTTATGGGAATTGAAGTTTTGTTAACCAATGCACAGGATACTTTGGCCAAAGACTGACAACTTTTGGAAAGATCCCATTACTTATTTCTTATACTTAATAAACAAAAACCATGTTGTTGTTTCTAGAACATTACGTTCTGATGTCTGTTGTGTTGTCTTTTCTATGAAAAGCGACAAAACAGATGACATTTGAAACTTAGAGGATTTGAATGATGGACATTCCTATTTCTTATAAATCACCCCAGAATTTTGAGGAATTGCAGGGTACCATGGTATCATGGACAATTACTGGATAGAGTTGTAAAAACTATCCTTTTTGTTTTAATTTTGCACTTGACATTTTATAATCCTCTATGTATGATTTCCATCGCATTTTAAATGTATATAATACAATTTAAGATGGCATGCCTAAATTTAAAAAATTAAAAACACAGGTAATATAAATACTGTTTCATTAATTTCCAATTAAGCATGATAAATGCATTGGTGCTACATGTAAATGTTTCCCCAGTAAGTCAAAGCACTAGATAATGTGATTTTTTTTCCAGTTGTGAGTATTGCAGTTATTTTGCAAGCAGAAATAGATAGTCAAAATACCCATAGAATGAGGTTAACATTAAGCCCGTTGATTCCAGGGGCTGATTTATATTACAAGAAATTCTTATTATCATTGCTTGCCATAATGGTTTACCATTTGGAGCCTAACATTTCTCTTAATATTGTATGCATGTTCATATATATCCTATTTGATTAATTTTGGTCTCTTCCGAATCACAATAATCAACTGGTACAGAAGACAAAGCTTTGGGAATTTTGTTTCTTGAGCTATTCTGTTGTCCCAATTTGGCCTCCTATTTCTACATGGTAGAGAGGGGGAAAAAATTGAGGGGGGGAGGGTTGGCAGAGCTCAGTGCTGAACTTAAATGCATCATTTCTGAAAACTGGATGAAATTTCAGATAAAGGCTTTGTTTTTAATGCCTAGGAAAAAATTAAAATGTATATATTTTTCTCACTCAGAGGCAAGACTGTTATGGTTGCAACCCCTGCCTTTTTATAGTTCATCCTGGGAGCTAATGAAGCGTTGCATATTGGTTTCAAATTCAAAGCATATGTAGCCACTGAGGCATTTTTACTTTATATAGTGTGATTTCAAAAGGAGCCCAAATGTGGTCATCTTAGAAAATGTAATTTGGTCGCGTGCTAAAGAACTTTTTCCCAGATGACAAAAACCCTTCCCCTTTGAGTTGCCTCTGAGAACACAAACTGGCTGTGAAGTACATTCACAACTCTGTGCAAAACGCACAGGAGCTGATGAAAATATATTAAAGGACTGACATGTCAAGGCCATGAAGGGCATTGGGCAAATTTGGATAAATGTGTCCAGGTTTCACAGAATCGGAATCAGAAGTGAGTTAGAGGACAATGTAAAAAGATGTTGAAGAGGATAATGCCATCCAGACAACAAACTTAACAGCATTACCCATCCAGAGCCATCTCCAAAGTCATTACCGCCGTTGCCGGGGGTGTCTGCCAAAGAGGCAGATGTCATTCTGCCACAACTTGGCATCTGATGGTTGTCATTTATAAGAGGGAATCAAGTGAGGACTGTAATTAGGTGTGTGTTGAATGGAACCCTTCCTTTTGACTCCACTGGGGGCTTTTCTAGTCCTGAACACATGGAGAGCGCAAAGCAGGGGAACTGATCTGCCCTTCAGACTCCTGAAAGCTCGTGTATTTTTCTCCTGAGAGAAGTGTACGGCTTATACTTTTTTTTTCTCTGCACATTCAGCATTTATTGTGCTCCTTGGAGATGACAAAGACATGTTCTTGGACACCCCCTCCCCCCCACCCCCGAAAACATACACTGTGGGGGAAGAATCATCATGCAAACAGATCAGTTACAAATACACCCTGGTAAGTGCCCTGTTGGGGATATTGGTTTAAAAATGGTGTTGTGGGGGCGCAAAGAGTGGAACAACACCTCTTTGGAGATTTGGGCAAGGGCTCCCCAGAGGAGGAGATATTAAAGGAAGAGCAAGCATTTGGCAGGTGGGTGAAGAAATGAGGGGGTGGACATTCTAGCAGAAGAAATCACGTGTGGACAATGATTATGAAATCACGCCTGGAAAGGTCTGTTGTACTGTGGGAATGTTAAGGGTTTACACACAGTGAGAGTCTGGGGCATAAAGACATTCTAGAAGAGGGTCAGTTGAGTGGGGCAGAGATGAAAAAACTCCCTACTGAATCCTTAATTCCTCCTTTTTTGAAAAGATAGTTCGATTTTTAAAACTGTTTTATCTTTATTTATTTTTGAGAGAGAGACAGCATGTGAGTGGGGGAGGGGCAAAGAGAGAGGAGGAAACAGAATCCAAAGCAGGCTGTAGTCTCCAAACTGTCAGCACAGAGCCCGACATGGGGCTCGAACTCAGGAATGGTGAGTTCATGACCTGAGCTGAAGTTAGACACTTACTGAATAAGCACCCAGGTGCCCCTAAAAGGTAGATTTAAAAAGGTAAATATAAACTCATGGTGAAACCCCTAAAATTTTAATAATAATAATAATAATGATAATAAAAGTAGCTAACATCTGAGTGTTCTCTATTCAGAATTATGCTACTGAATTCTCACCACTACCTTATGGAATTGCTTCTATTTTTATTTTCACTTTACAAATAAGGAAAAGGAGAATTAGAGAGGCTACATAGCATGCTTAAGTTCATCTCACAGGCAACCGGCAAAGGGAGGGGGAGTCCAGAAAGCACGTAGCAATGCTCGCAAACACTGCCCTGTACACATCTCCACAGAGTTGTGTGTTCAGTCCTTAGAGACTGTCAGCCCATTGGCTAGAAAATTTTATCTTCCTAAGTAGAGAGAGTGTGGCCTAGCAACGCAGCCTTCAGAGTCATTCATTCCTTTGTGGAGATTAAATCTAGAAATGGTACTGAGAAATAGATTGTAATTTTTTTTTACATTTATTTATTTCTGAGAGACAGAGTGAGACAGAGCATGAGCAGGGGAGGGGCAGAGAGAGAAGGAGACACAGAATCCGAAGCAGGCTGCAGGCTCTGAGCAAGCGTTCAGCACAGAGCCTGACATGGGGCTCAAACCCACAAACTGTGAGATCATGACCTGAGCCAAAGTTGGACACTTAAGTGACTGAGCCACCCAGGAACCGCTAAAGAAAATTTAGTTAGGGAATTAGCTATCTCATCTCAAGTACCTCACCTCACACTGGAATACCTTGAAAGTATTGCTCAAAGCAGAGTATTTTTTTAAACTTTCAAAATATATTTAGTAATATGTAGAGGTGCTCATAATAGAGTCAGGAATTCAAATAATGGGATACAAGACTAGAGTTACAATATGATGACCTAATTGTTGAAAGGGTAAATATGAGTCAGAAACACATACACATAGATAGCGTATATGCCATGACTACACTAAACATTTTCTGAATGCTAGGATTATAAGTGACTCTTGAATATTTTTGCATCTTTTGATCATTAATGAATGGAATTTGTGCAAGCAGAAAACATAAAGTACCCAGAAATGGAGATTGTGTGTAAGAGAACATATCCAAGGTCAGAGGGGACTTGGAGAACCCTCAAAGAAGTGCCCCCTGAACTTCTTTGAAAAGGTCCGAGGCCTCCTGCAAATCAGCTGAGAAATGAGGAGCCGTGTGGCATCAGGACATGTTAGTGTCACTAGGAGTATCCCTCAACTCTCTTGGTCCCTCTACATTTGTAAAACACTGAGGTTACTCTTTGAATAGAGTCTCAGGAGCCCAAAGCCCTTCTAAAACACCAAGGGAATCTTCCTCATCTACTCAACCAGGTAGCCAACCTAAAGCTAAGATAACAATTGGCTTCAACAATAAAGAGCTTATCTCACAGAAAGGGAATCTGAAAGAAAAGGAGCCTACTTGCTCCTAGATAGGCTCGAAGATGCTCCGAACCATCTGTCTACCTTTCTGATCCGCTCCAACCTGCCTCCTTCTCAGTCCCTAGGCTGCCACAACCATTCCAGGCATCAGGTTCAGCCAGGATGTCCAGAGGCAGATGTAGGTCTACTCCTTTCTCATGACTTTAAGAATGAAGACACCTTTCCTAAAAGACCCAGGAAGCTTCCTCCTCACATATTGTCATGTCCACTAAAGACTAGTTTTTGACTTGAATCAATTTTTTGAAAGTCCAGTTTCCACTTGCCTTCCTTTTGGTGGGAGCTATCTTATATACCTCCTGGGGACTAGCTTTGAAGCACCTGCTTCAGCAGGAATGTGCCCATCACGTTAGAGAAAAACAGAAGAGGCAAAGGATCCCATTCTGTTGATTCATGGCCCATGTGGCTGTAGTAATTGTAGTAAAGGCTTGGTAGGTAGATTTTCCCTTCTGCTATAGTAGACACAATTTTGCTGCAAGATTTTGTTAGGACAATGGGCCTCTTATTTTAAAAAACATCTGCACACAGTTTGTTGGGTTTAATACAAGGTCTCTGGCTTGGCAGAATTTACGGAAGGTATGGGGCAGTTTCTCTGCCTACTGGCATCTAAATTCTTTGATAAGCGGAAACCTAGGCACAAGTGACACAGGTTAGGTACCACTTAACTTACTTTGTGAGCAGCATTGGTAGCAGTGGATGAGGATAAACACGGGCCCAGCCCTGGCCATTATAGTTCCAAGACAGCCCAATGAACTCTGGGAAATTAGGTTGGACGTGAAGGAAGTGGGAGGAGGGCCCTGGATGCTAAGGTGGCCATCTTACCCCTTGAGAATTGCCTCTGCTCACATCCCTGAACTTGTTGAGAGAGGGGGAAATGTACCACAAACTGTGGAATTCATTTTTTTTTAATCCATCTGGGTATGCCACAGTATCTAGTCTTCTGTCCATCTGCATGTGATGAGTCACTACCTTGGCCAGATTGCTTACCTTTACTAACAAATTGTTTTTCTTAATAAAGCTAATGTTATGCCAAACTAGATCCTAAAGCAGTTAGAGCTTCTTGACATTGCAGGGGCCGTTGCTGACAGAGCACCAAGCAGCTGTGTTGGGGAGGGTCACCTGAGGTGTCCCCAGTGTGTGGCTGATGGAGACCTGGGACATTCATAAACTCCATTCATCAGCAGCCCTCTTCCAAGCCACCATAAATAAAAGAGCATCCAAATAGAGAACATTGTGTTTCCTAGGGAAAAAAAAATACTCCTTGCAACTTTGATTCGAGGCTTAGAAGAGCAGAATTCCAATACTCTTAAAGCTCAAAGGACTGCTGAAGGGGCCACACCGGGTTGCAAAATAGAAGACTGTTGAACTCTCTCCAATTCTGCTACTTTAACCTTATCCAGCACGTATCATTTCTTTTCTGGGTTGCTGCCAGCTGTCTACTAACTCCATACTCTTGTCAATCCAGTTTCCACAGAGCAACTAAGGTTGTGAGAAAACATAAACTAGCATATAATATTATCATCTCACACTCTTGCTTAAAATCCATTACCATCTTCCCTTATCCTTAAAATGAAATTTGAACCCCTCCCCATGGTGCTCAAAACCTTGCATGGTCTGGAGCTATGCCTTGCTAAGCACACCTCGTCCTGCCTGCCCTCCCTCTTGCTCCAGCTCATTCTTGGAACAAACTAAGGTCACTCTCACATCACAAGTTTTGCAGAAGCTCTTTTCCTTTCCCTCCTTCCCTGCTCCCAACACTCTTTGTATGTCTGTTCCTTAGAAAGGCTAATCATGCTATGTAAAACTAGCCTCTAGTTCGGTCCCTTTATAATTTGTAATTCATTTATTTATCTGTGTGTATTTGCCATTTTTTTTATTTTTATAACACAAATGTAAGTTCCAGAGTGGGGGAACTATATCTGCCTTTTTCTTTTTTTGTGTCCCAGACTCTGCCGATGAATATTTATTAAATGAGTAAATGTATTAGTGAATCAGGAGAAAAGTAGGAGGTAAAATCTTACTTCTTCTAAAAAAACATTTTCTGACTGTGTCACCTGAAGTTATCATCATAGTTTTTATCCCTCTTCTTCTTTTTTTTTTTTTTGCATTATTATCATTGTTAATATTAGCCTCATTTTTTGAGTGCATGTTGTGAACGTTATTCTAGAGATCAGACATACTTAGTGATGTAAGACTTATTTTCTACCCTGTTGATCTAACTGAAGTGTAAACAATCGATGAGAAAAGAGAATGGCCACAGAAGATTGGAATTTTGAGGGGATCTTCATGAAGGATGTTCTAGGTATTTAAGAAAATACTGAAAGAGGAATTAGGAATTAGAAACTATATATTAAAAATGGGAAGGATACTCAAAACAGGGCAAATAGGAAGTGTGGAAAGAAATTGGAATGTGTGAAAAAACAATGGGATCACAATTGCAATTTATATATTTGATGTGACAGCACATGTCTGTACAATTCTTATTGAGTACATAATTTGTATCATTCGTATAGTCATTAACTGCTCCCTACTTTGTAAAGATCTTCATCTGGTATCTTGAACCACAATTTGAATTGTGTTGTTTATAGCATAAATCTGCTTTTCGTTCCAAAGAGATTGTAACCATAAGACAAACAAAGGCCATGTCTGATTCATCTTTATATCTATTGGATTTCAGATTATTCAAATTGGAAATCACTCTGGTAATCCTCTAGCTATATCTTCTACCTGAGGATGATACTTCTCTATGGAATACGTAATAAAAGATTATCCAGCCTCTTGATAAACTTTGCACAGGAAGATTCTCAGGAGGCAGTTTGCTTTGATATCAAATGGCTTTTCATGGCAGCAAGTTCTTAAATTTCTCTCCTTCTCAACTTTCCACTATTAATCCTAGTTAAGTCCTCTGGAATTATACAGAAGAAAAAATTAATCCTTTTCTGCAAAATAGTCCCTTGCATATTTGAAGGCATAATTACTTTCCCTTTTGTCTGTTAATTTTTAGACTAAATATTCATATTTTCATTAACGATTCCTCACTGATATTATCAGTTATGTTCAAATACATCTGTTTCCTTAAGCAATTGCACAATTGTTGTAAGCTCCATTGCAATACATATCCTGCCTGCTTTATTCATACTGCATTCATCCTACTTCAAATCATGGCTGATAGGCAATCAAAAAAAACTTGTTAAATTAATAAATGAGGAACCAGGAGTACCAGCTTTAGCCAGTGCAATAAAGCAAGAAAAAGACATAGCAGGCATCCAATTTTTTGAAAAGAAGTAAAACTCTATTTACAGACAACATTATCATTTGTGTAGAAAATGTACAGTATATCTAAATAATATGTGAGCTTAGCAAGGTTGCAGGAGACAAGATCAAGTATTCACATTTATATTTCTATGTCACAGAAACAAACAATAGGAGATTAAAATTTAAAATATCACTTATTACAACAGCCAAAAGTATGAGAAAGTTAGGGATACATTTGACAAAATGTATGTAAAATCTTTAATTTGAAAGCTATAAAATGTTATATAGTGGAATTAAAGTGAACCTGAATGAAAAGGTAACCATCTCTATGGGTTGGAAGTCTCAATACTGTTAAGATATCGGTTCTTCTTAAATTGGTGTATAGATACAACACTATCACAATCAATATCCCACCAGATTTTTTGAGAAAATTGATAAATTGATTCTAAAAGTCCTATGGAAATGTAGAAGGAATGCCTTAAGTAGCCCAAACTTTGAAGGATAAAAAAACAAAATCAGAAGGCTAACAATACCAGAATTTAAGAGTTAGCAAAAGCTGTCATCAAGACAATGTAGAACTGGCTTAAATATAGACAAATAGACCAAAGGAACAGAATAGAAGGCCCAGTATAGACCCATACATAGATGAAAAATGCCAAAGCCAAGTCAGTGGAGTAGGAATAATCTTTTTAATAAATTATGTTGGAACAAAAAGATACCTATAAGCCAAACAAATAAACATCAATCCATACCTTAAATTGTAAACAAAACCCAAATGGATCATACATCTAAACATAAAACCTGAGAGTATAAAACCTTTAGAACACATGGGAGAAAATTTTTGTGACCTTAAGTTAAGCTGATTTCATGGATTAGATACCAAATGTGTAACCCATGAAATAAACAACACATTGATAAATTGGACTTATTAAAATTCACCATTCTACTCTTTGAAAGACAGTATTAGAAAAATGAAAGTCTTGAAAGGTGTTAGTTAAATAAATGAAAAAGTAAGACCGACTGGTAGAAAATATTTGTATATCATAATCTGATAAAGAGAACCTGTATTCAGAGGATACGAAGAACTCTTAAAGTCCAATGACAAAATAAACAGCCCACTTCAAACAATGGACAAAAGAACTGACACTTCTTCAAAGAAGATACACCGACAGCTTAGTCACTAGGGAAACACAAATTAAAACCATAATGAGATACCTCAGCAAGACTAGCAAAATTGTCAAAATACTGATCATACCAAGTATCGGTGTGGATGTGGAGGAACTGGAATTCTAATGTGCTCAGAGTAAACAGAATAGTAGCACGACTCTGAAAAAGGTTTGCAGTTTCTTAAAAAAAAAAAAAAATAAGCATGTACACATAGTATTGGCTAAGATAAGTGAAAACATATGTCCTACAAAGATTTCACACTGCATGTGAATGTCTAGATTATTTGTAATAATCCAAAATTGGAAACAACCCAAATATCCATCAATTGATGAATGAATAAATAAATTTTGGCATATCCGTAAAATAGAATACTATTCAGAAGTGCACAAAACAGTAAAAACAAACCTCAAAATAATTATGCTGAAATTTAGAGAGAAAGAGTACATAGTTTAAAAGTTCACTTATATAAAATTATGGAAGATGAAAGTTAATTTATAGTACAGTAAATAGATGTGTGGTTGCCAGGAACTAGAGTATCGGAGATAGGAAGGAGGAAATATTACAAAAAAGCATGAAGAGATGTTTGTGGCATATATATTTATTTTCTTGACTGTGGTGATACTTTCTTGGATGTATGATATGTTCAAAGTTATCAAAATTTACACATTAAATATGTGTGATATATTGCATGGCAATTGCACCTTATATATGACATTAAAAAAGAAATGAATACAGCCTTGAAGTCAGTTAGGTCTAGATTCAAGTTACACCTTGTTCACTTATGTGCTGTGTGTGTGCCTTTGGACAAATTATTTAATCTCTTTGAGGATCAATTTTATTTTAAAATGATTTTATTAGAATCTTTTCAAACTTCTCAGAAGTGATGTGAATGTACATCATAAGGTGACTTAGGTTGGGGGTCAAGCTCTTATGCTAGTGAAATTACGCAGGCTCCACCCTCCCCATTTGTATCCATTGGTTCACAAATTGTTGAATGGTTTCCTGGGGAGCATGATCCCTGTCTCCCTTGAGCTTCTGCCATATTCATATTTGTCTCATGCACTTGCAAAGTAGTCAAAGAAGCCAGGTAGCTGGAAAGACAATGAGAAGCTCCTGAGCTGCAGCTTCCCAGAATGGAAGAGGGAATCCAGGTGGTGATGCATAAAGGAAAATATTTGCTAGCTATAGAAATAGAAGATACCAGAGCTCAAGCTAAATCTGGCCATCCTGAAGACAGACGTGTTTTCCGAGGAAAGGAGTAAGTGTTGGGGGGGGGGGGCTGATAGGACTTTCTCACTACCTTATATACACTTTAGTGTTCAAGTGGCTTTATTATGATGTGTTCCCAACTGAATACAACAGAAGGGTCTATCTGACTCTAGCCACAAACACATCACAACAGCAATCAGGACTTGAGTCTTGTGCACCCCAGTCATGTTTCATTGACAGTGGACTGGAGGATTTTGATTCCTCCTATGGGCAAGGAATGGCCAGTACTGATTTATAGATAGTGTTAGCGTCCTTGGAGATGCCCCGGATAATTAAGACAAGAATTTACCTCAGGCAACTGGGGGATATTCTGTAACAAATATTAATTTTGACAAAACTACATTTGCAGTCATTGCAGGTAACACCTAAGAAACTGAAGTTACAAATAAGGGGAAGAAAAACTGCATCAAAGTTATTTTTTCCATAGCTTCTCACTAGATCTTGCCACATCTTCCAAACCTAATGGAAGCATTTCTTCATCTTACTCAACTGGTTAACAACACTCAGCACATTTGTTAGAACGTAACCTTCTTGAAATATTTTTCTTGACTCCTGTGACACCACATGATCCAAATTTTTCTCTTACCTCTCTATTTACTTTATTCTCCTGCCTCCCCGTCCACCTTTTTCCAAATATATTTTTCTAACCCAAACTTGTCTGCTGATCTCCACATTTTTACAGCCAATTAGCTACCCAGTATCTCTACATGGGTAGCTCACAATATTTCAAATTTAATTTATTCATTTCCCTCTTAACTTCTTCCTTCAGTCTTCACCATCCCCACAGTTATCCACCAACTAGTAGTGAGCCCAGAGAATGGTGAATAATCCAGAAGTTCTCTAGGCCACTGGTCTAGCAACTCTAGACAATAAGGAAATAGATTCATCATGTCTGAAAAATTCTATGACCCTTACATCTTATACCTCCTTCCCATGAACTTAAAAACCATCAATTCTAGGAAATTTTCAGGGTATCATTGTAAAGTGTTCTCATAACTTCTCTTTCCTTATTCCCCTATTCACCCACACTGAAACATTTAGCGTTTTTATTTATTTAGATCATTTCTTATAAATACTGAATGTGTAACGTCACTTATACTGGATTTTGAACCATTTGTGGCCTCCTGAGGCATTTTCTTTTATTTCCACTCCTTCACTAGCAGCCTTGATAAACCTGCCTATCCAGGACTGCAATTTCATTCCCAGAGGTAGTGTTACCTTTAGTCAGTGTGGCCACTGGGGAGTGAACCAAGATAAATGGGATTAAACTGAAACAATAGGAGGTTCAGTTGAAACACTGGGAGAAACGTGTTAAAAACAGGTCACTTAGACACAGGACCAGTTTCCCTTGAGAATGTGGGAATATCTTCATTGCGGGTGCTTCAGCATAGTTGAATGAAGCTCAGCGAGAGTCACCCTCCCCTTAATAAGAGATGAGAGGAGTCCATACTACTTGGGCATGAGACTTAATACCACATGGAAAGGAAACATTTCATGGCCCATCCTATGTAAAATGTCCCCTTGTCGTCTTCTTAAGCATCTACTCTTGACTCTGGAGAACAAGCTGGAAACATCGAATTTATGACTAAAATGAGATCTGTTTTGAATCATGGATTACACATTTGTTTTGAAGGATTTTTTTGAAGCTATTAGTCTATGACTGTTTTACAAGGCCTGATGGAGTTGTCCAGACACACTTAGCACTTAGTTGCTGTTGATAATGCTGTTAAATGAAGTTAGCACTCTAATAAGTGTAACAATGAAATCAAATCTCTCTTCCCCACAGGGTAAGGCTTGATGCATTCCTCTAGCAGAATGGTGGTGTCTATCAGTCAAGGGATTTGTAATCAGATCTACAATCAGACAGGTAAGAAGTGTTGGTATAGGAACTTGCCTTATCATTAATACCCCTTGCTTTCCATCTTCGCTGGGCAGAGGCCCTGTGCAAATCAGATCAATTGACTGCATTCTTAATTGTTTTTCTTTTAAACCATCAGTCCTTAGTTTGGCATCCCCTCTATTGACACATGTCACCCTTATTGAGGGCTAATCATGTTAGTTTTAGAATAATAAATATATCACCCTGACATAAACAAATTAACATATTTAATAAACTAACAATAGTGCAATTCCCAAGCTTTCCCTGGCTTCATCTGTGGATTTGCAATGAAGTTCATTAAAGGTGATGGGGAAGAAATAGCATCTTTCATAGCTTTTATAGATTTTGAATGGCTCTGAAGGAAAGGTTACATGCTGGTTGCCTGTGGGCAGGATTGAGTCTGCACATACATTTTGTTTGGCCCATGTAATGTTGCCAAGAATGTTGATGGAGAGCTTTGGTTCAACTGGCAATGGCTCAGGAGATTGAACTCTCCACTGAAACATTCTGAGAATCTCTAACAATAGTGCCTGGACTGGCAAAGTGGATTTGTACAAAGGGCATAATTCTGTAAAAAAAAAAAAAATCAGTTTTTGAAGAGTTACCACACAAACTCTTGTAACTCAGGTTGTGAGTTTCAACAATAGATGTTTTAGTTACTGTTTATTCCTTGTTTAACCTATTGCTTATATCTTTTTGATTTCATAATATACTTCGGTTTAGTGTTTTTTTCTAACTGGTGGGCCTCCTGCACATCATATCTCAGTTATATCCCCTTATTCAGTTGATGACTTACCTTCTTACTTTACTGAAGAGAATGAAGGCATCTTTTGGGAACTTACACTCACTGTTCCTCTTCTCCATGACATTATTTCTGTTTCTTGAGGGTTTGTTTTATCCTCTTTTAATTTTCTTCAATTCTATAACCATGCTTAGAATTCATCTATCAGCTTTGTTTTGTTTTTCACTATTATTTATCTTATTAATTAGTCAATAATTCAAAAGAAAACATTTACTGAACTCCTATTGGCAGGTGTGCTCCATTCATTGACTGGTTGTATATTTTTATAACTAAAACAAAATGAAGATCTATAGATAAATAGCTTTTAAACCATTAACAATACTATAATGAGAAAGTACTTAAAGAAGGTTCTTCAAGGATTTGTAAGAATACAGAAGAGGAGATGGGGGGGGGGTTCATTCTGCCTATAGTGCATGGGGTGTAAGGAGTGAGACCTGAGAAATCAGAGAAGCAAGTAGAGCATCTACGATGAGGCAACTTGAATAAATTCAGAAGTGGATTTACTGATGAAACTTAACATTCATGGTCTTGCACCTGAAACGATCCCTTCCAATGTGTGCTTATGGTCACGTGTTTTTGTGCAAGGTATTTTAAGCCCTGTTATTTAAGACCATTTTCTCTTTCAACTCCAACATCCTCTTCATCATACTTTGCCTTGGCTCAGGTGGCCTTGGAGAAGACATAGGCCTTTTAAGGCTGTAATTAGGGGAAAGCTGACTTGGAAACAGTTTGGGCTAATGAGATACGCTTCAGTGGTCTACAGTCACATCTATGTGGAACTCTTGCAGCCATCCTAATGGAGGCATGAATTCCAGGATATTCCTCTCACATACTGTATCACTTCACACAGGGTTTGGAGAAAAAGGTGCAGGGTCAGAGGTCATATCTTGGTATGAATGTTTCCTAGATGCCTGACACTACAACAAGATAGAGGAGGAAAAACCAAGATTTAAAATATGCAGAAGCAGAAGTTAATTTGTGAAAAGTTCTTCCAGGCATTTGATGTATAAAATTATAAATAAAAGAGGATTTGATCTCATTGATGAGTGGTCAAAATGAAAGCCCTCTTCTGCAAGGAATATAGTCAATAATGCCTTGTAGAACTTAAATAAATGAGGGTCGCTAGGTGGCTCAGTTGGTTGAGCATCTGGCCCTTGATTTGGGCTCAGGTCATGATCTTAGGGTTGTAGGATCAAGCCCCATGTCAGGTTCTGCACTGAGTATGGAGCCTGCTTAAGATATTCTCTCTCCCGCTTAGCCCCTCTTCCCTGTTTGCTCTCTTTTCTCTATCTCTCTCTCTCTCTCTCTCAAAAAAAGAAAATTTATATGAACAATACTAGAAAAAAATGTTTCCCAAATTTAACAACCTTCTTAAAAATTCACATGATCTTATCAGTAATAAATTGTAAAGCTTGAATGAACTTTTTAAAAACTATCAGTTAAAACACTTTTCATCCATGCTGAAGGAAAGATCAACTAATTTTTGTATTCTCTCTACTCATGACAAGATTACAAAATTGTTTTCATATAAAGAAGCAGAATATGTGGGCAAAAAAATATTGGAAAAATTGTATTATAGAACTCCATCATAAGGTTAATTCATAAAAATATCGTATTATTTTTTGATTCAGGAAACTGTAATTCATATAAATTATTTTAAAATGTATAGCTTGCAGTTTATTCTCTCATTCTAAATTTATATTTATAAATTTGTACTATTTTTCTTTTTTAAAATTTTTTTAATGTTCATTTATTTGAGAGAGAGAGAGAGAGAGAGATTGAGAGCACAAGATGGGGAAGGGCAGAGAGAAAGAGAGGGAGACACAGAATCTGAAGCAGACTTCAGGCTCTGAGCTGTCAGCACAGAGCCTGATACGGGGCTAAAACCCATGGACCACAAGATCATGGCCTGAGCAGAAGTCAGATACGTAACTAACTGAGCCACCCAGGTGCCCCTGTATTATTTTCCTTAAAGGGGCCCCCCTAAAATTGTATAAACTTCTAGCAGCAGAGACCGAACAAATGTCCCACTCAAAGTAGGCAAACTCAAGTTGGACTAAAGCAAATTCAATAAAGTGACATTTTAAAAGCTTGGACAACATTGAGGGGAACCATAAGGAATAATGTGTCATAACTATTACTGATCTGGGATTAGCTCCGGGCCTGAAAAAGCAAGGCAAACGACAGTACCAGATCCCAGAAGGAAAGAACCTTGTAGAGAAGAACCCAATGTAGATAGGATTTGAGTATTTTGTTTGGGGAATCCAAAGACACCAAGATACCCAAACTGGGACAGAGTTGAGGAAATAGATAGGCAGACCCTCACTCCCTTTCCTCCCTCTATTCTCCTGCCTTATTCTTCCATTGTCCTAACCCTACTATAGCACAGGAGAGTCTATGGAGGTGACCAAAACATGTCAAAGAGCAGGAGGCAGAGAGCAAGGTAGAACAAGTGAATAAAGTGGGTTTGAATACATAAACAAAGATATCTGGCTACATCTATCATAACTGTATACATCTATATAGACACCTATATGTACACATGTGTATATGATTATTGCATACATACACATTTAAGTATAGGATATGCTTATGGTATATATAATTACACTTAAGAACAAAATCACACCTTGCTTACTGTTTTATTACCTGTTTAACTCACTTGATAACAGATCAAAAAATTATAAACTCTTTTCTGTATCACAAGTTTTTCCTTTTAACACAACACATTTTCATAGGGATATATTGTTCTACGTTCTATGATGGATATGTCAGAATCAATTTAGTTTACTTCAATTTTTCAGCACTGTATAAAGACTTGTAATAAACATCCAGTAGATAATGTTTTAAATGATCAACAATATGTATTTCCTTGAATTCAAAGAAAAGGTAGTTGCAGGAGCAAAGGGGGTTCCCATTTCAAGTTCTTAGGACCAAAATGCTCTCCAGAAGAGTTGGCTGGTTGTACAGTGCTGTCATCCATACATAAGTGTCTGTTTTCCCAACATCCCCACCAAGTTACACTATAAAATCTCTTAAAGGCAGAGCTGTGAGTCTACTTCCCTACCATCTCTCACTGCTTAATGCTTGTAATCTGAAACTCTTCTCTTGTCAGTGAACAAGGACTTCCCGATTTTGAATCCCAGTGGCTATTTTTCATTCTTATCATTGACCTTCCAGCATTTGATATTATTGACCTTGAAAGAATTTGAAAAAAAATCCTTCTTTTTCCTTTATATACTCAATGCGGATTTGAATCCTCTCTTTCTGTTCTTTCTCTGTCTTCCTTTTTTGTTCATCCTCCATCTGCTCTCTGTTGAGTATGGCCATCCACTCAGGCTCAGAGTCCATTGGCTGTCTGTACATCTGGCACAGAGGCCAGCAAACTTCCCCTGTTTCTCATGTTTACTTCTCTTCCTTTTGCAGCGCTCACTCTCATTTGAGCTATCATTTTTATCTGGAGTATCAAGTGCCCCTGAGTCGGTCCCCCTGCCTCTAGTTCCAGATGGATCTTTCTAAAATACTACTTGCTTATAGCACTATCCTGAGCAGTAGCCGGTATCCTCCATGCCTATCAACCATCAGATGAAATATAAGCTGGCATGAGGCCTCCCTCTGCTACTCCAGCCCGTCCTTCCCACCCACCTACAGTTCTTTTCCTCATCTCTTCTCTTCAAAATTCTATGCTTTCATTAAGACTTGACTCAAAGGCATGTTCTATAGGAATCTTTCTACAGTCACTCCTGCTCAAAGGAACGCAGTCTTCCAGGGTATGTAATTGAGACCTTTTTCCGTTTAATATTGTAGCCAGTTTGGGAGGCTGATAACCTCTACAAGATTATCAAATGATTGAAAGCAGAATCATGTACTGTTCGTCTTCCTGCTAAGCACCCAGCATAAAGTTTTATTGCTGGTAGGTGATGAATAAATATTAATTGAGGGAAAGAGCAGCCCTCAAGCAATTCTACTGAGACTTTGGGTTTAAGAACAGTTGGGGAAAGCTCAGAAATAAGGTCACGGGCCATAGATCATCTCCAGATTCAGTCCTATGAAGTATCTGACTTAACGACACTATAAAAATGTGAATTTCATGCTTTGGGTTAAGGAATAATATGTCCAATATGGCCGTATCGGCTGCCCCAGAGTTCCAAAGACCACAATGGATTTGTGTTTCACATTCAAAGATCTAACAGTTTACTCACATTCAGACCACTGAGCAAATCAAAGCTCAATTCACATTCTGAGAAGGTGCATGGCAAAATTTGCCAAATGCAAACAGGAACAGGCAGTTAACTTCTCTGTCTCCATTGCTACATTCGGTCTTGCCCAGAGGGGACAAACTTCATCTTCCCTTTCCTCCCAACAGTGTTTCATGAGGCCAAGTTAATGGGCATCATGAATGGAAGTGTCTGTTAACCATGGGATCACAAACAGGGAAGGAAACCCTCCTGGATATCATGAACAATGCAAAGGCATCTTATTTTGCCACGTTAACGAAGGAAGGACAGATGCATTGTTGCAATGTGGAAGGCACACAAATGATTTTTGATCCAGTTAACTCCACACATGCCTTTCTTTTAGCTCTGTGCATGCCTTTTCCTTCCTGTTTGATTTCAGGCTAGTCATTTCACTTATTTGCACACAGCACGAGGAGTGTACCACCTCCCCACCTCCTTCTCCTGCCTCCCAGGCTTGAGGCACGCCAGTTGCTAATGCTGTGAGACCTTCCTGGCCTGGCTCAGACTCCCACACAATGAGACATCCTCTGTGCAATTTGTACAGCACCTTTCCCAAGCATGGAGACGTTGCACAACCCAGCAGTGAACAATGAGGCGGCAGGAGGCAGCACCAACGGGCGACATCTAACATGTTCAGGAAAAACAAAATTAAGCAGCAAAGCTCTTTAGAGCAACAGAGGCTTTTAAAGAGAGTTCTCCCAGGTAATTTAAGCAGCTGCTTTCTCACTGCCCTCACAAGGGCATGCCAAGGGCCAAACAGGCAGCTCCTCCAGCCCCAGGAGGAAGAGTTGAGCTGCAGTGGGGACCAAATCCATTTATTTTCATGTCGCAACGAAAATACTGGGTAGTTTGTAAATCATACACGCTCTGATCGCATTCCTTTTAAGAATACACAGCAGATTTTCTTACTCTGGGTACAGCCAATTTATTCACATAGGAGAGGCTTTTGATCAGCCTCCCAGCATAGGGATTCTTACGTGAATGTGGCTGCTCTGTTTCTGACTACAAGAGGAGTTGTAGAGCAAGTGTGACCAGAGACTGGGTGCTGCGAAGGTGCAGGGATTTTCATGTGGAAAATCTGGCCTGCGGACTGCAAGGACCACGCAGGTGGGAAGCGACATTTGTGTCTGGTCAGTTTTAATTTCTGAACACAGTTTCCAAGATCTAGTTCAACCACAGGTTGACCCCCAATTAAACCATGCCATGGACAGCCCCAATGGCACGAATACAGAGAAATCTCATTCTCCACAGTGCTGTTAGGAGCAGGACAGAAAGATAATTTTGCGGTTGGTCTTATTTGTCAGCCTGCATTTTAATGCATTTCCTAATATGACCGCCTGATCCAGAAGCAAACCCACATTGTTCTCCCTGATTAGCCGGGGGGGAAAAATTCCTCTAAGGCATCTTTCAAAGGGACTTATCTCTTTAAGTTTGCTGAGTTTCTGAGTGGGTGGAATAGGTTATGCTTTGCATTTCAAGAAATAGAACAAAATGCCACCAACAACACAGAATTTAAATAGTGGCATAGCGGGAGCTCAGAGTACGCTCTTCAAAGAAAATGTGCGATTTGACCCGCACCTGAGATGAGTGTTGCTAGGACTATTAATTGGATCCCCAAGTCATTGTTCTAAAATGACTATCAACACAACTCATATTTGCTTAGTGACTGCGATGGAGTTTAGTTGGTAAATGACTGGGGTGAGGCAGTGTTAGCTTTGCACAAGGGAGGAAAAAAACACTTTTTTTCCTAAACTTTAGGTTTCTTCTTTACTGTGAAGGCATCATCACTAGCGCAGCGATTAAGAAAAAAGGTTCTGTAAAACGACAGACTGGGTTAAATCCTGCCTCCCTCACTTGGTGGATGACTTCTCCTCTCTCTGCCTCCATTTCCACCTATTTGAACTGAGGTGGTCATCACCTCTTGGGAATGGCATAAGAATTAACCAAGATAAGCCATCTTAAGTGCTAAACACTGTGCCTTCCATAAAACGTGCACATAAATGTTTATTTCTCTTATGATTAAAGTTCAGCTGAATATGATCGAGTGCCCGGTAGGTACCAGGAGCGGTGCCAGTCCCTGTCTTTGCAAAGCTTACATCGAGATCAGCACATCCTCCTGTGGTCCTATGAGTACAGAAGATGTTACTGTTGACCTTCCCTCAGCCCTTTCGCTGGTTTCTTGAAAGGCCACCTTCCCTTCTTTCCCCTCCTTCTGCACACAGCTTCCTTCAGCCTCTTCTGTAGGATCTATGCCCCAGCAACTCATTCAGCCCCTAATACTTGTAACCTTTTGTTACCGCATGTATCTATTTTTTTCCTCCAAGTCTCTTTTTCCCAACTAGAGTCTAAGCTCTTTGAGAGCAGACAGCCTGTCCGTATCCGTCCTTATCCGTATCCGTATCCCTCGCTTCAAAGCCTTTTGGGTGAATTTTCTCTTAGGATAGAGGAGGATAGGAACTAGCTCTTAGCAGAATAGGTTTGCGGCTGCCAGGACCTTCCTGAGCATAGAAAGAAATTAGAGCACTTGCATCCCTTCCACACACTCAGCCTGCTTCAGCCCTGGGAAGGTCTGAGCCATCCTGGGGAGACTGTCAAGACAGAAAGGCTACAGAGGCGAGGGGAGGACAGGATTAGGAAAGACGTATTTCAGCTCTTCACGCTTGTACGTTAAGCCTCTCCATAAAAGATCTCATCCTCCACACGTGGAAAGAGAGTGAGGTTCATTCTATTACATTAGGAGTTCAAGGCAAAGAAGCTCTGAGCTGACACCTAAAATTCTGTCTATCCATCATCGCATCTGTCTCTCTATCTATCATCTATCAGTAGTCGGTGCCTCCCCTTGGAGGCCATGCGAGAGTCCAGCAACGCTGAGGGCGCCGACTGCCTTTGCACTGTTCTGATCACCCTGATGAGAGAGCCAGTTGGCCATAAACCTAAGTAGGGCGCGGTGCGTACAGCGTGAACTGTTGCTCTCGGCAGCCGGCGCATAACCCTCTGCACCTACAGACTCCGCGCTGTTGCGTTCACGGTGGTGCTGCTCACACTGTCACCGGAAACAACTGCGTGCTTGTGGGTGACGGACCAGACGCCAGGGGTGGGGAGCGCATTTCGAGTGTGTCTGCCCACTGCTTTCGTTAATGATTTTTCCAATGAATATGGTCTCTGTCCTTCCGTCCTTTAGAATGCGTGCGTTGGGCTTCGATGATTTCAAAGCTAACGGTAAAATATGCACTACGCGGCACCGCTCCGCCGAAGAGATCTGAGTCATTATTTGTCCTCTTCCTCTGGACAGACTGTAGGGTTAAACGGCCGGGGTTTTGAAACAAAAGATTTATACTCCATTTTCTTTGTGCTATCCATCCACGCCTTCTGTAATAGGAGCCGGTTGGAAAGCTCTGTGTCCGGGTTGTCATTTCTCCTGCACGGTATATATTAGAGTCCAAACGACCTCTATACCATCAAGGTTCCACAAACCTTAAATTTAAGCTACCTGCCCTACCGAAGTACCTAAAACAATAACTTTTTTATGTTGCAACAAACATTACATTTAATGAGTACAGTGCACATGTAATGATACAGTGAATCAGTGTGAAGCCTCAAATAATGATTTCTGTTGGCACTATAAAAGGAATGTAATTTTTCTTGTTGAAATACCATTTTTCAGTTACTGCATGAGTGATGTGGTAATTATCCCCTACACCTGGGATTTAAATCCAATCCTACAAGCCCATTTTCTGTTTGCAAGCTGTCAGGCTGATGCATAGGCTTTGTTCTTATCTGGCAGTAGGCAAGGAATCGGTAATTCAGAAACAACAAAGCCACTGATGGGTCATCATGTAATCTGCACTGAAAATTGCAATCTGTAATGAGATTGGAAACGCAGATGAGGTGACTAAAATTGATTACCTACCGTATCTGAAAATTTCAATTTTATTGCACAAATATGATCAAACTAGTCCATAAGTTTGGGGATTAGTTGAGAAAGAATAAAGATTCCTTTTAAATTAGGTGAATGCAGATAAGTTATTTAAATGTAAATTATTTGCTTTATAGCAATATGGCTGGTCTGCAGGGTGATTCATACGGCCACATATTTTAAGTTCCCTGATGGCATCATTTCTGCCTGGGAGTTCCAATTAGAGATGACATATACACTTTCAACTCTTAAAGAGAGTACAGCAAAGCAGACCATGGATGAAACTCACACCAATCCCCAGACCATAAAAATGCACCTTCATATGCTTATTATGGGGGGAAAATAATCATCTAGAAGCCTTGGGAGCATCAAGAAACCAGCAGCAGGCTGTGCTTGGAATATTTCCAAACATTTTTCCCTCCACTTACACTTACATCTTCCAAGGGGTCAGGCTTTGTGGGTTTAGCTCTGGAGCCGGGATGACAGACTCACAGCCCTCTGCTTCTCACAGGAAAGATGGGCTTCATCTGCTCTTAGATCTGTTAAGAGACATCGGTGATATCCTGGTCGAACTTCCAAGCTCCTAGGAACATCTCTATTTCTTGTCATCAACATGATGATCATTCCTACCACCAGAAATTTAGCAGAATTTAGTGATCCTGAAATTAAAAAAAAAATCATGATGATGACAAAATTTAGAATGGATGACAATATAGTCATAAAATGTCACCAAAATACTTTTGAACCTGGTTTCCCAGAAAGTATCCATTAGGGCAGCAAGAAAGAACATTGAGAGATCAGTTTCTGCTTGAGGGAACATCCGCTAGGAAAGAAAAAATAAAAAACATATACTGTACAGGCTCACCTTGGCTTGTCTCCTTGGGGTGCAAAGGCAAAAAAATGTTTCTTTTATATAACTCTGGTGGGTTATAATAATGGATTTTGTAATTGCAAAAACACTTCTGGAATTTTTTTTTTTTTAACCAGAAAGGAATTCCCCTCTGACTGTTGTATTCATGGTCTTTACCCATATGAGCACAGTTGTGGAGAAGCTAGAAGAACACATTAGTGAGAAGCTGGGTCAGGAGCTCCAAATTATTACTGTCCGGCATGAATTTTATAGAAGTGCCTTCGAGAAGTTTCACTGGTCTCCTGCCTGTGTGTACAGTCTTCTTAGACCTTTTGTTCTTAACCATCCCTATCCTGAAGCGTCCTTCTTAGGAGAAATATTTATTGTTATTGTTATTATTAATAGTTTTGTCTTACTTTGATTTTGCTTAGACTTCTTGCATTGTGACTTTCCTGTTCAGTTCCTCTGAGACCCAGAGAAAATCTGGTGACAGCTGATAGAACAAGTATTCACCGACGTTGATCCTCACGTTCCAGAATGAATGAGGCTCAGTGGTACAAATTAACATTTCCTAGGCTTTATGTTCCATTGTTACTTGACAACTGTGTATTCTCTTCTTCCAAAGGAGAAAGGAAAGAAAGGAAGAAATTGCTTGTTCATTTATTAAGCTGTGTAAAGGTTTACAACATTCCAAGGACCATCTAGTTTCTTGGAACTGCTTTCTTTATTCTTGCTCTTTTCTGTTTCAAATGTTAAACTCTTTCCTTCCACAGCGAACTCACTTTCTCTTCTACATCCATTCTTCTCCTTAGAAAAATCTTAGTATTCCTCTACATGAATAATTTTTAGTGTATTTATTTAGTTTGTTTATTTATTTATTTATTTATTTATTTATTTAGAAAGAGCATGTGTGCAGGGTAGAGGCAGGGAGAGGGAGAGAGAGAGAGAGAGAGAGAGAGAATCCAAAGCAGGCTCCACACTCAGCTCAGAGCCCTACACAGGGCTCGATCGCACAAACTGTGAAATCATGACCTAAGCCAAGAGCCTGTCACTTTACCGACTGAGCCACCCAGGCACCCTTCTATGTGAAGATTTTTAATGCTCCTCACTTCTGGCCTCCAAATCTCACATTCACAACATGTAAGCAAACACGATGTCTGCGGTTCCTGCTCCCACATCAGCCGTATTCTTCCTCCCAACACAAATCTGATTCCCAGCCTCTCTTTTTTGTGGAAGCGGTTTTCTACATGAACCCTGGTCCAAGCCATGACAGTCTCTAGCCTTACAGGGTCCCAAAGGGCCTTTCTGCTTCCCGTCGTGTCGTGCATCTTTAGAGTTTATTCTAAATAAAGCTAAAAGTTATCCTTTTAAAACATAAATCTAACCATGTCACTCTTGTGCTTAAAACTCTCCAATGGCTTTACGTCACACTGAAAATAAAATGCAGACATTTTGTACTGGCCTACGGTTTTCTGGTCTCTGCCGATATTGTCTCATACAATTCTCGTTCACTGTGCTTCAGCCAGGCTCTGTGTCTTTGAACTCAACCAGTCTGTTCCTTCAGTAGGGTCTCTGCCAGTTTATCTGCTTTGTATGGCTCGCTCCTTCTAGCCCATCAGATTGCAGCCAAATTATCTCTTCTGCAGGGAGGCCATTCTGATCAAAAATATCTATCCAGTCACTTTCTATTGCAACATTCTCTTCAAATTCCTTGATGGCATCTATAACTTCTGGTATTTCTTTTATTTATTTGTTTTGCAATTTTATTTTTCATCTTCTCCAACCCACTGTAAGTTGCATGAGATCAGGTATCTTGTTTGTCTTCCTCACTTTTTAAAAAAATTCTTTAATATTTTATTTATTTCTGAGAGAGAGAAAGACAGCATGAGCAAGGGAGGTCCAGAGAGAGAGGGAAACAGACACAGAATCTGAAACAGGCTCCAGGCTTTGAGCTAGCTGTCAGCACAGAGCCGGACGCAGGGCTCAAACCCACGAACCATGAGATCATGACCTGAAGCAAAGTCGGATGCTTAACTGACTGAGCCACCCAGTCTTCCTCACCTTTGAAACCCAGGCTTTGAAAATGGCCTGGCACACAGTATACATGAAGAAAAGATGTTAGAGTAAATAGCAGCACTTACTCCCACTTGTTTTGTCCAGTTACTTTTTATTTATGTTTTTCAGGTATCACTTTTCCATATCTTAATGCAGAACTGATGCTGTTGACAATCTCCCTTCTTGAAATTCTCTTGTCCTTTAAATTCTATGTTACATATTGTGGTTTTCCTTTGACTTGTCTAATTCCTTCTCTAGTCCTCTAATTAAAAAGTTGAGTTTCCACAATCTACATAATTGTCTTCTGTCCCTTTCTCACTGTCTTTCTTGGGTATTTCAAATACCTCCATGAGCCCAATGGTATATCAAAGAAAAATTGCATGAGATAAGTTCAACTGATAAGAAAGACTATTAAAAACCATTGCAATAGAGAAGAACTATTGAACTCACCCCTACAGAAACTAAAGTCAAGAGCTTTGTAAGCACTGGGGTGATCTAGTGGAAAATACTTGAGAGTATTAGTGGGAAGGTTGATCAATATGATTAGCCCATCTGAGTTTGCTAATTGGTACTTATTGAAGTTAGGCTCATACCCTTCCATAGAGATTGAGAGATAAAAGCCCTCTTGCTTGATGATTACATTTCAAAGGGATGGTTCCCAGGTCCTTGAGAAAGACATTCCTGGGTTATAAAACTGGCAAAAGACTGGGAGAAGATTTACATCTCAAAAGAGCAGAGAAAGAATTTAGAATTGCAATTTACTTAGTGCATTTCTTAAGTAAATGCACTAAGAAAATGGAGGTCAGAGCTTTAGACTGCAAGAAATCCATCTAGAGTTTGGTCAAACTGAAGAGAACATTAAGGGCGTCTTGGTCAGATGCATTTATCAGGTCACCTTCTGCATTTGGATGTTCAGACCTGATGTCCTTGACAAGCTCTGATCCTGTGTCCTTGGTCACCTGCTGAATACCTCCCCTTGAGTACCACATGTTCACATCCAACTCTTCATGTTTAAAACCAAATATTATCTTTTTTAAAATTGAGATGTAATTGATATAAAACACTATGTATTAGTTTTAGGTGCACAACATAATGATTGGATATACGTATGTACTGTGAAATGATCACCGCGAGTTTACTTAATGTCCATCACCACATAGTTACACATTTTTTTCTCGTGATGTGAATTTTTATTTACCCTCTCAGCAACTTTCAAATATATAGTACAGTATTGTTATGACAGTACTGACTACGGTATAGTCACCATGCTATACATTCTGATCATCAGGACTTATTTATCTTGTAACTGGAAGTTTGTACCTTTTGTCTACCCTCACCCATGTTGTGTATTCTCCATCCTCCACTTCTGACAATAACTGATCTCTTTTTCTTTGTATTTGTGACTCCAGGTTGTTTGTTTGTTAAAGATTCTACATAACAGTGAGATCACATAGTATTTGTCTTTCTGTGCCTGACTTATTTCACTAAGCATAATGCCCTCAAGGTCCATCCATATTGTCCCAAACGGCAGGATTTTCTTTTTTATTTTTAATAGTTGAATAATATTTTATACACAAACACACACACACACACACCACATTTCTTTAACTATTTTTCCATCAATAGACACTTAATATTGTTTCCATGTCTTGGCTATTGAAAATAATGCTGCAGTGAACATGGAGGTACAGACATTTCTTCAAGATTTCATAATTTCATTATTTTAGGTGCTGGGTCATACAGGAAGTTTTGAGAAATCTCTATACTCTTGTCCACAGTGGGTGTACCAGCTGACATTTCTGTCAACAGTGCACAACGGTTCCCTTTTCTCCACATCATCACCCACACTTGTTATTTTTTGTGTTTCTGATAATAAGACATCTTAGCAGTTTGTAAGATGGTATCACATTGTGGTTTTGATTTGCAACTACTCTTTTTTTGTTTTGAAAGAATTCTTACATTCATTATTTTCTTATTTTTACTGGCACTACTTTTATTAACTGAATGCCATTTTAACCACTTTTCCTACCTGCAATCTTTCCTTCTCAAATTGGTTCTCTGGCAATTTTCCTAAAATACTCTTAAAGCACAACCCTATTCTACAAAATTTTCAATGACTGTTCATTGTATACATAGTCATAATAGTGTCTGTTCTAGAGTTAGAAATATTTGTCTTTTTTTTAAGTTTATTTATTTATTTATTTATTTATTTCGAGAGAGAGAGAAAGAGAGAGAGAGTGGGATGGAAAGTGGCAGAGGAGAAAGAGTCCTAAGGAAGCTCTGCTGTCAATGCACAGTGCATAGCCTGATGTGAGGCTCAAACCCATGAACTGTTAGATCATGACTTGAGCCAAGATCAAGAGTCAGATGCTTAAATGACTGAGCTACCCAGATGCTCCTAGAAATATTTCTTAATGCTCATGATAGTAAGACTGCATAATCACATAAAAGACTCTATTGTTTTTTTAATTTTTAAAAATCTTTATTTATTTTTAAAAATTAATTAATTTTTCAGTTTACATTCAGTTTAGTTACATATAGTGCAACACTGATTTCACGAGTAGATTCTTAATGCCCCTTACCCATTTAGCCCATCCCGCCTCCCACAACTCCTCCAGCAACTCTCTGTTTATTTTCTATATTTAAGAGTCTCTTATGTTTTGTCCCCTTCCTGTTTTTTGCTTCCTTTCCCTTATCTTCATCTGTTTTGTATCTTAAAGTCCTCATGTGAGTGAAGTCATATGATATCTGTCTTGCTCTGAGTAATTTTGCCTGGCATAATACCCTCTAGTTCCATCCATGTAGTGGCAGATGGCAAGAGTTCATTCTTTTTATTGCTGAGTAATACTCCATATATTTTATGTATATGTATATATATATACATATACATAATATATATATTATGTATATATTATGTATATTATTATATATATATAATAAATATATATATATATACACCAAATCTTCTTTATCTATTCATCTATCTATGGACAGTCTGGCTCTTTCCATACTTTGGCTATTGTCAATTGCATTGCTACAAATATTGGGGTGCTTGTGCCCCTTCCAAACAGCATACCTTTATCCCTTAGATAAATACTTAGTAGTGCAATTGCTGGGACATCGGGTAGTTCTATTTTTAATTCTTTGAGCAACCTCCATACTATTTCCCAGAGTGGCTGTACCAGTTTGCATTCCCAACAGCAGTGCAAAGGAGATCATTTCTCTTCCCCCTCACCAACATCTGTTGTTGCCTGAGTTGTTAATGTTTGCCATTCTGACTGGTGTGAGGTGGTATCTCATTGTGGTTTTGATTTGTATTTCCCTGATGATGAGTGATGTTGAGCATTTTCTCATGTATCTGTTGGCCATCTGGATGTCTTCTTTGGAGAAGTATCTATTCATGTCTTTTGCCCATTTCTTTGCTGGATTATTTGTTTTTTTGGCTATTGAGTTTGATAAGTTCTTTATATATTTTGGATACTAACCCTTTATCTGATATGTTGTTTGCAAATATCTCCTCTAATTCTTTTGGTTGCCTTTTAGTTTTGCTGATTGTTTCCTTTGCTGTGCAGAAGCTTTTTATTTTGATGAGGTCCCAATAGTTCATTTTTGCTTTTGCTTCCCTTGCCTCTGGAGACGTGTTAAGTAACAAGTTGCTGTGGCTGAAGCCAAAGAGGTTTTTGCCTGCTTTCTCCTCAAGGATTTTAATGGCTTCCTGTCTTACATTTAGGTCTTTCATTCATTTCGAGTTTTCTTTTGTGTATGGTGTAAGAATGTGGTCCAGGTTCATTTTTCTGCATGTCACTGTCAAGTTTTCTGAGCTGAAGAGGCCATTTGCTGAAAAAACTGTCTTTATTCCATTGGATATTCTTTCCTGTTTTGTCAAAGATTAGTTGGCCATATGTTTGTGGGTCCATTTCTGGGTTTTCCATTCTGTTCCATTGATCTGAGAGTCTGTTTTTGTGCCAGAACCATTCTATTGGTTTTTTTAAATGTTTATTTATTTTGAGAGAGAGAGAGAGAGAACAAACAGGGGAGTGAGGGGCAGAGATAGAGCAGAGAGAGTGAATCCCAAGCAGACTCCATGCTGTCAGCACAGAGCCTGATGTGGGACTCAAATTCAGAAACAGTGAGATAATGACCTGAGCCAAAATCTAAAGTCAGATGCTTAACTGCCTGGGCCACCCAGGTGCCCCAAGACTCTATTGTTTTTATCCACTTGGGATGCTTGGAAAATTCTTGAAGTAGTAATAATTAAGTAAGAAAAATAGTGACAAGAGAAGAATGTGGCCCTATGTAGTGGAATGATGGTTTTACAGTGACATGAGTGTTATTAACAAAAACAAAGAGTTAAAGAAAAAAAGGGAGTATCTCCATTCCTGGTCTTTTCATGGTCTCCGTTAGATCAGCTGTTAGTATTTAATCTTTTTGCTGTCCCCATTCCACTTGGATTTACTTCCAATGTCTGCCACTACCTAAGTCAAAAGTAACTGTTTATCTGTTTATTTCAGATATAGATCTATAGATACTATATATCTACATATCTTGCAAAATGACTTCTAGAAATTTATTCACTGGTCAGTCCAATCACATGAATATGAGATGCAGTTACTAGTAAACTTGCCTGCAAGCAAAGAGAGGGTAGAAAAATCAGCTACCTGTTATGCTTAGTCAAGAGAAAAATCTAGGATCGCTAATGTCCCTCATAGCACCAATTGATATCACAGCTAGTCATGGGAGAAAACATAGAATTCAGAGAAACATCTATTTCTGTTGTTTTGTTCACCTACCTCCTCAAACATTTTTGTATTGTAACCAGAGAATTTTCTTTGTTAAATTACTAATTTTTATTGTGAGAATCAGGATGGACATAGCATTCTAGGCACTCAGTACAGATGCCAAGCTTCTCTATTTGTGTTTATGTATATGGGTTAAATACTCAAACTAAGCCTAAGGAAAGGCATTTACAGAAACTAAATTGGTCAGCATGTACCTGGATGGCTCCATTTAAGGATAAGAAGTCTACTAGACTTAGAGACATTCCTAATTCTGTCAATATAGAGGAATTCTCTATTCTGAAGTAATGATATTTTGTGCAGTTATTCTATATCTGTCATCAACTATAATATCTAAATCTTTTTGCATTCATTAAACAATGAAACATTTCATTATATTATAGTATATTATATTAAACATTCATTGATAGGATTAGTGATTATAGCATTCATTCTCAGAATGTTAATATTTCACATCTGCTATTTTTCAATAATAAAATAGTAGGAATATATTATCAAATATATCAGACAATTTTTTGTGTGTGTGGCTGTCTAATATTTTATTAGTTTATGTAGGACCAACACAGTCCGAGTCTAGGTGACTGGATTCAATACAAGTTTATTTCTTACTTAGATAAAACCCATTTGACAGTAAGACTGTCTTCTAAGTTCAATGTAGGCTTTGATATCAAGCCTGCTGATTAGAAGAGAGACATGGAGACAAGCTTCTTCAGTGTTCTTACCCAGAACTGACACAAACAGTGAAGATGGGTTACACGACCCCTTTAAGTTTCAGGGTCTCAGGAAATGTACTCTCTGTCCAAGTACCTGCTTCTCTGTGACTCTACAGCTTGAAACAGGATCGTAGATCTTCTGTACCCAGCTAGCTAGTCCTGCCACAAATCCCTGTGTTTAGGTATTTAAGCAAAAATCTGTTGACTTAGTTATTTACATCTTAAAATAAAGCTCCATGACTCATCTGAATTATGCAAAAGAACACACATTTGCAAAGATTACAAGTTTAGATAGAGCAATCCCTGTAAAGTTTCATTACTAAAAGCTTATCCAGAAGAGTAATTCTTTCTTGAATTTGAAGGCTTCCAAAACTGGTATTTAAATTGAATTCCCTCTACATAAGAGAGAACTAAAGAAAATGAAGAAAGTTGGATTCCTTAAATAAAATGTATAGTCCATTATGAGTTTAAAAAAATTTTTTTTTCAGTGAATATGTTATTCAAGTTATAAAGCAAGAGAGATTATTTAAAGATAGAGTCAAAAGAAAATATTTGGAACTAGAGCCCTGGTTGGGCAGCTATGGTCAACACAACAAATCTTGCCAATAGGCTGTGTTGTAAATAAAGTTTTATTGGAACAGAGCCACATCTCTTCACTTATATTTTGCCTATGACTGCCTTTACATATTGCCTTTTAAGCATAATAATAGCAGAATTAAGTAATATGCCCTGCATATCTAAATATATATATTATCTGGCCCTTAATAGAAAAATTTTGCTGACCTCTGTACTACAGGAATAACTCTCCTCATCATACCACCAGTAGTGTAAAGGAAGAGATTTATCAGCATCTAGAAAAATTTGCACAAAAATGCTCTCTTAGTGTAAAGGAAGAGGTTTATCAGCATCTAGAAAAATTTGCACAAAAATGCTCTCTTAATTGAATGATGACATGTTTGCCTCCCTTCATTTTTAATCTCACACTTTAGAAAAAGATCAAAGAATATTATTTTATTTTCAATTATAATGACTGATTAAATTCTTTTCATTTTAGATAGTACTTATCTTGTTCTTTGAGGAATACATTAATTATTTTATCTGCTAAAAATTATATCAGAAAGATAACATATTTTAACATATTATACATTTGTGTTTTCATTCAAAAAAATTTTAGTGTTTACTTTTGAGAGAAAGAGAGACAGAACATGAGTGAAGAAGGGGCAGAGATAGAGAATGGAGACCCAGAATCCAAAGCAGGCTCCAGACTCTGAGCTGTCAGCACAGAGCCTCACGCGGGGCTTGAACTCACAAACCATGAGATCATGACCTGGGCTGAAGTTGGATGACCAGCCGGCAGAGCCACCCAGGTACCTCTGTGTTTTCAGTTTTAAATTTACTGTGTATTTATTCATTTTGTATTTAAATTGTATTAGATATTTGGTTCAATAAAATATTTATAAATTCTAGTCACAATATCTATTATTCTCATTAAGCTTCAGTGCTTTAATCACTAGAAAATTCCCACTATTCCACTGAGATGGATGTCTGAGTTAAAATTAAAGGAGGTATTAATCCAGTTACTTTGAAGCCACCTATCTATTTATACAGTGAGTCTCTGACAAACATCCACTCCTCCTTTAGGAAGCTTCTAGAAATGATTAGTGAACAAAAGCAGTGGGTACTGAATGAACAAAAAGTTCCTAAAGTCTGGGGTTAGAAACCATACTAGAGTCGTGATTGTCTTCCCTTGTAAAAGTTGGCTGTGAGAATAGTTTATCATAGTGCGTGTTACTCATGGTGATTACAGGGAGAAAGTGGAAGTTCAGATTCGGCTTTTCCTTTAACCTTGGAAAGGTGTTTCAACTCCCCTCTCTGAGCTTTGGTTTCTTCAACTATAGAGAAGAAAGGACAGGTTGGTGGTTTCTCATCTATAGTAAATCTAATATGAATGAGAGATATATGTATTTTAAAGCATGCTTGCTCTTATAGACAGATGATAGATGGATAGACAGGTGATAGGTCTTCCTTCATAACAGGTGGTTCTGAGAAAAGGTGATTAGCAGTAAGTGATATTCAGAATTACCGAAGGGAAGCATGCCTAGGGGCCTCAGTCATTTAAACAACTGATTTTGGCTCAGGTCATGGTCTCATGACCTGAGTTTGGGTTGTGAGTTTGAGCCCCACATCAGGCTCCACACTATCAGTTGGAGCTTGCTGGGGATTCTTTCTCTTCCTCTATCTCTACCCCTGCTCACCTCATGCGTGCTCTCTCTCTCTCTCCCTTGCACATGCTCTCTCTCTCTCTTTCTCTCTCAAAATAAATAAATAAACTTAGAAAAATGACCATAGGGAGAGGCGGAAAGAGAACTGGCATGAAAGGCAGAGTCTTAGGGTTCTAAAGTTCAGATTCTGATTTTATGTGTAAATGTATACATACAGAGGGAAAGTGAGACAGCAAGATTTAAGAGTGAAAAAGCCATGGAACCCTTCCCCCCTGCCCCCACAATCTTATAAAATTTAAAATGCAATACAAACAAAAACATCCAATGATTGAAGTGGAGGATGGGAGGTCTAGGTGCCCATCCTCTAGTCCATCTGACTTTTCTGTTGCTCTTAAGGTCTTTTTTAGGAATCAAAAATGGAAAACAGTATTTGAAAACTGCTTTTAAAAATAATATCTAACCTGCTCTTTACACGGTTTAAAGTCTCTCTGTTAGTGAAGCATTTCCTGACCCTTTTTATTCTATTTCTTCTCTTAACTGTCTCTCCTAGTTTCTGCAGTATTTTTTTTGAACTCTTCCATGCCCTGCATTATGAAATATCATCTCTGATTATACTGACTTCTTGAATTTTTAATTACTTTTCAATTCCTTTGGTCTGGTCTTACCAGTAGACTGTAAGGTTCTCATTTACCCCCTGCTGCTACCCCAGCACTTAGCATGGTGCCTTGGTGACCACTGTAGTATGTTAATACTTACAGAGATTAGAATGGCTTGATCCAATACTCTGTACTATATCCATACTTATGTTGGACCTACTCTTGAGTACAGGGAGTAGTTTAATTCTATACTCTAAGTGCTGTGAAATATAAACCCACAGTAATCCTGTAATATTTCACTTTCCATACTACATTTTATTTTAGCCAGAAAAAGGGAGCTAACTAATCAGATTATTTAATGTTATGGTACCCTGTATCACATACCTCTTACCTAGTTCTTTCATTAGGTGATGGTGAGGGGTGGGGGCTTAGTTGTCTGGCTTTTGGGAACTCTGAACAGTATCTATTGTAGTCACACAAATCACATTCCTGGATCTACTACTGAAAAAAGTTCTGATAATTATTACCCATCCCCAAAAAGTGAATGACCCAAAGGAGAGTATTCTGAATATTGAAATAGTAATTTCTTTACTTTAATGGATTGTGTTGGAAATGTACTCCTAGCTGATAGTTCACCTAGGATCCCTCTGGCTTAAACAAATTAAAAAAGATCGCTAAATATAATGGCTATTTGAAATTTAGAGACAAACAGAAAAAAAAGAATATGTGTGCATATGTGTATGTGATTTAAAATGAAAAATCATATATATATCAGAGAAGACAAGTGAACTTCAATTTCAAGATGAACCTAGCTCACTTACATAGGTACTAGAACACTGTGAAAGGTCTACTAAGCTGTCCCGAGTCTTATTTGTACATTACTGTCAGGTAAAGCAAAGCAGAACATATTTCAGCATTTGAAATCCCTCTAGTGACTAAATTGCTTATCTATAGTCATTTTTCAAAAGCCATAAAATCACTTGATGTATTAAACACAAAATGCTCCATTTTGGTAGTCTGGAAATATTTGTAGGGACCTAAAAGCTAAAATAAATGTTTGTCTTTATGTAAAGTTGTTACCGATGCCTATTCAATAGTGGAGGTATTCTGCATTTTTATTTCAGCAGTGAAGACAGATTATCCATCCACATCATCTCACTAGTTGTTCCTTAGTATAATGGCTTTTATATATAAGATGAGTGATTGTGAGGAGAGTTATAGTCTTTGGCCAGAGAAAAGGATAAAGCTACCAGTCCCTTCTATGATAAAATGAACATTGACTATATTAAAAACTCTTATAGTAAGAGACATATTTCTGGCTCTGGTGGATTAATTTGTAAAGACTAGCCGTTCCTCCTATAAGAATTAGGAAGGCTGGATAAGATGAAGTGAAAAATGAAAATCCATTTGGATGCATTGGCAAAAATACAAAGTCAGCAAGGAATAGAGAAGCCAAGATCTCAGAGAAATACTGGAAAGAAGGGAATAACTGAGAAGTGAGCCTAATATTCAGCTCTGCTTTTTCCTTCCAAATGTTTATTTATTCATAAATGGTGGCTGAGCCATGGAAAGTTAAGGCTTTATTCAGTCTCCTAAAGCTTGAGACACAAAAACTAGAGTTAGGAGCTGTCAAAATGGGATACCCTGGCCTGTCACTGGAATTTCTAAGAGTACTTCTGAGAGCAAGAGTGACGTCTTATGAGACAAGGGCAAATCAGAAAATATATCAGTCTTCATGAAACTGAAATTAGCCTTGAATCAGCTCAATCACAGATTGGGTTGAACCATTTTATTCCTAGCCTAAAATCATGTCAAAAACAAACAAACAAACAAACAACAAAAAATCCTTGATAGAAGATAACGAAATCCTTAAGGCTCTCAAAATCCTTCTACAATTTTTCTCACACATACTTATTATCATTTAGTGCACAGTTACTGTACTTGCCAAGAGACATCACCAAATGACAAAGTTATAAAACTGTAAGTGACGGTAGGAAGAGAGCCACAGGAGATGCAGATTTTACAGTTACTTAACACAGATTTTTTAAAAAGAAAATTTAATTATTTGTTTTGAGAGAGAGAAAGAGAGGGGGGAGAGAGAGAGAGAGAGAGAGAGAGAGAGAGAGAGAGAGGAGAGAATCCCAAGCAGGCTTCACATTGTCAGTATAGAGCCCGACTTGGGGCTCGAACTCACAAACCACAAGATCAGACCCAAGCCGAAATCAAGAGTCAGATGCTTACCTGAGCCACTCAGACACCCTTGAACACAGGCTTGTAAATAACAATGACAAGTATGTTCAAGACTATAGATAGGAGGTGCCTGGGTGGTTCAGTCAGTTAAGCGTCCGTTTTCAGCTCAAGTCATGTTCTCACAGTTCATGGGTTCAAGCCCCGTGTTGGGCTCTCTGCTGTCAGCACAGAGCCTGCTCAGATCCTCTATCCCCCTCCTCTCTCCGCCCCTCTTGTACTCTCTTTCTCTCTCTCTCTCAAAAATAAAAAAATAAACATTAAAAAAAGAATATAGATAACAAGATGGGGAATCTATGAAAAGGAATCAAATGGTTATAGAATTGAAAATTGCAATAACTATAAGAACTCAATATATGGATGTAATAGAAGATTCAACAAACCTATCTTTGTTTATTTTTTATCTTCCACCACTAGCATATGTTTCATAAGAACAGGGACTTTGTTTATTGTTCCTCTGCAATATCTAAAATAATACCTGGTAAATATTAATACTCAACAAATACGTGTGAAATGAATGAATGAATAAATGGTAGCTCTTCAAGAAGCAGATACAGTGGCATAGACTTTTAAGGCCAGAGTTGTAAGCAAGGAGATAAAAAAGAAAAGACATGGGGGGAAATATTTCTTGCTAGAAGGGCAGCAAAATATGGAGATAAGAAAAAGCTGCAGATTCATAGACCAAGCCTTCACTTGATTTGTTCTCTTATTTGCTGCCCTCTACTGCTCTCAGCTGCCCCCGCAGTAATGAGACTTCTAGTTGAATACAGGAAGGAATGGTTGAAGGCCACCTGTGGTTATGCACCTGCTACACAATTATGGGCTGCTCAGAAGAAAGAATGAGTTACTAGGTTGGTTTGAACCTCAATAGGAGACTGATAGAACCAGTAAGTGCCATGATAAAGCTTCCCTGATTCAAATAGCGCTCATCTCTGAACCTGTTGTGAGGGGTGGCAGGAAAACCCTGTATTATAATCCTCTACAGCTTTGCAGTGGACCAAGGAAGGGGAGGGGTGGTTTACATAAACCACTTTCCTTCCTTCCTGTCTCAACTTAGGCAGCAGGCAAGGTACTTTTATAATACCTGTGTTTTCAAAATTATATGTTATTTTAAAGGAGCCATAATAACTGGAAAAGCAGGCAGGAAAAAAGGGGGTGAGGAGCACAGGGAGGAGCCAAGTAGCCCCGATGGTTTAGAGGCAATGGTTCCAACTTCAGAGCCTTCTATTGCAGCTCTAAATGCCTTCAAGTTAATAGTAAGAGGGAAAGAAAAAGATTAGCTTTAGTTACCAGTAGTTAGACCATAAAAAATGCTGAAAGCAAAAGATAAACAAACAAATGGCTGAAGTGAAATATCTCCAAAGAGCTTTCCCTAGTCTCTGTAGCACACAGGTGTTTTCTTCTTTGAGAACGGTCTCCATTGAAGTGCATTGGTCGTGTTAGATGGGCCCTCCAGTTTAGCCTGCTTCTTGGTTTCTTTGCTCTGATTATCAGTGCGGTGTTAGTGTTGTCTCCTTGAGGACAGTGTCAGACATCCATTGCTGGACCATGGCTAGGTCACAACTGAAGGGTCTACAAGGAAATAGTTGAATCCCAAGTCCAGTTCTGGGGCAGAGAGATCTTAGAGTCCATGGCCAGGAAGCCAAGAAGAGATACCAGAATCCTAGAAGTCAAATACGTGAGGCACACTACCCTTGACAGTAAGTGAAGGCTTCTTAGAACAAAAACTGGCCGGGCAGGAATTCAGGTCGTGCAAGTCTAGTCTAGAGCATTCTCCCTAATCTACAGACACTAGCACTCTCTTAAGGTGCTGGAGTAACATTTTCAAATTCAGCTGAAAGGGGCACCCCACTTTTTCATTATATATTTTATAATACCAAAGTCATAATGGGGAGTGGGATTCTCTCTCAATCAGTCCAATTCCCAAAAGCTATGTAGAGTATTTAAAAGAACACTTGGAGGCCTGTGAAAATATTATGCTTTGCAGAGTTTAAGTACTTATTTTTGCTTAGCTTATCTGTGATTCTACATAGTTCTAGTTATAAGTAGTGGAGTTTTAATTACAGAAAAAAGGGCTCCCTTCATTGAGACATGGCAAGAGAGGAGGCAGAAGTTAGTGACAGTGGCTTGAAGGATTATAGACAACTCTGTCAAAAGTGTGCTAAAACACACACACACACACCTTGCACATACAAATACATAGACACATAGTGAAATACAAGTGATTCCACTAGAGCCCATGAGCTATTTATTTTGTTCCTTTAAAACAGTGACTTGCAATCCAATAACACACTATGAAACTAGGTAAGGGGGCTGTTTTTTGTCAGTCAGTGTGTCATGGTATAATTTTACCTATCATTATTTCAGCTGAAGGTGGCATTTAAGAGTTCATTAGTGATTAATAGAGCCCTCCATTGCCCAGAGATGATCTTAGATATTTAAGGAAAGCGTTTAGTTCAGATTGACAGTTTTTCTACCCTTACAATGTCTGTAAAACAAACTAAAAAGTTATGGTGAATTCTACTAAGAAATGTATATTTCATGTAAATTTCCCATAAACTGTAAGCAGCCATGACAATAAGACATAGCTCTCGCTCTCGCTCTCTCTCTCTCTCTCTCTCCCCCCACCAGCAAGCTTCATTTCCCTATCAAAAGAGAGCAGTGCCTGCAAAGTCTGAGTAGAAGACTTTTACCGTTTTTCAACACCGTCACTCTCTTTTTATGTTTTGTTCATAATGGCAACTGTCTGGCTTGATACATTGGTTCTGATGCTTTCACCTGCTTGTTGTCATTCAGGTGCTAAACGAGGAGGATGAATATGTATAATTCTTTCAAGAGTGCATTAGAATGACCCATCTTGGCATATTTTATGACACATCCCACCAGACCCTGATTATTTTGTGAAGTTGGCATTCAAGTTATACTGGTTGGCTTTTGATAGCTTTTGCCAACTTCCTCTGAGCATATGATTAATCAGAACAATAAAATGGGACACTCTAAAATGCAGGATTGATGCATGGGTAAGGATTTTAAAACTTTCATTCCTTTATCAGTCATTTGAGACAGTTTTAGAGGCTCATTACCGGAAAGTATTTTAGGAAATTTTCCCTTTTTGATCACTGTGCCAGCATTGTATAGCCTCTCTGGGAAGAAACGGATCTTTTGATTCTGATCAAGCTTCTTTTTTCCAGCATGAGGATGTAGTGTTTTCTTCTTTGGATTATTGTCAGGCGACTTTTGACAGAGAGAAACCAATAAAAGCTGGGGAATCTTAGGTCAAATTACCTTAAAAGGCTTTTTTAGAAAGAAATCTGGGATTGAAATTGCAGTAGGCTACCAGGAAAAACATATTCAAAGTTGGAAATCTGCTATTGTTTTTATTCACTTCTTCACTTAACACATTCTTGTTTTTTTTTTTTTAATTTTTAATGTTTATTTATTTTTGAGACAGAGAGAGACAATGCATGAGCAGGGGAGGTGCAGAGAGAGAGGGAGACACAGAATCCGAGGCAGGCTCCAGGCCCTGAGCTGTCAGCACAGAGCTCACTGTGGGGCTTGAACCCACAAACTGTGAGATCATGACCTGAGCTGAAGTCGGACGCCCAACTGACTGAGCCACCCTGGTGCCCCATCATTTAACACATTCTTAATGAGCTGTATGTGTCAGGGACTAGGAAAGAAACGATGGTATAAAGTCAATGGACAGTCCAGTACAAGTTATAGAATCTTGTAGCTATTGCATGCACATCCTGGAACTGGGGGAACAATCCTAATGAATAAGATACAAATTCTATTTGCCAGGGGCTCTTTTGCAGAATTCCATCTCACCTGGGAAAGCTAAGTGTTGCCAAGACAGGGCTAGAACCATTGTGGGTTTCCATTCCTTACAAGGCCTTTTAGGGAGAGGAGACTTGAAAGAGGATGCACAGGAGGAAAAGAAAAGATAGAAGAGGACTCATAGGGTTCCGGAGACTTAGGACAGTGGATCATATTTTATTATGTCTCAGCAGAAGTAGCAATACTGATTCACCAAAACATTGTTGTATGTCTCTTTCCAGAGCTCTTTGTATTCAACCTCATTCCTACTATTGGCAACACCAGAGAGTGACTGAGTTGGAGGAATTTTTAGCTTTGGGTAATTTACATCCATGTCCTCTCAGTGACCTCAAATAAACATACTGAGTAAAAATGTATTTGTATACAAAGTGTCCATACAATTCTTCTACTTCCTCCTCCTCCAATTGAATTTGGTCCATAAGTGTGTCTTACACAGAAATCTTGAAGGCATTCCTGCTTCTTGCATTTTTTTGTCCCCTATCAGAGCAATGATAGGACTAGATAAGATAAACCACAGAAAGTAGAAAGTTACATGCAAGATACATCCATTCAGTGCTCCTTTACCCTACCCTCAATGGATTTCACAGAATGAAGTGAGCACAGAGAGCTGCCAGTGAAGAAAAAACAAGTCACCAAAAGGCAAGTCTTGTGAACAATAATAGCAGCCAATGTTTATTTAACACTTATTCCATGCAGTTACTGTTCTGTATGGTTTGGTCTATTTTAGAACATTAACCCTTAGTTCATTTAATTCATATTTGCACCCTCAGTAAGTGTAGGAGCCAAGATTTGGCCCTAGGTAGTCTGACCCTAGAGCTCTGTTCTTATACCTGAAAAGCACCATCCACTCTCTCTAGTGACTCAAAGAGGGTTCAGAACAATTGCCCTGATATGTTAGTGGCAGTTTCAGCTTTAGGGGAGGAGGCACTTTTGGATCCTTTCTTTTAAGACTTTGAATTTCATTGATCATTTGACCAGGGAGTCAGTGCTGGTGAAAACTGGGTATCACTGGCTCTAGAGTCTGGGAACTAGAAGATGCTCTGTTTTCTTAATGCTCTGTGGAACAGATTGCAAAGTTAAACTGTTTAGTTGTTGATTTCATAGACCAAGAATTCAGAGAAGAGGCCATTTTGAAAACTAACAACTCTGTGTTGATTATGAGTTAGTTAAAAAATATGGACTAGGACTATATGTACCATCCCCTTTCCCTCCAGGTGCCAGTGCATTTAGATGGAGAGTTCTTCAGCAACAGGGGCTCACTCCTTGTTTGTCGAGGATGCGTTTATCACCATGAAATCAAGCACATCTGCGCCTGGTCATATCATGGGGAGTCTGAGAATAAGTAGATAATCGGTACAGACTTTAAGAGGTAAGACGCTGCTGAATGTTTGATTTCTTATTTTTCTTTTTCATGAAAAATAATACATGGAGGTGCCATAAATTAATACAGTGTTCAAAAACAGAAGCCGGGAGAAACCTTTGCTAAGCAGAGGCTGACTTTCCAAAAGCAAATGCACAGGGTTCCAGACAAAGAGCTGAGAAACAAAAGCCAAGGCTGCGTTGCCCAGTTAAAGAATTACATTTTGAAAGAAGCAACCCCAACTGGCAAAACATTTTTTTTAATTTACAGGGCAAAGACATGTGATACCAACTATCCTCTGCTTTCTGGTCTTTTGAGTTCATTTTCCAAATCTATACACTAAGGCAGTCGAGAATACAGTAGAATAAATGTGTCCAGGGAAGAAATAAGTGCATTGGGGAATTGAAGGGAAATGATAAAAATCACTCACACTTCTTTATTGAAATAATTAAATATGAAGTGGAGTGGAGAGTTCAGATGAATTCTAATAGTAATTGAATTGGCACTTAGGAGTTACCTTATCTGCATTGCCACAATTCAAAACTCCCCACAGTGTTTTCTCTCAGTCCACATGATATTAATTATGCCTCTCATCCACCATCTTGTTTGTGAGCAAATTAGTTAGTATGCATCAGGAAGCAACCAGCTATCCTAATGGGGTTCAGAAAGTAGTTATTCCATTCCTCATAAAAATGACATTCATTTCTCTAGCGCACAAGAAACAGCTAACATGTATACCAACTGCCATAGGGGACTTTCCCTTCCTGCTTCATGAAAAGAACAAAGATTTCTGCTTTGTATATAAGTCAGACGATCCTATTTCCTCTAGCTGAGAGAAAATCTTGGTCTTGATTCTTGTCAACTCCGTCGCCAAAATTATTTGGCTTTCCATAAGTAAGTTTTCTCTTTTACGTGTGCCTTCATGATCCCATCTACTGCCTATTGTTCATACAGAACACGTAGGGATATCCTAGCTGAAAGTGGATTTTTGCTATAAAATTTCTCTATGGTATAGTTTTAGTATACTTCTTGGCTTCATTTCGTAGAGAAGAGAACCCAGGTTTTAACCCAGGTTTTCCAGCCGATCTAATTATTTCTGCCTCTGATTGTCATCCTTTCCCTTTGGGTGGAGGAGTATAATGAAAGATGATTTCTACAGTAGCTGAATTCTTTCCAACCTTGACTGTATGGACCAGTTTTCTGTTTTGTTTTAGCATTAGCCAGTGGGAAGAGTGGATTCAAGGAGTGAGGAATTTGTTGGCTGAAATCCTATTTCTCTCATTGTTCTGCTTGAACAGCTCCAGAAAAAAAAAGGTGGGGGGGGAGGTATTAACTGAGTTTAACCGAAGGCCAATTAGTAAATTAATTGCTGGGGTGGGGAAGGGGGAGAACAAACAAAGATGATAATAGGAAACACTGTCTGTGGAACTGACCTGTAGCCTCACTCACCTCTTTGTCTACGTGTGCATAATTTGTCATCTGAAATTACTCTTGTTCCTTGTCAGTGTAACTTCATTGGCCAGCAAAAAAATGATAGACTGAATGCTTTGGATCAAGGTGATGAGAGTTTCATTTATGCAGTAATTTCCCTTTGAGGGTGGGGGATATGAGGTAATTCTCAAGTATTAAAACCTTAGCCATGAATATTAATTATATTGTGTCTCCAGACATCCAGCAGGTGATCCAGTAATCCTAAGACAGGATGTGGAAGGCTTTGGTGAAGGGGTGTATTTTGTGAAGCACTGCTTCAGAGGTCAGTATAAGAGAAGATCATAGCAACTGAGGAGAAGATAGGCATGAACATAACTGGTTGATTTTTTTCAAAATCAACTTTGTATCCGTACTGTTATAACTCCATGGTTGTAGATGTTGTTCTCTGCCATTTTGTTACTTGACTCTTGCTAAATCCTCCCATCTAGTCAATTATTTTATGTCCAGACTAAGCTAGAATTCAACCATGAGTAAACTTAGTCCCCTTTGGGACCTCCCCTGCCCCAGACATTGATTTTCACATTCTGATGTGCAAAATGTAGAACAGACTGAAAGGCAATGTCTATCCTATGCTATTCAATAATATGGATAGTGGGGAGATGTCAGATTGCCCAAACAAGACTTTGTTATGCCCAGATCGTGAGAACCCCAAAGACCACCGAGGAGCCGATTCCGATGCAAGCACATGAGGGTCTCTATTCAAGCTCCAGCAGGGACTAGATGGTATGGAGCCCCGAACTCAGGGTCAAGGGGCTTTCACTGTGTTACAGTGGAATTCGGGGCTGTCCAGCTTGGCAGTCTCCTGATAGGTTGATTTTTAGCACAGGCTGTCTTGTCAGTACCCGACTGGCTCGGCCCATCTGGCCTGACCGCAAACTGCCAACAGGAACGTCTTGGGACATAGGCGCCTCCTTTAAACTGATGGGCTGTTGGTGTTGCTAGGGGAGTAACTAAGGGCAGGCTGCCTAAGTACTTCCTGCGGTGTTTCCTGGATCTGGGTTCAGATCTAGTTCATCTTCAAGATGGAGGTTTTTTCTAAAATGGAGTCAGTTAGATTTAGGTCTCACAACTTCAGAATGAGAGGTGCTAATTTCACATTTTAATTATTTATTTTTTTACTTTAAAAAGGTTTCTTAGGATTTTAGAGTAGTTCCAGATATGATACAATGTGCCCATTTTGGTACTCTCCCAACAAAAGGCCTAATCTGCCCTGAAGTAAAAATATGATACTGAATCACCTGATTAGATCATCGGTATTTATCAAATTTGTCAGTTATTTACTAAATCCACATTCTTGCCTAGACTTGCAAACATGACAGTAATTGTATAGGCTTCAGAGAGAACAAAACTGTAAATGTTCCATAGAATGAAAGATTTAACACTGAAAGTGTGTGATTAGCTAATGGAACTGCATTGCAAATGGCGGCACAACAGGAAAATCCTTGCAATACTGTGGCAAAAAAAAATTAAGATGGATAAAACATATTAAATCCTACAAATGAGAAAGAAAAAAGTTATAAGAAAAAAATCTTAAATTCTTGTGCAGGAAAATCAGCTTAGTGAGAATTGAAAATGCATGTAATAAAACTAATTCAGGCAGGATATTAATCTTGTGTAAAAACGATAAAAGCATGTTAAAGCCTGATTGTAAAATATTAATGTGCTAAACCATCATAAAACTTCACATATGCCCTTTAGCAATAGTATTGTTAATGATGATAAAAACTTATTTGCAAATTCTTCTTTTATGAAGTCTGGAAACAGAAAATCTGAGAAATGACTAATGTAGACATCTACTATGTATAGAAGATAGGAAATGGTGAAGGTTAATGAGGTTCAGGGAGACTGGTCTCCTGACATTTAATTGTGTGACCATACCAAGGGCCCTCCACGGTGTGTGGGTGAGGTGATTCAGGGTAAACAAAAAAGGTTTGCACCTTGATAAAATTCGAGTATTCTTAACTCTGTTCCTAATCTGATTTCTGATGGCCCAACTGCAGTTGGAATTATGCTTGCTTTGGCCCAGTGTATGACTATAAGGCATCTGCATTCCTAGCCTTTCTCTTTCCACTGAAGCCCCATTTAACAAAAGCAAAAAGGAAATCTATCCTGAGATTTTATTCTGCTTTTGTGTTAATATATTTCTGGTTCTGATTTATGGGGCTAGAGTTGTGAAGTTCTGTAAGCTTAGGGCGCTCTTTTTGTGTCATGGGGGAGACAGCATTATATAGCAGGAAGAACTGAACTGGACTATGGCATCACCTAGACTTGTATGCAAGTCCTTGTAGTACCACTTACGATAGGATGTTGATTAGTTTGTCGAACATCTCTGGGTCATGCATACTTCATAGGAAAAACACACACATACAGAAAAAGGTATAATAGGGACACCTGGGCGGTTCACTTGGCTAAGCATCTGACCCTTGATTTCAGCTCAGGCCGTGATCTCACGTTTTGTGAGATCGAGCTCTGCCGGGACTCTGTGCTGGCGGTGCTTGCCTGCATGGGATTTTCTCTCTTCCTCTCTCTCTGACCCACCCCTGCATGTTCTTTCTTTCTGTCTCTGTCTCTCTGTGTCTCTCTCAAAATAAATAAATAACATTTAAAAAAAAGAAAAGAGTTTGCATGGTTTGAGAGGGTCTAAATGATGGGTCTAAAGCTTCTGTCATGCTGCAGGTGTGCAAATAATTATAATCAAAATGTTTATCATTATGGGGTTTTTCTCTACTCAGAAAGTTCTATTACATGACCTCCCACACTTTAAGATTTATCCATCCATTTCTGTGCAACTGGAATGTTTTCCCTCTTCACCTGTGTTTAAGTAAGCCCTGTTTATGTGTTAAGACTCAAACTACAACCTCCTTCCTCCATGAGGCATTCTCTTGCTGCTCCATCACTCTGTGATGTATCTCTGTTCCTTCTCTGCACTTCTGTTACCATTACTTTCTCTGCATCTCTAGCTGAGTCATGTTTTATTTCCTGCTTGGTGGCGATGGCGTGTACTTTTCACGTATCTCATCTTCCTTACAACCCCCCTGAAATATTTAGCATGTTATCATGGTCTATAATCTCCTATTTAATTAAGAGATAAGCCTTATTAAAACATGGTTATCATGAATAAGCTTAAGACATTATCCAGTGGTCATGTCGTTCTGAATACTATTTGGATTAAACCATCAATAAATATAAACTTTTGTAATATGACAAGAATATGACAAGATGTTTCTAGATTAGATAGAGAAGCACCTTGGACATCATAGATTAGTAGATAAGCTACAGCAAAAACAGACAATTGAATGAAGTTTATTTTTCATATTTTTAAGACATTTCAAACACTCTGGCTTTGAGAACACACACACACACAGAGGCCCTGATTCAATTCTCCATTTGACATCATAGATCCATATTTTGATTTCTTCTTACAGAGGATATATGTTTTCAAATGCAATGAAATTCAAAGAATCTGATTCATGATGTCAGGACCTCTCCTTCTGTTTTGCTTTGTTTTGTTTTGTTTTGCTTTTAAGAAATATTTGGTAGTAGAAGGTACTGGGAATTGGATTAGTGTTCTGCAGAAAAACAGAACAAATAAACTAGAGATAATAGGTAGAGAGATGGATAGGTATAAAAGGAGATTTATTATAGGAATTGACTCACGTGATCATGGATACAGAGATGTCCCAGGATCTGCTGTCTGCAAGCTGGAGACCCAGGAAAGTTCACCCTGAGGTGAATTCACCCTGAGTCTGAAGGCCTGAAAACCAGGGAAAATGACATCTAAGGGTGAGAAGATGGGTCTCTGAACTCAAGCAAAAAAAGCAAATTCATCCTTCTCTACCTTTTGTTCTAAATGAATGATACCTACCCACGCTGGTGAAAGCCATCTGCTTTTCTCAGTCTTTACTACCCAGTCTAAGTGTTAACCTCTTCCAGAAACATCCTCACAAACACACCCCAAAATAATTTTTTACCCGCTGAGTATCCTGTAGCCCAGTTAAGTTGAAACATGAAATGAACTATCACAGGAGCCATTACTTACAACACTTCTAAGAAAGATATGTTACAAACTATGACACCACTTAAGTCAGATGTTTGTAGAATAAAGCTTGCCTATTTATTCATTCATTCATTCATTCATTCATTTATATCTGAAGCATATTTAGCATTTGATTGTGTATTGTTTATATTGATCTCTCATGTTTACATATCTGGCCTCCCGAACCCAGTCATAAACACCTCAAGAGAAAAGTTTATTTCTTTTACTGTTTTTAACTCAGCATTTGATGTTGCTATTGATGTCTAGTAGAAAATATTGGTTTAGGAATTTGGAGACCTGAATCCTAGTCCAACTTTATCACTTACTAAACTCAGCGTAATTAGACAAATTGCACAATAAGATGGAATTTCCGTTTCTTTTTCTATTAAGTGATGGTAATTTTATTTGCCTTTCCCAATTCATAAGATCATTCTGAGATTTACATGAGATATCAGATCTCTAAGTTCTTCATAAATTGTAAAGCCCCTATACAAAAATTAAATATCATTATTGTGACAGCTGACACCTCAAAGTAGTTTTTCTTTATATGGTATTACTTTAATGAGTTCTGTAGCCAAACTTTCGGTCCTTCGAAGTCATATTTTATTCATGACATAAAAAGTAAGCAGTTTCTAAAGTACTTCATGTAATTCTAATTGTAGCTTATAGACCCTGAGAATTGAAAATTTAATTTTATATAGTGTTTCATATTGATGAGATAGAACCCACTTTATTCTCTGAAGCAGAAAACATTTCTTTCCTTCGAGCAGCATATTTCTTATAGTTCATTATCCAGACTCATAAAAGTTTCTATAAAGGTAGGAGTTGATACACTAGTATTTTTCAAAATCTTTTCCAACCTATATTTTGAAAAACTGAAAAACTGGAATTAAAACATTACAATTTTCTTTTTTTGTATATTTAAAAAAATGTTTTTAATGTTTATTTCATTTTGAGAGAGAGAGAGAAAGACAGCCCAAGTGGGGAAGGAACAGAGAGAGAGAGAGGGAGATACAGAATCTGAAGCAGGTTCCAGGCTCTGAGCTGTCAGTACAGAACCCGATGCGGGGTTCAAACCCATGAACTGCGAGATCATTATCTGAACCAAAGTCATATACTTAGCTAATTGAGCCACCCAGGTGCCCCAAAACCATTCTTGTTTTCATGGCTAACATTCCTGTTTCCTACTTTTTAGCTTCTGAAAGTAATAAAATATCTATGACCCTTAATGTAGAAATCTGTTAAAGAATCTCTTCATTGCCCATAGGTGTGTGGAGGCAAATTCCAATGACTAGATTTGCTGAGTATAGTATAGCAAAAGGAAGGAAAATATAGTAAAACCTTGGTTTGTGAGCATAATTCTTTCCAGAAACATGTTTATAATCCAAGGCACTTTGCATATCAAAGTGAATTTCAAGAACCATTGGCTCAGGGGTGATCACCTGATGTTCGGTGTCATGTACACCTCATGTTGCAAGACATTGCTTGTTTATCAAGTTAAAATTTATTAGAAATGTTTGCTCGTCTGAAGGAACACTCATAGAATAAGTTACTTGCCATCCAAGGTTTTACTATATATGAGTTTTGAATTTTTTAATCCTGAGAAGTAAACATCGGAGTTACATAAAAACTTTTTTGTTTGTGGTCACTGGAGGCCTAGCATAAAATCCCAGAACTATAACTACTACAAGTTAATGTATAAAAAAATGTGTATAAAAAGTTCTTATTTGCCAGTGCAAACCAACCATTCCTTTATCGGTGAAACAAATAAAAGAACATAGACTATACTGGAAACAGAGGAAATTGAAAAAAGTTTCTTCTCCTTCAAGTCCTTTATCCGGCCCTGCACAAACTTCTTAATTATAGAAGATTAAATTTAATGAGATGCTTTGTATTATACAGAAAGCTGGCCTGCAGACCCCTTCACACCACTAAAGCTTCTTAAGCTAAAGTCATCCATGCTTTTTTTTCTTAAGTAAAATAAATGGAAACTTCATGGAACTTAACTTACTTGAAATCGCAACATTTAACACTTACTGGGCTCCTTTTTGAAAGAGTTTCTTCTTTTCTTTTTTATATAACCAGAAAAAAATGAATTTTATTGTTTTTATTTATTTATTTTTTTATAGTTTATTATCAAGTTGGTTTCCATATAACACCCTGTGCTCATCCCAACAAGTGCCCTCCTCCATGCCCCTCACCCCCCTTCCCCTCTCCCCCACCCCCATCAGTCCTCAGTTTGTTCTCAACATTCAAGGATCTCTCATTGTTCGCCTCCCTCCCTCTCCCCCACTATTTTTCCCCTTCTTCTCCTCCATGGTCCTCCGTTAAGTTCCTCCCAATCCTCCTATAAGTGGAAGTATATGGTATCTATCCTTCTCTGCCAGACTTATTTCGCTCAGCATAACACCCTCGAGTTCCATCCATGTTGCTACACATGGCCAGGTTTCATTCTTTCTCATTGCCATGTAGTATTCCATTGTATAGATAAACCACATCTTCTTGATCCATTTGTCAGTTGATGGACATTTAGGCTCTTTCCATGTTTTGGCTGTTGTTGAGAGTGCTGCTATGAAGATTGGGGTCCATGTGCCCTTATGCATCAGCACTCCTGTATCCCTTGGGTAAATTCCTAGCAGTATTATTGCTGGGTCATAGGGGAGTTCTATTGTTAGTTTCCTGAGGAACCTCCACACTGTTTTCCAGAGGGGCTGTACCAGTTTACATTCCCACCAAAAGTGTAGGGGGGGTGCCTGTTTCTCCACATCCTTGCCAGCATATAGAGTCTCTTCTTTTGACTTCAGTGACACCCTCACCTCTGGTTGTTCCTTCTATAGACATTCATTTCTTTGCTTGAAGATCAGATGGTTTACTGAGGGTTCCATTCTCTTCTTGAGTTATGTGATTTTCTACTGGAAAATCTCATTTAACATTATATGCTGATGATTCCGAATCCAGCAAAAACTCTTCCCAGCGTGTATGGATAGCTCAGTTGGTTAAGCATCCAACTTTGACTCAGGTCATGATCTCATGGTCCATGGGTTCAAACCCTGCATCAGGCTCTGTGCTGACAACTCAGATCTGGCCTGGAACCTGGTTTGGATTCTCTATCTCCCTTTCTTTCTGCCCCTACTTCAAACAACATGACCAGAAGCAAGTTTAACATGTTTACCAACTCCAAAATCTTTTCTTCCTCTTCTGTTCCTCTTCTCAATAAATGGTTCCATTATCCACGTGGCTGTCCAATCCAGCAACTTGGTGAATTCTTAGAGTATGCCTTTTCCCTCCCTGTCCCATGTCCCAAAAAGTATCAACGCTCTTTGATTTTTCTACCTGAATTAGTCTCTAGTCTCTCTTCTTTTTGGCTTTAACTTTAGGCCTATGTAAGCATTCATATGACCCAGGAAAAGTGGAGACCTTGAAGCCCCTCACTCTGATATCTATCAAATATATATCTATCACTTTCCTATTTCTTTAGGATTAGAAGAAGGGTATTAAATACTTCCAAATTGGCTACACAGTTGTTCATGAGGCACTGATTTCCCTGCACACATTTGGAAGATGAACACAAAACAGCAGCCCAAATTTGAGACTCTTTGAGGCTTGATGTAAAATCGAATGGCTCAGATACTCCATACTTTTGTCCCATTCACTACCCCTTACACAGATCTGACCACCATACTTGTCCTATGGATCACCATAACAGCCTCCTAACAAGTATGTCCACCTCTAAGTTCCTACCTCTAGTCTACTCATATTGTAATTAGCTTGATCCATAAGTATGAGAATGACTGATTATAAACATTTTAGAGGTTTTTACCTGTGAAATCTTTTCCCCAAATAGAAATGTTTAGTTACTTCTCACTTACTTGCTGGTAACAAAAATTCTAGATGCATAAGTGTCCATTAAATATCAGAATGTTTTTTCCCACCGCATTATAAAACACTTGTCCTCACTTAGAAATCAGGGCCAGATACTGCACACTTACTTCCTAAACACTTTATCCCAACAGATGAATAGCTTTGTTCTGTTAGATATATCAATTCAAAATCTAAGAGGAAAAGAATGAAAAGATTCTTTTAATGGCACCTTATTATTATTATTATTATTGTTATTATTATTATTGTTACTATCATTGATGTTCTCTTAGTTCCTTCACAGAGAGGGTTACAATTATACCATCTAATCTCCTCCATAAGTCTTCGTGACATCCCATTTCTTTTCAATCCAACAAAGGGCATATTTCTGATGGAACTTGTTCCAATTTACTTTGGGTGCAGTCAACTTTATAACCTTTGTGGTTTACCACTTCATGCTCTCCCTGGTTGGCATAGCCTAGATGACATAAAAGCAGACCTAGTGATACTCTGAAGAAATACAGCACATAATTTTCTGGCCCTGATCCATTTTTAGAGGCCACAACACTGAGAGCTTGACTTCCTGGACTGTATTAATTGCTTGTAAGCTTTCTTAAATTCCTTATATGATCAAATTTTAACTAAGAAGCTATAATGAGAAGATTCATAAACTCAGCCAACTGTTTTTCTTATTCTGAAACTGAAAACAAGAGTATATTCCATGGCATTGTTAGGGTTACTAGGGACTCACAATTCACAAATGGTGAATATTGTCTATAATTCTGCTAGGATTAAGTAGGTGTGCATAGGGGATAATGACCATCACTACGAAGTGTTTTTGTGTGTCAAGCCCCACGTCATCACAAAGATGAAAAACAAAAGGAACAATTATGGTCTCAGCCTTTTCAGAAAGCAGACAACATATGGGCGTTTACATAATATGTACAGACATAACTGCCATATAAAACCAAATCTAAAAATAAAAGCAGCCGTTTACTGAGTCTTAATATATGCTAAGGATTGACCAAAAATATGTGTATGGATAATCACTAATATTCACCCAAAAAGCATGGAATGGTTTTCCTCCTAAAGAAATGGATGCTCGGAGACTAAATAATTTGCTCAAGTTTGACCAGGTCAGGATTAAACCTAAATCCATCTTCTTGTTTGTCCATAAAACCTGTGCTGTTTCCTTAGTTTCTGGGAAGAGACTCCAGAGAGGTTTTGTGTGTGTTCAAAATAAGTTGTATTTGTTCCCAGTTGGAGCCACAGGGAAAGGCTTATGTGGTATTTGTTAAAAGTTAGTGAAGGGTCTGGAAGAAAGTAAGTATTCCAGGCAGGAGGAATGGCAAAACAAAACAAAACAAAACAAAACAAAACAAAACAAAAAGTCACACCAGGCAGAAAAGAGATGAATATGTACAGAAGCAATAAATTATGTATTTTCCTTCTAGGTGAGGTGAAAGGTGGAAAGGGAAGGTGTGGTCAGCTGAGAGGTGGGACTTAATTCAGTAGGTTACATGAAGCCATCTATGTCTTCTGAGAAGCATAATTACTGGAATTTAATTGTATTCTAGGAAGACTTACCTGGCAACGGCATGTAAATGTGTGTGGGAAGGGAGACTGAAAGATAGATGATAGATGTAAAAGGTTAGTGAAGTAAGAGGATAATGACCTGGGCTGGGACAGTGGAAGTGGGAATGTGTATCACAGCTGTCTTCCAAACTCCACAGCCTTGAGAATTGCTATTGCCAATCCTCACATAATACATTGTGCTTTGAAGTATGGCTGGCTTAGAAACTGCAACCCTTGGGAATTGAATGGTTCCATTTAGGTCCAAAGTACTTTTAATTATTGGCCTGCCTTACCTTCTATAAGGAAGAAACGTTTGGAATAAATATTCTTGTACAACCTGAGAGGCAATTCGCCACTGAAAATGTTTAGTTCTCTATGATGTAGAAAGGGAGAGTTGTTAAATGGTATAATCAAACCCCTAGGTGCTTTATTGAGGTCCTGACATAACTGGTAGGGTGGCTTCAATTTCCAGGCTACAGGTTCCTCATTTGGAAAATGTGTATAGTAATAATTATCTTGCTTCCCCCTCTTGGGCTGTTGTAGGAAATCAAATGAGATAATTAAGGTGGAAGTCCTCTAGAAAACACAAAATCTCTCTGCTTTTGAGGGTAGAGGAACTACTTTGTTGATGCCTCTTTGAAGTTCTCATAGTATTGTATCAAACCCACAGTAGGGGCTAGAAATATCTATTGAATGAGTGGTTGTACATAAGAGTTTGGGCAGGAGAATGGCTCTTGTACCAATGCTTTGATATGATGATATATGCAGTAAATGGGGGCCTCCACTTTGATCCGAAGTCATAAACCTTCCTAGAAGGAGGAGGATCGGAAGCAGACATCGTGGTGACCAGTTCCATTATAGAAACACGAAATACAGCGCAGCTACTGCTGGTTCCCTTTCTGCTAGAAATCCTTTAATACCCACTCTAAAGATGGAAAATGTACAAAGAGAAAGCTCATTAGTGAAATAAGCACATAGACTATTCACAGTGTCCCAGAATAGGGAAGGGATTAGAATTCAGGAAGAGCGTGTGCTTCATGTCACTATCCCTGGAGGCGGAAGAGTATCTAATTAGTCATGTGGACTGTGAAGGAGGACATAACACTCTTTCCTGTGACATGACTTTAGCATCATGGGCATGATAAAGGGAGAAACCAAAAAGAGTGACATTCAAGGAGAAGAGGGAAAGCCACAGCCGTTCATTTTTGCAACAAATATTTATTGAGCGTATAAGTAAGCACTGAGGGAAGTGCACCTTGTGTGAGGCTTGGATGCTGTTCTCCAGAAGACATTCCCTTCATCGCATGGATTTGGAAGGCAACCCCACAGAGGATTAATTTATACACAAGCACATAATAAATTATGTTACTGACAAATATTGAATACAAATAACATGCAACTTTTAAACTGTAAGAGGCATGGTTAATTTCTGAAGATATTTTCACTAAAGTGAAACACATTTACTCTATAACAGATGGAGCACAAAGGAAATAAAAATTAAACAAAAGAGGGACTAGAATCAGTAAGCTTGCTTTTCACTTAGTTGAATAATTTCTACTCTAAGAAGATTCTCCTTTGATTATCAGGATGTTGGTTGTTTGAGTTTTGATTAGACAAGGAAGGTAGCTGCTGTCCAGAAGTTTCAGTAGCTGGTCTTTGTTTCTCAAGGTCATGGGAAGGCTGCATTTAAAAGGTTTTAAATTTTACATAAAGGGTGTGGATATGTGAAACAACTTTCTAGAGATATACAAACAGAAGAAAAACAAAATCGCAGAAACCCAGCTGGTTCCACATTTGGACACAGAGCAAATATAAAGGTATTGGCTGTAGTTCCAAATGGAAAACAGTCATAGAGAAGGAAGCTAGGGAATACAAATTTCTGAGGAGAATTTGGCAATAGCCAAGATTGTCTGTTTCCCATGATCTAACAGATAAGTTATAATTTTCCTTTCCTTCCCATTCTCCCTCATTTTTAATCATACATTTATTTTTTATACGTGGGATTTATATTTAAACATGTAGCCTACAACATCGGTAAGGCTGAATAAGGAAAGTGGACATAAAAACAGAGATGAGCGAAAACTACAGGCAAATAAGTAGAAGACAAGATCCATTCAAGGAGAGGATTACATTTGCGTTTTTGCCCCCAGTAGACTAAAATAACATTTGAGTTATTTAAATGTTGAACCCAAGTTCTTGTCTGAGGTCACAGCTATATTTCTTTCCAGAAAATATTCACTCATATTTTATATTTTATTTTGTGTTGACCTACAACCATGTAACATTCCTATTTACAGGGAATTATAACTTCAAACATGCAAAATTGTCTTGTTTGACGTTGATACAAACTTATTTGGTGGCATTGAAAAAATCAATTGTGAATTGTAATATTCACAAACACGCCACCCTAAAAATAGATGTTGTTCTCTCCCCCCAAATTTGGAAGCACGTGAGATATTTCCCTGGAATACCTCTGGGGGATCTTAGTTTCTAGTTTGATAATGTACTCAGTCGGCATCATACAGTACATGTACGCATCACTAACAAAGGAAAACGTTAGAGAGCTCTCATTTCCGGGTAGTTCGGACTGTTGCCTCTCAGAGACACTTTGGAGACAGAATAATGTGTCTAATAATTTCAGCCAACCTAGGCATTTATCACAGCTTCAAACAGGCAGTAATTCACGTATATTTATTTTCTCAGAATGTAACACGAGTCTGAATTAAACATTATGATACATACCTGCGCAAGTATAAACTATTTTTTCAAATTTTCGTAGTCAAGATTTCTTTCTCAGAGAAGAAAATTAGACAGGTGCAGCACACCAAATGAGATGAACTTTGTCCTCAAAGAAAATTGGTTTTTCCTTTTCAATTTCATTTCAAAGAGATCTGACAAGTGTGGCTTTGAACAAACTTTAACAGCACAATATCCTTTGTGTAAGTTTTCCCTTGTCAGCTTTTCCATTCCAGCAGGAACTTAGAACAAAGTGGATGTTGCCCTTTGAGTTGAGAACTTCATCAGTTGAATGAACACTAGCATAGTGCAGTGAAATTGAGGGCATACTCTCTCCTCGAATCTCAACAGTGCAGTGTCTCAACAAATATAATTTCTCCATCTGGTGCAAGGAGAGACACTAGCTATGCGGTTAGTTTCATACACTCTCCTTCTTCCTTTTTTTCACAGGAAAAGCCAAAGTATTTGGCGATGCACCCACTTGAAACTTTTGCAGATTATGCTAAGAAGTCTTTCATTGTGTGTGGAGCACAAATAGACGTGATTTGGTGATGTTGTTCGGTGCTACACTATTTTCTCCTCAAATTCCGGAGAACCTGATGTGAGAGGTACAAAGCCAGACTTTTCAGGTGTGTTTTGTTTTCCCGTGCATAAAAGAAAAAAAAAACATGTTTTCCGTTTGTTTGCTTTGTTTCGTTTTTAACCTGTTGTCGCTCTGCAACCATTTAAAAGTAAAATTCAAAAGCAGAGGAAAACAACACAGGAAACTGCTTCACAGAGATTCTAATCTTCATTGCACAAAAGCTTGTTATGGCTACTCATTCCTTCGAGCTTTAGATTGTGTATAAATTGTGCTACTTTCGGCTGGTAACTGCTTTGACAAGTTTATTTTTTCCTTGCATATTCTCCTAACTTTCTGAAGGTTTTTTATTATAACTGCCCCTTGCTATCTTTTACTTTCTCTTGGCTCCAACTGTTCCTTTCATCTTCTTTTTTTCCCCCTGTGCATTAATATTTAAAGACTGTACTAGTGTCAAACATTCATGTAGAGACAACTTAAATGCAAAGTGGATAAGGTTACAGAATAAGTCCATGCCCAATTTAATTACAGCATTTTGATTAACACAGATTGTAAGTAGTTTGAACTAAGAATTTTAAGTTGTTCAGCTTGAATATTACAAAGGCTAACCAGAGATGAAGTGTAACTTTGACTCAGAAATTGCCAGAAAACACTCTGATTAACCAATTTAGATGTACTATCTCATTAAGGATCTAAATATCTTTGGATCACAGACATTCATGTTTATTGATAAGATAAAATATTTATTATCCAGAGAGCTGAATTAGCAAAAAGAACAGCTCTAATCAGGTGCTAACTCCCAGAGAAAAGAAGAATATTGGCTGGAACTGAAAATGTGATACTTATGAGCAAACCTGACTTGTTTATTCAAAGGCCATGCTTCTTGCCAGCAAATTCAGTATCCTTGAAAGGTTGGAGTTGATGAAGTCTGTGGCCAAGTTTCTAAATGGGTTCGATAGATAATGACTGCCCATAGCTACTGCTAATTGAGAATAATGGCTGGGCAGGGAAGCAAGGACACAGAGCAGAGATGGAAGAAAATGACTCTCAAGCAGAAGCCTGAAAACACCCCCAAGGACATGGGGAATGAAACCCAAGCCTTATACTGAACCTAATATTTACTGAATTATATTTACTAAAATAACCTTATATTTACTGAGTTTAGTTGACCTAAATTTTTCTTTGTGGATGAATATAATGGTGTTTCTCTAAAAAGAAATTATAAAGAAAACAGTGTTATATCATAAGCATCTACAATATATTTCCTCATTTTTGGCAAAATTTCTATATGGAGGATCAATAAATTTATGATTATTTTCATCTAAAGAAACATGAAAATAGAGGCTGCTCCTCTACACATTCAATGCAATTCCAATCAAAATTGCACCAGCATACTTCTCAAAACTAGAACAAACTATCCAAAAATTTGTATGGAACCACAAAAGACCCCGAATAGCCAAAAATAAAACCAATAGCTGAAAAATAAAACCAAAACGGGAGGTATCACCATCCCAGACTTTAGCCTTTACTACAAAGCTGTTATCATCAAGACAGTATGGTACTGGCACAAAAACAGACACATAGACCAATGGAACAGAATTGAGAACTCAGAAGTGGACCCAAAAGTATACAGCCAACTGATCTTTGACAAAGCAGGAAAGAATATCCAATGGAAAAAAGACAGCCTTTTTAACAGATGGTGTTGGGAGAACTGGACAGCAACATGCAGAAGAATGAAACTAGATCATTTTCTCACACCTTGCACAAAAATCAACTCTAAATGGATAAAGGACCTGAACATGAGACAGGAAACTATCAACATCGTAGAGGAGAAAGCAGGAAACAACCTCCTTGACCTCCACCGCAGCAACTTCTTACTTGACACATCCCCAAAAGCAAGGGAATCAAGAGCAAAAATAAACTGTTGGGACCTCATCAAGATTAAAAGCTTCTGCACAGCCAAGGTAACAACCCACAAAACTAATAGGCAACCAACGGAATGGGAAAAGATAGTTGCAAATGACATATCAGATAAAGGGTTAATATCCAGAATCTATAAGGAACTCACCAAACTCCACACCCGAAAAACAAACAACCCAGTGAAGAAATGGGCAGAAGACATGAACAGACACTTCTCCAAAGAGGACATCCAGATGGCCAACAGACACATGAAACGATGCTCAGCATCCCTCCTCCTCAGGGAAATACAAATCAAAACCACACTGAGATACCACGTCACGCCAGTGAGAGTGGCTAAAATGAGCAAATCAGAGAACTCTAGATGCTGGCGAGGATGTGGAGAAACGGGCACCCTCCTACACTGTTGGTGGGAATGTAAACGGGTACAGCCCCTCTGGAAAACAATGTGGAGGTTCCTCAGGAAACTAGCAATAGAACTCCCCTAGGACCCAGCAATAGCACTGCTAGGAATTTACCCAAGGGATACAGAAATGCTGAGGCATAGGAGCACATGGACCCCAATGTTCATAGCAGCACTCTCCACAATAGCTAAAACATGGAAAGAGCCTAAGTGTCCATCAACAGATGAATGGATCAAGAAGATGTGGTTTATCTATACCATGGAATACTACATGGCAATGAGAAGGAGTGAAATCTGGCCATGTGTAGCAACATGGATGGACCTGGAGGGGGTTATGCTGAGCGAAATAAGTCAGGCAGAGAAGGACAAATATCATATGTTTGCACGTATAGTAGGATTAGGAGGAACTTGACGGAGGAACAAGGGGGAGAAGAAGGGCGGAAATGGTGGGGGAAAGGGAGAGAGGCAAACCATGAGAGACTCTTGAATGCTGACAAAAACTGAGGACTGATGGATGTGGGGGGGAGGGGGGATGGGCATGGAGGAGGGCACTTGTGGGGATGAGCACTGAGTGTTATGTGGAAACTAATTTGACAATAAACTATTTGTAAAATAAATAAATAAATAAATAAATTATATTAATACCAAAGATAATAAATTCTAAAACCTCAAAAAAAAAAAAAAGAAAATAGAGGCTGCACCAATTTTTCTTTGTAAAAGATTTCATTTTGTGTTAACTTGTTTTTGTTGTTATCTAAGGCATCTGAAATGGAGGTAGGATCAGGTCTGAGTTATACAAAGGTTAAGAGCCATGTTAAGGTGATAGTTGTTCTTTAAATTCTTCTTTGGTATCTAAAATTTGAAAAACATTATGAATACTGAGTTTTGTACTCATGCATTTTAGTAGGTAGAATATAATTTTTGATAGCATAAAATCGCATGAAAGAGCATACTATATTTTACACATTTTAATCATACGAAAGACAGAGTAGGTTCAAGTACCTTTTTGAAGCCAATACCTCTTCAAAATAAGATAATTAGTCAGGTAGTACCATTTGCCTGCTGGCAATTTTACTCACAATATAATTAAAAATGATAACACACACGGCTCGTACACACATACACAATCCCCATTCATTCTAGCTGTGCAGACACATAACATAAAAGAGATAAAGTCTAAGATCTACCAGAGTCTTTGACAATGTTTTTTGTTTGGGTGAGTTTCACCTGGCAAGACTTACTAGAAACAGTTTAGAAGGGGAGTTGTCAGAACATTTGTGCATCTCATGACTGTAGTTCTTGGCACATCATACACACTTATTTACTCTAAAAATAAAGTTTTCTAAACATAGAGAAGGTATACACTGCATGTTAGATCCTGCAGTTAGCCTCGCTATTGCTCTGGTCCGTTATGGTTTGCTAAAATACAAATTCTAGGGGCGCCTGGGTGGCTCAGTCGGTTAAGTGCCTGACTTTGGCTCAGGTCATGATCTCACGGTTTGTGGGTTCGAGCCCTGCGTCGGGCTTTGCTGACAGCTAGCTCAGAGCCTGGAGCCTGCTTCAGATTCTGTATCTCCCTCTCTCTTTGACCCTCCCCTGCTCACGCTGTCTCCCTCTCTCTCAGAAATAAAAAAAACTTAAAATGCAAATTCTAAAGCTGGTAAATACAATACTGAGAGAATCAGAGATCAAAAGTAGGCAGCTGCTCAATTTACTATTACAAATATTCCAACTATCTTTATCCACTTTGCCATAATTGACAATTACACATAATTCTAGTGAGACATCTTTTTAGTTTCCTCTTCTTTTGGGCATAATATGCTCATTGATGCCAAGGCTGGATAATGTATTTATTTCTTAGAAATTAGGGTTCAATATGCTATCCTATTAAATTAATATATTACGGCATTACCAGCATCATTATTACTGAAATGGATTCAGAGCAATAAGCCAAATTTGACCAGGGTACTGTACAGCTATAAATCTACCAGAATCGCATGAGGCATTGTTTTTACAGACAAGAAATTCCTGTGCATGGGCCTCTTGAGACGTGTTACTTAGATTCGTAGGCACAGAATGCAACAGTATCAAGCACTCTGTCTGAGTTCTAAAAAGGACACATTTAAATAAATACTGTCCATCAAAAGCAAAAAATACATATACAGCATTTCTGTATGAGATGTGAGTATCTACTAATTTCTGTATTTGGAGGAACATCAAATGGACATTAAAGTTAGATTCCTAGAATATATATAATAGTGACAAACTTCACCATAAAGTTTAGTGCCCAGTGTGATGACAAATTATAACCTATTGCCCATAACTGAGGTCTGGTTCTGGGCAAAATTATAACTCAAACAAAATTTATCTTTTTCGTCCATGCCTTGCATTTCTATTCTTTTTCCCCACTGGCTACTTCATCTCCTCCATCCCACACCCATTCGTCTGGGGTGCTCACTTTCCTTAGAAGAAAAAATAACAGCCTATTGGGTTTGGAAATGCCCTTATTATAACTTGGTCTCCACACTACTATTTATCATAAGGGAGGAGAACCTGGCATGTTAGCTGAATTGCTCAACATCACTCAAACACTTCATAGCAGGTTCTAAAATAGAACTCCTCCTTTCTTGACTGATAAGATGCAATATGTCCTCCCCCTACGATTACTTTTATTAGTAGCAGGTAAACCATTAAGCCCGAGTCTGTATTGATGATGGTGAAACTGGAGACAGCAGCAGTTATACTTGTTCTGTGTGTGTGTTTGGGGTCAGATGGAGCTTAATGTGCAAGTCTAGAAAAGTGATCTTTGTGTTTGGAAAAAAAAAAAAATCTACCAGTAATTCCTATACATGGAAGGAAAAATACTTCATATGGGCTCACCAAAATTTCAAAGTGTAGGCAAAACTCTTGGTTAATGCCTATATTTTTCTGGAGAAAAAGACTACTTAATGGACACTATGGAAGTCTTTTTAATCCAAGATTTTCTTGTTTAGGGGCACCTGGGTGACTGTCATTTACGCGAATGACTCCTGATTTCAGTCAGGTCATGATCTCACAGTTCAGAGTTGTGGATTCGAGCCACATGTCAGGCTCTGTGCTGGCAACACGGAGCCTTCTTGGACTCTCTCTCTCCCTCGCTGTCCCTCCCCCACTCACGCTCCCATGTGTGCCTGCTCGCTCTCTCTCTCTCTCTCTCTCTGTCTCAAAAATAAATAAACTTAAAAAATAAGATGAAATTTTTTTCTTTAAAAAGGCTGAGAAAAATATCTTTTCCTTTAATATTCCATGACTAGTTTATAAATTGTTTGAAGAATCTTGAGACACATAATTTACTTCCTCCTTGTTGCTTTTACATACAGATACTGCCTATTTATCTGCACTTGACTACTTATGTGCTGTCAGCATGGTCTAAAGGAGCACTTCACAGATACCAATGTGCATACACAGCTGCCAGACCAGAGAGGTTACAGCTCTGAAAAGCTCCCAGGTAATGCCCATGCTGCTCCTCTGTTGTTGAACGCAGGTGTTACTGTAGTTTGAAGAAAGGATGCCAGCTTAAGGGTCATAAGATTTGGATTTGGGTCTGTGTCCTAGGTATGTACAAATGTTGTGATGTGGTCCTACCACTAACAGCCTAAACAACTTTATATGAATGTCCTTGCTTATTAATGAGAATTGTCTTACTTTCCCTGCTCCTAGAATTGTTGAAAAATTAAATGATATAATACATTGAAATGCTTCACAAATTCCAAAATTAGCTATCGATGTATTACTCAATACCCTTTTCTAATTCAGCATAACAGTGGTCCACGAGGACCAAAATCCACTGGCAGAACAAAAATTGGGTTGTGACTATCATTTATTAAAATCACGGGATCAAATTTTAGGTAAAATATGGGCCATGGGTGTTTGAAAGAGACCCATCCGTAATTACTAAAAGTACATAATTAAATAACAAGATTAATAAACTTGTTACATTGGCAGTGATTTTTCCTCAGTACCATAGTTAGTGATGGAGAAGATGCAGTAATGTGGGCATAGTTAGTGATGGAGAAGATGCAGTAAGGTGGGCACTATGATATACTGTTAGGAAGAGTGTAAATCGGTACTTGGTTTCTATAAAGCATTTTGTATGTTAAGGGCTTTAAGAAAGTCTTTATTGTTAAACTTAGCAACTTCACTTCTAGAAACCTGTCTTGGGAAATAAAAAGAAGTGTGGTTTAAAAAAAAAAGCTTATATATCAAAATGTCCATTTCAGAATTAGTATCATAATAACCTTTTGCAAGATCCTATATGGCCACAAATAGGAACACTGCTAAATAAATAAGTCTTATCAATATCATAGAACATAGAGTCAGAACAGCTGCACTTTCAATTTTAATTTAATGGATAAAAACAAAGCAACTATATTTCTGAGCAATTTTTGTAAAACAAAAGAGACTTTGTATGTACTGAAATCTCGAATGCTTTAAATATATGTATTAACATTTTTGATCTTAGTAGTACCACTTCTAGGAATCTGTCTACCTGTACTATTTTCACAATTGAACTAAGTAACATAAAATTATGCCCATCCCTGAGGTTCTATTAAGTCAACAACAACTTTTGAAAAAATGTAGTCCAACTACTATTCTTTAAAATTCACAAGGTGGCATTTTCAGGGCCCTTATATTACCTTTGCCACAGTTTCTGAAATCCTAGTTTAGTTTTAATACAGCCTACTACTCGAGAGATATTTATTGACACCTCTATATACCTAGTACTCTGCTAGGTATGATAGTAATTCAGTGATAAATATGGATGCAACCTGAATCTGAATTTCTTAGGAAAGAGCTAATATACTATAGTCATAGATAACACAGCGTGACTACAGTGATATAAGAGAAGTGCACACACATACACACAATCTACTGGAAGACCAGAGAGCATCAATTCTGATGAGGCAATGATGGAATGATTCTAGTGAAAGTAGAGAAAAGAATGAATGAGACAGTTGCAGTGGACAAGAATGGAGAGAGAAGACTTTCTCATACAGAAAATAATAAAAACAAAAGCAACAAACAAACAAAATTATGCCACATCTAGGAATACTAGATTCTTCTTTTTGGATTACAACACTAGACAAGTTAGGGAGAAATATGAGGCAGTTTTATTGAGATCATATCATCACGTTTTAAGCCAGTAATTCAACCTTCATCGTAAAGGCCATGGGAATTCATTGAAGGTCTTTATGCAGCAAAATTACACAATTAAAGCCATACTATAGGAAGATTATTCTGATGCGAATGTGCTGGTGAGTTTTGTGGGAAACTGGGTCTAGGGAGTTCATACGAGAGACAGACAGACCAGAATTCCAAACCCATCTCAATAAATGCACTATTTATGTTGCCCTGGAAAAGATCCTCCCCTCCTTTCTGAAATTTCGTCTACTACCAGCATAAATATGCCTTTATGTAAGTTAGAAAAGGGACCCCATTGGGCAGCTGGAGCCCTTGAGCACACTATCCTGTTTAAGAAGCAGACAGTACCTTTGTTCAAAGAAAAAAACCTTCTTCCTGGTCTGTAAGTAGATTTTTGCAATATGATGTGTTGAGGGGGACATATTGAGTGTAACTTGGGTTGAGTTTTAGCTCTCACTCTCCACTTAGCCAGATACAGAATCCTGGTTCTCTTATCTGTGACCTGAGAATATCAATTCCTACCCTTCAGGATTGTGATTAGGACTTATGTGCAATGAATCATGATGGTGGTGTTGGTGATAGTGAACAGTAGCAGTAGCAGTAATATTAGTTGTAATGTCTACCACTGTTATTTTGACATGGGATATTAAGGGCTTACACTAATATTCAGAGGATGGAAATAAACAAATGAATAAAAAATGCCAAAGAAATAATAAATAGGACTTGGCAACTAGTTGTATTTGCAAAGTGAGGGGAAATAAGTGAAAGGTGATTTTCAGTTTGGTGAACAGAAGACAAGTGATCGTGCTCCAAACAGAAATAGTGAAGTTAGGAAGATCTGTTGTGGGAAAGATGACAGGATCGGTGTTCTATGTGTTGTATGTGAAGGAAACAGGTGTCTAGATAGAAATATTCATCAGGTGATTGAAAATATGAGATAAGAGCTGAATGTGAGGCTGGAGGTAGACATAGTACATCTGAGATTCAAAGGCAGAATAAAGCTATAAACACTGACATGACCACCGAGAGAAGGCACATAAAGAAAGAGAGGAGAGGGGCACCTGGGTGGCTTAGTCGGTTAAGCGTCCGACTTTTGCTTAGGTCATGATCTCGCGGTTCGTGGGTTCAAGCCCCGTGTCGGGCTCTGTGCTGACTGCCAGCTCAGAGCCTGGAGCCTGTTTCAGTCTGTGACTCCCTCTCTCTCTGACCCTCCCCTGCTCACGCTGTCTCTCTCTCTCTCCTAGAAATAAATAAAACATTATTTCTCTCCTAGAAATAAATAAAAAAGAAAGAAAGAGAGGAGAGCATGGACAGAAGTACGATTGCTACAATCGGGATTGTAGCAGGTTGGGATTTCCTATGTCTTGGAAATGATGGGGAAAGCACACTCCACCTTGTCTGCAATGTAAAGGAAGACCACAGAAACCAAAAGGAGTGGAACCGCCCTCTCCAAGTTGACAGTGCTGTGATCCCAAAAAGTGAAATGAACCTTTGTTGCTTTTTTTCTCTCTCTCACTCTCTCTCTGTCCTTCTGTTTTGGGGCTCCCAATGCAGTCATGGACATACATGGCAGGATAAAAGAATTATAGGCTCATATTTCTGCCTGGAGTACCAGAAAGGGGAGCCCCAAGGAAGAGGAAAGTCACAGAGAGATGGCAGAGAGGGAGAACCTCAAGAAACCTACTTCATTAAGTTGTTTATGAACACCTGGGGCCACTTAAGCTGTGCATGTATGAATCAAACCACCATGCAAAGAGTTTGAGAACTGAACCAACAGGTAGATTGCTACCCAGAGATCTGAATAACACTACAAAAGTTTTGAACACTGAACAGACATGGCAACCACAGCCCACAGAAGCAAAGCTAGATGGAACCTGCAGACTAAATCTCATCATGCCGATTACCTGTTAAAAATATTAATATTCTCCATCAAAAATTTAAACAGGCTCATAGTCTCATAATACTCAAAATGTCCAGGACACTATCCAGTGTTATTCAAGATATGGAGACACAAGGAAAACATCAACTCTAACTGGAATAGACAAACAATAGATACCAATGCGAAGAAGACACAGATGTTGGAATTATCTGACAAATACTTTGAAGCAGTTATTATATAAATGTTCCAATAAGCAATCACAAACACTCTTGAAATGAATGGAAAAAGAGAAAGTTTTCACAAAGAAGTAGGAGTTATATAGAAGAATCAAATGGAAATCATAGAACTCAAAATACAATAAGTAAAAGTCTCACTGGATGAGCTCAATAGCAGAATGAAAACAAAATTGAGTCTCAACTTGAGTAAGCTTGAATGATGAATAGAAATTATGAATAGAGAAAAAGAGATTTAAAAATATATATAAGCCAACCCTTGAGGACCTATGGGACAATATAAAAGGTCTAATATGTGTGTCATCAGGCTCTTAGAAGGAGAGAAGAAGGAGTATGGTGCTTTAAAAATATTTGAATAAATAATGATTAAAAATTTAACACGTTTTGTTAAAGATACAAATCTACAGTTGGGGGTAGCTCAACAAACTTCATTCAGTAAAAGTCCAAGGAAATCTCTGTGTACATATATCATAACCAAACCTATGAAAACCATTGAAAGACAAAACATTCTTGAACACATCCAGAGAAAAATGATGGATTATTTGTACGGGAAAAACATTCAAATGACAACGGAGTTCCCATCAGAAACCATGAAGATGAAAAAGAAGTGGCAAAATACTTTTAGAGTGCTGGCAGAAAAGAACTGTCAACTCAGAATTCTAGATCAGAAATAAAGGGGAAATAAAGACAGGGTATGCAGGAGTTTTATGGGATGATGGGATTGTTCTATGTCCTGATTGTGGTGTTGGTTACACAAACATATGCATGTGTTAAAAATTTGTAGCACTGTACATCAAGAAGTCATTGTAGTGTATGAGACTTAAAAATAAATTAATCAATAAAAAAAAGGATCAATAAGAATATAAAGCCAGAAAATAAATGTATCTACAGATGCCTGGATTTTAATGTACTGTTTCCCTCTCTGTACTATATTTCTCTTCCTGCCTTTTCACTGAGTAAACTCAGTCAAAGAGTAACCTCACAGAGAATATCCAGTGAGGAGGTACAAATATGGTTATTTTCATAATTGGGTGAGGTAGCTTTTCCCAAAACTAAGTTCCTTGTGGCAATTCAGAAACTATATTCAGCATTTCAAATCATTAAGATATCATTTGTTGAATACTCTACAAACAAAGGAACCGAATATGTGGTAACCAATGGCTGGTGCGTCATGAATGACTTGTGAGAGAGCCTTCATGGGTCAGTGACCTGGATCTAGGACAGCAGTGGAAGCTTTTGTACCTTACTCCCCATGGAAAGGTGACAGTATCAAGGTGAGAGCTGCTAAGAACCGATGGCAGCAGGCGTGGGTACGGGAGTGACTGGTGGTAAAATTGTATTTCATTAATCCTAGAGTTTGAGTAATTCTCCACTGGACCAATCCACAGTCATTCTATGGTTCAGAGCAGCATTTTCCAAACACTATTCTGGAAGACCTAGGGCTCAGTGGGGATGTCTAAGGAGCATTGCTGGAGAGGCTGTGAAGAGACCAATAGGTGGTGTTTCCAAACCCTGCCATAGCCTCAATAATGTATTGGTTACAAAATTTGGTTTTCATGAAGAATTTCTTGAAAATGGGGTTGTATTTCTAGAGGAGGAAAAAATGTGTCGAACGGGCCATATTACACATTAGCCTACTTAAAAGCATTCAGCCAAAAGCACATGCAGAAGTACAAGAAGTACATTAGTACATCTTAGTATTACTTTTTTTGAAGTTTATTAATTTACTTTGAGAAAGGGAGAAAGAGAATCTGAAGCAAGCACCATACTGTCAGGACAGAGCCCAGCACGGGGCTTGATCAGGAACTGTGAGATCATGACTTGAGCTGAGATCAAGATCCGGATGCTTAAGGGACCAAGCCCCCCAGCTGTACCTGTTAGTATCACTTCTAAGAAGGAAGTGTAAGGACTTTTAGGAGCAGCTAACTTTTTTTAGGAGGTTCAAGGACTGCTTTAAGAGACGGTACTGAAATAGGAATAAAGAAAAAAAATTACTGAGGAAGTCTATATGGGAATGATATATCCAGTGGTGCACATCAGAGAGAAACATATAACACAGTTTTCAGATTTCCCCACTGACTTGCATACAAATGAGCCCACGGTGCAGTATTACCTTCTGGTTTCTCAGCACAAGTAATTTCCAGCCACTTCACTGAGAATGTGAGAGAGGTTAAAAAGAATGGGAAGAGAGAAGTACGGAAGGCACATATCATGACAACAAAAGAATAATATGGGCCCCATCCAGGTGAGCAATTTTAAAATCACTAACGAATACAAAGAAAAGTCAGAGAAGATTTTAGAAGGTATGATGTGAGAGCGAAAAAAGGGACAGGGTGTTTAAACATTGTAGGCTGACTGAAGGGAAGAGATGATATTCATATAGCCAGAAACGAGAAGGCTGTGACCAGAGTCGGCCATGACATGACAAGGTGGGATCTGGGCCAAATGAAAGTCAGTAGAATTTTAGACTCACCTCATCCTCCCAGAAGCAGGCTCATGACAGCCTGCCGAAAGGTTACTAGATAGTGCCACAGGACCACCGTTAGTCTGCGATCCTCCAACAAAATCAGGACTATGAACTGAGCCTTACCTCTTCTAAATGCCTCAAAGAAGGAGGACCAGGTGTGTTGCTGGGGGGAGGGGTAATGTCAACTCACACGGAGGAGTCCTTCGGTCTTGCTTTCAGTACCGGCAATAAAACATTGTTTCGGGAATCGAAAAGTGAGAGGTGAGCAAAAATAAGGAGTTCTTTGTTGGCTCACGTTAACTTATGGCAAGAGAAACAGCAAGAGAGGGGCATTGACTGTTTTGAGGACAGCCTGCTATAGATTACTCCCATCTCCAGCAAAAATCCATTCAGCAAGTCAAAAGAGAACATGTTTTCAGTGTTATAAAATGTGAAAACTTCTAAAGCTCCTTTCCCAAGAGCTGCTGGTTAGGGAGGATTTGCATTCAGGTTTACTTTTTTTTTCTTTGTTTATTTTTAAAAACATTTTTTTAAATGTTTTATTTATTTCAGAGACAGAGAGAGAGACTGTGTGAGCAGGGGAGGGTCAGAGAGAGAGAGAGAGAGGGAGACACAGAATCCGAAGTAGGTTCCAGGCTCTGAGCTAGCACTCAGCACATAGCCCGGAGCGGGGCTCGAACCCAGAACCGTGAGATCAACCTGAGCGGAAGTCGGACGCTTAACCAACTGAGCCACCCAGGCGCCCCTCCTTTGTTTATTTTTAAATACAAGTTTTCTGAACCTTGTAATTTTTCCTTGTGGTCTAGCAGGTCAATATATGTTTTGGCAATTTTAGAAAGCATGTTTTATTTATTTTCCCAATCAAACCAAAAAGCCCCTTAGGAGCCATTGTAGTCTATTGGTTAAATATGCTTTCATTCATATGCTTCTTTAAAAGGTTTATTATTTACAAATAGACAGTAATGACTTCATCTGAGCTAATCCAGTTCATCATGTCGTTATCTATTTAGGGCATGTCCTGCATTTAGAAAAATCCCTAGGAGAACCCTGTACAGAGTGCCAACAGCCACAGTAGCATTCATTAAATTTCCTGATTGCAGTATTATATGCATTTTTTTTTCTAGCAAGGACTAGCAATTCACTTCTTGCTCCAGGAGTATTCAAGCAAAACCAATTCAAATATCTTGTCTTGTTGACTTTGCTGTACCATTCGGAACTTGCACCCAACTGGACAGGTAAAAGTAAATGTCTTTGGTCGTTAGGGGGTAGCAAGGGAGAATATGATACAGATCTGTCACTACCAGAGTAACTATCAGCTAGTTAGTACAAGGTATATAAATAAAGTACAACGCTCTCAGGTTCCCAGACCAAAATGAAATATTAGAATTGCACAGTACACGTTTCCATTTAAACGTTACTGGGCTTCTTATAAGAGATTCCTTAAGTTCTTTTTCGTTCATTATAAAGTTAAAGAAATTGCTCCATTTTGTATTAAAGAAAACTGGTACTCATGTTGAACTTTTTTCTTGTACCTGAAGGAAGGAGGTTTGATAAAGTATTTACTGGCTAAATTTTTCCATATGCACATCCAGCCAAGATCATCATTCTGCGGGAGGTGAACTTCAAGGCAAATTCAGAGAAGTGGTTATGAACAAATATGAAGGAGACCAATAAACAAACACATGCAGATATGCAGCAGTAAATGAGATGTACTCATTCAGGGTTATGCCTACCCTTAAACTCCAGCCCAAAGGGGGAATCCCAGGCGGGGTACCCCTAAGGATTTAGTTGCTTTGTTGGTCTCCATGGCTTGCTTAGTGACACCTTTCCTTAAAAGACATGGGACATCCTCCCATTATTTGTTGAATTTAGTGCAGCATCAGTGGCCCTTTCAAGTTAATGTAGTGAGGGAGAAAATAGAAAATGCAGATATCTTTACATTCAGCTGAAGTGTGGTTAGGAGACAGAAATGGATGACGAAACTCTCACAAGAATGCCTTAAAGGAAGGAGTCCCCAAGACAAAGGTGGCGATGAGTTATCTGAACAGACTTGTGGCTTGCAGTAGAGAGGCGGAGCTGCTCTAAGCTCTCAGGACCTGACCAAACTCTTCAAAGCTACCCCAACATTGCATTTCAATCCATGTTTTGGATAATAACATCAAGGGGCCATGAGTAAGTATGAGGCTCTGGAGGACTAGAGATGCTTAATTTTCCATTTTCTACATTTTTCTTTTGTTCCAGACAATTCCGGACTCCATTCCCAATTTTTTTCTCTCTATGTGCAAAAACTAAGGCTTTGTGCACTCTGTTGCTATGGAAACAGGAGAGAGAGAAACAGTTTATGTATTTCAAAAGCTGTCAGCCTATATGCTGTGGATTTTGATAACTAAACCTACACACAAACCACCTTTTCTCTAGTCCCAAAGCCCAACACCATAACATTTATTTTTTTCTACGTGTGTATGTTGCTTGGGAAAATTAAGGATCTATTTATTTAGCTTTGTGGCAATTCATTTTATACTTAATTTAATGTCCAGGGGAAAGAGAGAGGCTTTGGTGACGCAGTTAGAGAAATATAAAACTGTTCTTAATAAATGCTTACTAAATCAGAATGAAGACAGAGTTAGCAGGCATCACAACTCAATCTATTGACAAAATAAAAAAGACTGAAGCTCTATTAATTTTAAAACAGATATGAATGTTGCCTGGCTTATATTTCATAGAAATGTAATGTCTGCTATGCCCTCTTCAGCTCTCTAATAAAAGAGCTATTTTGAAATTACAAAATACACTGTGTTCTCCCCCAGAGAACCCAATTCAATAGCTTATTGATTTTTCTTGGCATCCTTAGTCTGGTGTGAAGGGGTTTCTGGGCTCCTAGACCTGGAAGGAGGGAGTTTGTTTATAATTGATTCAGATTCTGTACAGCAGAGCACTCCCCCCTCAACAAACACAGTCTTTGTAATAGTTCAGCCCATTAAGTCCTCGCTTCCTTCTATTCTCCGTAGCTTTCCAGCATATCCTGATATTTTCAAGAAAATGACTACCATTGTCATTTTTATCAAGTTTAGATGATACAGTTAAGTGGACCAGGAAAAATTCATAAGAACTTCGGCCTTCAAACCTAGAGCACACTCCAGTAGTTAAAGGATCTGTCAAGCTCTCATCTATAAGGCCCGCTTTCCTGGTCTCCATAACTAGATGAGTCACCTGAGCCTGAAAATCAGGGCTTTTCATCCCCTCCCCCCTTCCATGAAGATATACTAGGAACAATTGATCTAAGTGTGCATAAAGCACAAGAGAAGGATGAATGAGCAAATAATGCAGAATTAGTGTGGCTCCCATTGTCTTCTTTTCTTTTTCTTAAAGAAAGATCCTTTATCTTCACAAAAACCAAAACCTCAACGTCCAAGTCTACTGGTCACAATGTGAGTTTCAGAGTTGCATTAGCTTAGTCTCCCTGCCTCATGTAGTTGTTTCCCCAGTAGGTGACAATGGTTACAAAAGGATTAGGATTTTCCAAGGTAAATTATTTTGTCACTCTTAATAATGGGCAGTATATAGCTCCTTTTTTCTCCAGGGAACTTAAAGCATCCAATTGACCTTATCTCATAAATGCTTACCCTGCTCCTGAGAGGTGATACATTTTAAATTTCTATTAAAAATTACAATTGCTGAGGGAAACTAAAACCCAGAGATACCAACTAGCCTTATGGAGGCATTTGATAGAGTGTCCCTGATACATTACAGATAAAACGAACAAACAAAATCTGGCTGATTGAATCTTGAGTATGCAGATTAAAATAATCTCCATTAATTTGGAAGAAGATTTCTGTGAAGTATAAAAGAGCTCCATTTCAGTGGCCCGGTCCTACTCAGAGATTTTATCAGTTACTTGGATAAGAATATTGAATGCATAATTATCAAATTTTCAAATGATATGTGCTGTAGGAATAGAAAGTACATTGTATAGTAGAATCAGATTCCAAAAAGATACTAACATCTGCGGACAATAGCTAAAGTTAAGCTCTTGTCCCCAGATGTTAATATCTTCTACAAAATTTAGTGAAATGAAGTGACTGATCTTAAATTAAAAAAAAAAAAAAATAGAAACAGCTTTGAAATAACAGCTTGGGAAAGATGTAAATTTTATTTTTATAGATTTTTATAACAATAACATCAATATGGGGCGCCTGGGTGGCTTAGTCCGTTGAGCGTCCGACTTTCCCTTAGGTCATGATCTCGCGGTTCGTGGGTTCGGGCCCTGCGTCGGGCTCTGTGCTGACTGCCAGCTCAGAGCCTGGAGCCTGTTTCAGTCTGTGACTCCCTCTCTCTCTGACCCTCCCCTGCTGATGCTGTCTCTCTCTCTCCTAGAAATAATAATAAAAAAAAAAATTAAAAAAAAAAAAACAATAACAGCAATATGACCCTGCCTTGTATTGTGTCTGATAAAAGGGCAAACATGGCCTTGGGCTGCATTTATATAATTATGGACTACAGAATAAAGATAGTGCTGTTTGGCTATGAGCTAGCTGGTCCAACAACTTTTAACAAGCTCACCTCTCTGATCTTAAGAATCACTCATACCTCTTGATGCAGAATCTCCTAGGGAGGGGACTCAGACAAACCAAAGTCTATTCCAGAGATGTGAAGAGAATGCTGTAGGCATGAAAGCCGATCCCATGATAAACATCTGATGGAGCTAGTGAGTGATATTTAGCCTGGAGAAAGAACAAGGGAAAACGTGGTGGTTTTCTTCATTATTTCCTCAGAGGTGAAATTAGGAACTGATGTTTAGAAGTTACAGAGGTGAGATTTTCATATATATGTCATATATATATATTTTTATATATATATATAAATTCCATATATATTTCATATATATACATACACACACATATATCCAATTGTCAGATAGGTAATTAAATTAATTAGCTTTTCAGTTCCCTTCTAAATCTGGATTTATAACTCTGATTCTAGATCTTGCTCAGGAATACACAATACAGTTCTCCCTGGCCAAAAATAATAATATATTAAAACATCATAATGCATCTGGAAAATTGAAAGTCTGGATGGAGCATAAAGTTTATGCACTTAGTATGTGTCATAAGAGATTTTACTGAATTCTTCTTCACGTCTAAAAAGCATGTAACTGTGCATTTACCATGGGAGGGAGATCATACTTATCACTTTGATATAACTGTATGGTTGAAAATGGCTAAAATGGTAAATTTTGTTTTGTATAGTTTATCACAGTAAAAAATAGTTCAAAGAAAATAGAAACCAAGATATTCTCACTCTGAATGACCAGATTCACCCCTCAGGGCAGGGTCAATAATTTGGTCAGCATATTCTAAATAAAATCATTTTCCTAAAGGCCTGGTTACCAGTTCCTCCTAGGTCTTCCCCTTTTTTGTCCTAGACTGTATTGCTTCTGAGAGTATTCCTGAACATAGGGACATTTAAATGGGTGCACTGAGGGTGTACTTTGAGTGAAGGAGAAAAGATTAGAATCTAATTTTTAAGTGCAGGCTTTTTCTAGGGCATCTGCGTGGCTCAGTTGGTTAAGCATCCATCTCTTGGTCTCTGCCGTTGGGCTCTGTGCTGGGCATGAAGGCTACTTAAAAATGAATGAATGAGTGAATGCAGGCTTTTGCATACAAGCTATAATAAAATTAACCATTCACCTGTGGGAAAGAAGTGAGGTTACAAAGCAGAGATATTGGGAGAAGATACTGACAATGAGCTGAGATTATTGTTAAATTAATTGACATATCTTGGGAAGTATGGAGATTCTCCTGTTGATAGTACAAGATAGCATACTTTATTATACATGAGATTCACCCAGAAGAGCTTATTTGAAATTCGTATTTACTGGCCTCATCTAGTGATTCTGATCCAGTAGATCTTGGGTTGGAGAAACTAATTTTTTAAAAAGAAACCCCAATGTTTAAGAAGAAGGCTGCTGAAGAATACATTTTGAGAAACATTAACCTAGAGGATAGCCTAGTCATTCTCAAATGTCTTTCTCCCATAAGCCCTTTTTATTTTTAAAAATCATCGAGGACACCAAAGAATGTTTGTCCGTATGAGTTGTATCTGTCACTATTTAATGAATCAGAAATGAATACTAATAAATTATAAAAGATATTTACTTACTTAAAATAGCAATAATAAACTATATAGGATATATAGTCAATTAATTGATTCAACTAATGAATTAATTGGAACATCAATATTTTCCAAAACAAAAAATGTGAGATTGACCTTGTTTTGCATTTTTGCACGTCCCAGTGTCTAGCTTAACGGAAGACCTTTGAATTCTCACAATTCTGCTTTCAATTTGAGGAAACGTTGTTTTTGTTGAAACACTTGAAGAAAATTTCACCTCAAATAAACATGTAATTGGACACAAGAAGAGTATTTCCATAACCTTTTCATATGTTTGTGGATTCTTCTCTTTGATGCTACACTGAAACACAACAAGTGGCTGTTCTTAAAGGTTAGTTGCAATGCGAAACCTGAAACGATGTTAATAAACCTTTTGTATTCTGTTCCCTTAAACTCCATTAATCTATTCTGCACTTTGTGTGGACCTTTTACCCGTGCATAATTTTGTAATGGCAAGCATTTCTTATTTGTAAAATCTTATTTTTAGTTATATAGACCTTCCAAATGCTGATATCTTTTTACTGTACAACATCAAACACTCATACTGCACTTATTAATTTCACTGGTAGCCTCATCATAAAAGTCTCAGTGTATTGGGAAGATGCCAAGTTCATAATGGTGGATAAAATTTCCTCCACAATCATAATATTGTAATATGTGTATTTGTTACATTACAGTTGTAATATTACATGAAAGCATGAACTTCAGAGCCCACAACCAATGCTGTAATTCATTTTTTTCTTGAAGAAACAAACTCTTTTAGGCCATTTTTAGAAAAATGAATACAAATATATAAGTCTATTAACCATAGAGTCTGTCAGTCATTCTTTGAAATGTAACAAACAAAAAAAAAGTATTTATCAATATGGTGGCTAGTTCAGCTTGCAACTCAAACAAACAATACCCACACATTTCCTTGAGGCAACCATTGTATTTTAGGATGAAGTAATGGTACTTTTTTCATATTTCTCATGACACAAATATTTAATATGTGTATTTTTTCCATTTTATTTTTTATTTTTTCATCATGATAAGGGTACTCTTTAATCCCTATCCCCTAGTTCCCTCTCCTTCCTCCTGATAACAATCAGTTTATTCTTTATAGGCAAGAGTCTTTTTCTTGGTTTGCCCTCCCTCTATTTTTTGTCCTTGTTCATTTCTTTCATTTCTTAAATTCCACATATGAGTGAGATCATATGACATTTGTTTTTTCTGACTTATTTTGCTTAGCATTATTCTCTCTAGTACTACCTGTGTTGTTGTAAATGGTAAGATTTCATTCTTTTCTTTGGCTGAGTAATATTCCATATTACTCCATATACATATATATATCGCATTTTCTTTATCCATTCTTCTGTTGATGGACACTTGTGCTGCTTCCATAGTCTGGCTATTGTAAACAATGTTGTGATAAACATAGGGGTACATGTATCCCTTTGAATTAGTCTTTATGTACTTTTTTTTTGGTAAATACCCAGCGGTGTAATTCCTGGATCCATACGGTAATCCTATGTTTAATTTTTTGAGGAAACCCCATACTGTTTTCCACAGTTGCTACACCAATTTGCATTCCCATCTACAGTGCACAAGGGTCCCTTTTTTCTCCACATCTTCACCAGCACTTGTTGTTTCTTGTGTTTTTGATTTTAGCCATCTGAGAGGTATGAGGTGATATCTCATCATGGTTTTGATTTGCATTTCCCTGAGGATGTGTTATATTGAGCATCTTTTCATGTGTCTGTTGGCCATCTGTATGTGTTCTTTGGAGAAATGTCTGTTCATGTCTTCTGCTCATTTTTTAAATGGAATATTTGTTTTCTGAGCATTGAGTTGTGTAAGTTTTTTGTATATTTTAGATATTAACCTTTTCTGAATATGTTATTTGCAAATATCTTCTCCCGTTCAGTGTTTGCCTTTTAACTTTGTTGATTGTTTCCTTCAAGGTGCAGAAACTTTATTTTGATGTAGGCTCAATAGTATATTTTTGCTTTTATTTCCCTTGTCTCAGGAGACATATCTAGAAAAATGTTGCTTCAGCTGATGTCAGATGGATTAGTGCCTGTGCTCTCTTTAAGGATTTTTTTTTTTAATGTTTATTCATTTCCTGAGAGAGAGACAGAGACAGAGACAGAGTGCAAGCAAGGGAGGGGCAGAAAAAGAGGGAGACACAGAATCCAAAGCAGGCTCCCGGCTCTGAGCTATCAGCACAGATCCCAGTGCAGAGCTGGAAACCCACAAGCTGTGAGATCGTGACCCGAGCCTAAGTCTGAAGCTTAACTGACTGAGTCACCCAGGTGCCCGTCTTCAAGAATTTTTATGGATTGAGGTCTCATATGTAGGCTTTAATCTATGCTGTGTTTATTTTTATGTACGGTGTAAGAAAGTGGTCCACTTTCAGTCTTTTGCAAGTTGCTGTCCAGTTTTCTCAATACCTTTTGCTGAAGAAACTTTTTCTCCTCGCATATTTATTTGTGTTTTGTCAAAGATTAATTGACTATATAATGGTGGGTTTAAACAGATGTGTATTTATGGGTTGAACTTTAATAAAATTACTATTTTCTGCCCCATATTTTAAGTGTGCGGTAGTGAAGGATATAATAACCAGTACATTATGTTCAGACTGTGTTGATCTACCATTAAGATAACAGCAATTCTTCCTACCACTCCTTTTGGTGAGACTATAGGTCTGGACTGTCAGTTTCATGAGGGTTTCTTAGCTTCATATTTCTCCCCCTTTTAGGTGGGTCAGGATGGATAGAGTTGTGAGGTGGGTATTTCCCTTCCCCCAGGTCAAGTGTGATCTTGGACAAGATCCAAGTTAGGCCCCAGTTAACTAATTTCCCTTAAGGGAAAGCCTTGTTAAGAAGAACACAATCCTCTGTCCTATTTCAAAATGGTTCATTTTCCCCTCCTGCTGGAGGCATGAGAGAACTTTCATCTGATATTTACTGTGGGAACCTAGTCAAGGTTCTAGTGGTAAAATGCAAAACTATAGACGTGCCCTTAGTGATTGGGGCCCCTGGAGTTTTACAGTCTGACTTAGCCACACTGAACTTCCAGCAATTTGTCCTTACATTCCAAGTGTTGCTATTCTGGCCCTGCTTCCTGTTACAGGTTCTGTATTGAGTCTCTGCTCCATGAAAACCTGTTTCGCCTATCTGCCTCTTCAATCTTAGGGCCTGTGTCTTAACCTCTCTTACGGATCCAAGAAAAGTTGATATCTCAGTCTGTTCACATTTTTCCTTGTTGTTAGAAGGACTTTAAGCTCCTTACATGTAGAACGGAAATCTGGAAGTTCCCCGCAACTGTTTTTGTACCATCTGTATAAGATCAATCAAGTGTTGGGGTACCTGGTTGGCTCAGTCAGTTAGGCGTCCGACTTTGGCTCAGGTCATGATCTCACAGTTCGTGGCTTCAAGCCCTGCATCGGGCTCTGTGCTGACAGCTAGCTCAGAGCCTGGAGCCTGTTTCAGATTCTGTGTCTCCCTCTCTCTCTACGCGGTCTCTCTCTTTCTATCTCTCAGAAATAAATTTAAAAAAAATTTTTTTAATTAAAAAAAAAGATCAATCAAGTGTTCATCAATGAAGGTGTTTAGGTTGAAGTTCATGGTGACGTTAACATGAATACGGTGGCTAACATTTTTGTGCCACATATTTTTTCAGTTTTATGTTTTTGTTTCATTCAAACCTCACCAGAATGTGAGCGTATTATAACATACTGTTGTTATCTCTATTTTATGAGTGAAGGATATGAGGCACATGGAGTTTAAGATACTTGTCCAAGGTCACAAAGTTGGTAAGTGGCAAAGAAGACTCATCCTTCAGACCCTTTTCTGGAAGTGAGGAAAGCATGGATTGGGAAGAGGCATTGGTCACCCAGGGACTGAAGCCCAGGTCATCTAAGATGATCCACCAGCAGGAACACTGTATGGAAAGTTGTCAAGCATAGGCTTACCTGGATAGACGCTACCAACTTCTCCCAACCATAGCTAGGTTTTAGTTATCTTAATGTAGGGAATACTTTTTTATAAACACTCATTTTTAAATTTTCATCATTTTCATTTTGTCTTAGTTTGGTTGAGTAAATCTTATCACATCCGTTGCTCTGGCTTTCCTAGTTATCTGCTTTGCAGATGATCTTTTACTTTACCCCAGTCATGGCCAACTGATCCAGCCATGTAAAAAATACAGACACATTTATGTGTCTGTTCACTATAAACTAGAGGAGAGGGTATATCACTACACATTGCAAGGAAAGATATACCATATAAAGCTCTGTGTGACTCCAAAGAGTCACAAGTTGACTTACAAATATTAGAGAGTGATGTTTATGTGTATCTGTTCCTATTATTAGAGTTACCTAGCCCACACATAAATGTCCATATTTTTTTTCAGTGTTTCATACCCATTCTGTAACAAAATTGTTTGCCTTCCCATATATTTTGATGTTAAAGTGTTTCAGGTTTTAAGGAGACTAGTAGGAATCAAATATAACTCTTATTTATTCAGTACCTATGTTATACCCATGTTAACTCTGGCCTGGTTTTCCCGCTTTCCTATTTTATAAATCCTTTGAGCCTTTTTGCATCTAGTGACTCCTACCATGATTTTATTACATCTTTTCTCACATCTTCTTTCCATCAGCCTTCAGAGGAAGAAACCAAAGCCCAGAGAAGTTGAGGAACTGGCCCATAGTCATGCAGTTTTAGCCTGAGTTTTAATCCAACCCCTGTAACACCAAACCCAGCAAAATATGAAAAAGGAACAAAAAAGAAAAGTACATAGTATTCTAAATACTAGATATGGCCTCATCTGTTTGCACTGTATAGTATAGTTAGGACACACTGGTCCCACTTATCCAGGCAACCAAAACCAAAGATCCAGTAAACCCTAGATCTTAACATAAGAAAGCATCTATGAGTTAATCAGAGCCAGCTCTCCCTAAGCTATAGGAGGTTTTCTTTTCGTTCCAAAGAGTAATAAATTATAGTAGAATATGTATGAATGGTGTAGAGAAAGCATGTAGTACAAATGCTTCCATTCCCTTCTATGTAATCTATCATGGTTTTCTTTTCCATTGAGCCCTGAGGTTGCTTCAATATTCTTCTCAACACAGGACTCCAAGCACCACTTCCAATTGATCAGAGTTAACAATTGAAGATGAAAGCAATTTTCTTCTCTGGTTTAAAGTAAGTCTTCATCATTGTAAACAACTCCAGTACTATTTTGGCTTTTAGAAAGATCTACATATTAAAAGATCACATTTGTGATCTATGTATGTTTAAGATCACATAGATGCTTGTTATCGTAAAGGAAATAGTCTGACACTGTTGTAAGAGGTAGCTCAGTACATACACAGCCTGAGTAAATTTTCCGTTACCAAACAGCATCTGTGCCCTCTTATCAGAACTTAAATGCAGCCACTTGCCACTTGTTTTCCTTCTTTGCCCTTCAGTAAGTGAAGGAAGGTGAGAGTCAGAACTATATACCACTGGGATCCAAAGAAAATGAGTCATACACACCTGAGCACTATGAGCTCCAGCCCAGACATCCTCTCTTGCTCATTCTCCGCCCTTGCCTGCATACTCAAAAGAGAAAAGGACAGAGTTGAAGTCTTGGATGAGCTCCCCAGAAGAAATCCCTTAGCAATACTAACTGGACTCTTAATCAACTGACAAATTCCCTCAGGCTTTTCAGAAAAGTTTATCTGATGATAAACCTCTAATAAAAATTAAGGTGATTACTCATTGCAGTACAATAGGAGAATCCACATTTCCTGGTAGGCAGCAGGGAATGGTATAACCCAACAGCTGTGCACTAACATTGAAGCTCTCCCACGGGTGTTTTCAAGCCTCAGTCAGGACAGCGATAAGGGAAATATGTAGCTTCTGATGGCTCAGGTGAGTGGGTCAAAACCAAAAAAATCACACTTCAAAGGGTTGTCTGCATTAAGAAAAGCACAACAAAGGAGGAGACAAGAGAGGGTGGCCCTACATCACCAACAGTATCATGGAATCCCTTCTTATCATTCTGCTCCAGTCCCTGTGATTATGAGGAGGGAGTGAAAGCATCCACTAATCAGGGCAGTGTGGTGTGCTATTCACAAGCTCATAACTGGCAGTAAAACAGAAAGGCCCATGTCTGTTCTGCTGAGTAATTTCCACACTGAGGCCCTGAGCAGAGATGTTGTGTCATTTGTAACATCTGCCTTGGCATCCAGGAGCCAAAGTAAGCTAGTTAGGGAGTTTCATTGCTTCTTTCTCCCTCCTCTTATGACAAGTCTAAAGGACTCAGGGTTATTTATAAAGAAAACAAGCCTGAGTTCTTCAGAGAATTGTGTTTGGTGTAGGTAAGACAGAAGAGTGTACCCAAGGCTGGGGAGACTCTCTGGCCTCTTATTTACCCAGGAAGGAAGGGAGAATAGCATCACGTATGGATGGAGAAACTTTCAAGTATCGAAGCAGAAACAGACTTGGGATGGGGGTACAGGGGATGATCTTCGTAAATGCACAGAAGACTCAGTCTTTAGGCCTCATTAGGTTTTTGGCTCCTCACACTTCTTGGAGAGTGAGAATGGACACTTTTTCCTATATGAGACTGTGCCCCAGTAGTTACAATGGAACCCAATACCAACTGCTCCCTGCAAGTGTACTTGGCTTTTAACTATAGTCTTGATCTTTTCTAAGTATCCTGAAACCTAGCTACTAGACCACTGCTTCTCTTAATGTGCATACAAATTATCTGAGGCTCTTGTTAGAATGAGGATTCTGATTCTGAAGTCCTGGGTGGAACTGTCCACAGCTTCCAAGTCATATCTATGCTGGTGGCCTACCCCTCACCACCCTCTGGCAGAGTGCTGTCTAAAACCTCTCTGGGCCATAGCAGGGCTTCTTAAAAAGACTTTACATGTTGTCCCCTTATTACTATGACTTCTCTTAAAAAAAAAAAAAAAAAAAAGGAGCGTCTCCCGTACAGAAAAACCACATCTTGCCAACAGCAAGTTTCATGGATGGAAGAAAAAAAAAATCCATTAAAGGGGCGCCTGGGTGGCTTAGTCGGTTAAGTGTCCAACTTTCGCTTAGGTCATGATCTCGCGGTTCGTGGGTTCGAGCCCCGCATCGGGCTCTGTGCTGACTGCCAGCTCAGAGCCTGGAGCCTATTTCAGAGTCTGTATCTCCCTCTCTCTCTGACTCTCCCCTGCTCACGCTGTCTCTCTCTCTCTCCTAGAAATAAATAAAAAAATATTTTAAAAAAAATCCATTAAAGAGGACTCCGCTCAGATTTAAATGGGCATGGATGGTCACTTTTGATGAGTTTGCAGGTGAAGTGAATCTTTATTGGATGCACATCTGTGCAACAAATAACATCTTTAGAGATCCCAGAGGAATTGGAAAATAGAAATATGGAAGTTCTTAATAATTTGGCACTTGCAAAAATAGGTCCAAATAACATAAGGAAAATAAAAGCCATTAGCCAGTGTACCTAAAAATTAAAGTCAAGTCCCAGGGATCTTTCTTCATGGCTTCTGTTGGCCTTGACCTATATCATGATCACTGACTCTTGACTGATGGTTTCTTTGATACCAGGCCCTGAAGTACATTCTAGGGGACATGCAAACCATGAAGAAAGCATAGAATATGACCTCAAGAAGCCTGCTGAAAGGCTGGGGAATGGAGGACCCATACACATTTTTCATTTGACATATTTCCATTATTGTCCTACACAGTTTTCACAGGGCAGTGATTGCTTCAGTAGTTCCTAAAAGGCTGTCTACATATAACAGCCAATGCTATATTAAAGCTTTGCTGCACCAGGATTGCCAAATAGTAAAAATTTTAATCACATTTTTACTAAATGATCCCACACTGAAATGGTTTTCAACTTTTCCATTACCCTTTCTATATCCCAAACACTACGTGTCAATCGTGCATGGGTTCTGCCTCATAGCTTCTCTGGAAGTTCATCAGTATTCCTCTTTCCATTTTACAGATGGGAGGACTGGGCAGAGAGAAGTTAAGTGACTGCCCAGAACAAGAGCTGGAGTTAGAGACTGTGCTCAGGCCCTCTACTCTCATCCCTAACCACTGAGACATCCTGGCTCTGTCACCCTGACTTCCTGCACACACGAGGTCTGCCAACCACTTTAACAGCCAGTGACAGACGAATCGTTATGAGCTGCTATGTAGGGAAAAGAAAATATAAGCCAGATTCCCATCCTGTATAACTCTAGGGGAACTTTAAATTGCCAGATGTCAATCTGGAATCTTTCCTGAGTGCTATGCTCCCATGCACAGATGGGAAAGCATCATTCCCCATAGAGGGTTGGGCTGTAAGGACATACTCAAGGCAGACCTCAAGTCCAGACAGGAACGGCACTTGGCTCTCCAGGGCTTGAAAGTGGCCCTTCACTAAGTATCTTTTAACCTTTCCACACTCCCAATCTCATCTCCAGAGAGGCTCTCTCTGGCTCATTTGCCTGTGAGTCAGAGCATTGTGTTGAAAACATCATAGGCTTTGTTATTGTCAAACTTGGATGTATACCTTGTCCCTACCTCTCACTAACTATGTGATGTTGGACTAACTATTGAACCTTGCTGGACCCCACTGTTCCCATGTTTCAATTTTTAAAGCTTCCGGAAACAATTTTCCCAGTGACACTGCGAGGGTTAAATATGATGACATAACTGATATGTTGCTGATACATACCAGACAGTAAATGTCCTAGTCTCTCATTATTTGTTAATATTCATGGATAAAATATCTTGGAAATATTTGGTAAAGAGAAATAATGCTAACATATTAATCCTGTTTAATAAGCATTCACTCAGGGTCAAAATCGTATCAACAAGTTATCTCATAAAGAAGCAAGGTAATTGAGATAAATTAACTGGAAAAAATAGAATACTAAAAAGGGGTTAGTTAATTGTCCTCAAATAAATGAACTGTTTTCATTCAATAAATTATGGTTTCCTATTAGTTTTCACCTCTACTGAAAGACACAGAGAAATGTGTTCAGAATCAAGTATTGCATAAGGAAAAAAACCTCCTAATAACAATGGTTAAAATCTAGACTTTTTTTCTAGGAGAGAATTCCCAGAGATTTATAGAAAGACAGCTATATTTCCATTTCAGGCCAATGGAATCAGTGAAAACCTGCAGTTACAACAACATTCCTAAACAGTACATGACAAATGTAGGGAGTTGTTTGATTAATTAGAAAAGTATGAATAAGAGGGAAGGGTTCACAGAGATAACATTGAGAGGAGAGAGCAAAAGTAATTATGTTTTAACTACCCTTAGACTGCATGTCCAAAAAAGGGGTGGGGGTTATTCTATAACCTTAGATGCGTGTTTGGTCTTCAGTCTCGTCATGTAAATGGGATTGTTGAGTTAACTTGTTTCTAGGATAATTTTAAGGAGTTGGTTTCTCTCTGATTTAAAAATGTCTAGAATTACAAAATAAAGGGACATTTTTATACCTTTTTAGAATCAGACATACTTTGTAAGATGAAGTATGTCTGTAATATAAATTTCCATCTATATAAAATGACCAAACTACTCTTCAGTCTGGAGGCGGAATGATGGATTCAAGGTCATGGTGCATAGCACATTGCATCGATGCCTGCCACAATGTTCAGTAAAGCTCTTCTGAATAAAATAATGTACAACCAGATAATCCCAGACATTAGCTCTGCAAATTTGTTCAAGTATTCATTCAGCAAACCTACTACATGGCAGGCAGTATATTTATTATTTGCATGGTATTTGGATATGATATGAGTACCCAATTTAATTCCTTACAAGTAATTCACCTCCATTCAATTTAAAATTGTCCCAATACTCTCAAAGTCAAATGAAATCAGGTGATTTGGGGAAAAGTAAAAAGTAGCAAAGAGCTGTTTGCTGACCTTGGTCTGCATATTTGTCTCTTGAGTGGCAGATGCTCTCGGGAGGAAAAGTTGGGATGAACTGGAGGATTTCTAAGATTCTGAGAGTAAAGGAAACTTCTCTCAGCCGTTAGGGAGTAGAATGATGGAGCATAACATTACCTATGTTAACTTGGAAGGGGAAAAATGTGTCTTGTTGCATGTAGACCTTGTTAATAAGTAAATCGTTAATAACTCTGCCTATGCCGAAAAAGGCGAAATGGACAACGGTGAACAGGAAAGATGTCTGTCTGCAAGTAGGTTTTCACGGGGATTTGACATGCAGACTGATTTTTCAAATGCTTTGACTCAGAGGACTCAGAAAGCAAAGGCAAGGAACAAGTAGGTGTATAGGGCGTCATCTTAGTGGGTGAGTGAGTCATACCATAGGTTCCTTTCCTGCAAATGGTATTGTCACAGCGTCTGCTTAAGTTATTTGATCCAAGCTTTAAAAAGAAACATAGCAAGTTCTCTCTTTCAGAAAGGAGACCCTCAGGAGTTGAACAGAAATTATGGTTTCTTTTCATCAACTCTGCTACAAGCCTTACTGCCACCAGCACTAATTACTGCAGCTCACAAACCCTGGGCTCCTTCTTCAATTTTAAGGCTTCAAGAATACGCAACACTAAACAGTAGAAATCCAACGCTGCTGTGTGGGCTCTTTGCTCTCATTTTAAAATGCATTATATAACAGGGAGAATCCTTATCTGGAACTACAGGTTTGAACACACCGTAGGTCTGAAATTAGACTTCTCTTTGAAGCTTAGTAACAGAAAGGTAGATGAGAACACAGATAGGGCTGAAAGTCATATTCTGGCCCCAATGCCACAGCGCCTGTCCTGTGAGGGGGTTCGACAGAGATGAGCCTGAACCAAAAGGCTGTAGACACTAAACAGCTGTGGTCATTCAAGGAGGAAATGTCCACTTTTGAGAACAGTTCCTTGAGATTCATTCCTAGGAAGTAGGTCTGTCTGGGAAGTCGGGTTAACTCTTCCTGGGAGGAAATGATTTCTTCTCAGGAGAAAAATTAACTCTTATAATCGTGGTGGTATTGAAGCTAGAACTTCAGCCAATGTTGAACAAGTGATTCATCTGAAGTTTACTGCTCAGTCTTTTCTTCCTTTAGCACAGCATATCCCTCTGTTATATACTTCTTGTACTTTCCACATTCTATCCTCGTCATTCTTACTGGTCTCTTCTCTCTCCCTCATTGTTCATGTCCAATACATAAGTGTTGAATAGATACTCTGCTGCTTTTCATTTTTAATTCTAAAAACAACAAAGTACCACAGAGTTTAGAACGCAGAGGGACTAAATCATCCATAACCTCACGCCTCTAGCAAATATTATTTTGGGAAATGAATACGTTTTGGAGGAAACACAAATCTAAAATTAAGTATCATTTTACATCTTTAGGTTGAAAACATAAAATCATTCTCAGAGCGTTCTTAAAAATATATTTCCTATATTTAAATTTCCTTAAAAGCCATAACACTTCATCAAAATGTCTTAAGTGGGTGAAGATGATCTCATTTAGCAGATGAGGAGAAAGAAAGAGAGCTCCGTATGACTGTTTCGATGACAAAGAGTGGATTAGATTTAAAATGATCCTTCCAGATCAGGCTCAAATGGTGGTGACATACTTTCACTGCATGGGCCGACAATGGTTTTAGAATCCTTTCTTGTATCAAAAGTTGTACTGAAAATTGCCTTGAATATATTTTCCAAATTGTAGGCCCGATGAAAATTCTTTGAGGATTACTATTTTTTTTTTATCAGACTCCCATTTTCCAAGGTGAATATAAGAACAAAGAATATCCAAGCAACAACTAGACTTCAGACTTGAGATTCATATCCATATCATTTTCTCCATACTGGCAGGTAAGATCACAGGGCTCTGCATTCTGGAGGCATTACGGAACACCCCATGGGTGGCATACGCATTGTAATTGGACTTTTCATTTTCCTTAATTCAGAGTTGATGTAAAAATATGGATCTTATTAAGTCAGTAGAAAGCTAGATATTTTAAAACAAGATACTTTTTTTTTTTGCTCTTGTACTCTAAAATGAAGACACGATATAATCTCCAAAATGAATTTTTAATGTTTCACTTGCCCATAGCCTTGTGGTTACTATAAATAAAGCAGTTAAACAGAGATGATTTCTAACCTCTTGGAGTTTGGTGAAGATGAAAAGATTGGTTTAGGATTCAGAATAACCCTTCCTCATCACAGATCAGAGGGCTGAGTCTCATGTTGCCTGTTGGTGTTAGTAGACTTGGTGATCTCAGACCAGCACAGCATGACTAATCCCAACAAGGGTCAGAGGACAGAAACATTTTTTTTCCTCCCTTAAATAATTGATGAATATCATTTCTCCACATTACTCATGCAAATTCATTCAAAGTGAAATAAACAATTATTCAACTAGCCCATTTGGGTTAGTTTAAAAGGAAGAGGGGAGCGGGTCAATAATTGGGCAGAGAAAATTTCCAGAGCTAGAGCTGGTTTGTACCAGATCTCCTTTTGGAAGAGTATTTTGTCTTAATCATCCCAGGACCCATCCTCTGAGGAAACCACTTTGTAGTCAAGTGAAACCAATTCCTCAAACCAAATCAATCCACTTTTTGGGGATTCTGAACTCAAGTTTACCTGCTGGCCTGACTCCTCTGTAGGTTTGCCAGCCCGTCTGTAGGTGACATTCCATTTGTTCTATGTCTGATCCTAATCTCAGGCAACATACCCTGCAGTTAAATCATGCATGGAATGGAGCTGCTGAGTGGGCCTGCTGCTCCAGCACGATGTGTGGCCTTGCAGGGAAGGGACACAGTACCATCAGCTTCAAAGCAAAGTAGCAGAAGCAAGGCAGGGACTTGGCCACAGTTGACCAAATGCATGTATTGGTCATGAATCTTGGCCTCTGGTATAGGATTTCTAGCAAAGAGAGGTTAGAAAAACAGGTTTCTTTGGCAATCTCTGGTCTGTAAGAATTTTCCTAGGGCCCAAACTACTGCCAGGCTCAAAATATTTCCTCTTTGCCTTACTATGGTGACAACTCCAGGCTTTCAGATGACAGCATTATTTCAGGAAGTCCTTGCAGCTCAATGCATATTGTTTGGGATGGTAACAAGTTAATCCTAAACCACCCATTATTATGTAAATGATTATTCAAATACGAGGCATTCTGCTAGTCATTGGGAAGAAAGAAAGAAATGAAACCGATAGCAAGAATTGCAGTGTAGCATAATAAGCATTGCAACTAAGAACTACCCAGGTAAAGTAGAGTAGAAAACTGCTCTAGGAATCAGGAAAATGGAGAAAGTGGTACTTAAGCCAAGGGGAGACAAAGGCAGACAGAGTTTAGGTGGTCATTCCAGGCAAGGAGAAGTCTATAAAAAAAGACAGACATGAAACAGTGTGGAGAAGGTGAGTCCTGAGGAGTGGGACATGAGGTAGTTGCTTCCAGAGGAAACGGTCTGTGATGGTTCCAGAAGGTCACTTATGGAAGGCCCTGAGGAGAATGGGACGATGAAAGATCCTGCCTGCATGGAAAAGCATGGAAGGGCCAAACTGCCCTGCCAAAGAGCACCATGGAGGCCAGAGAGTGCCTGGATCAGACTTACACTTTAGTGGGATTTTACTGCAGTGTGGAAGGTGGGTGAGAGAGAGGCAAGACTGGACACAGGCCGGGGATGCCAGCTAGATAGACACTGCACCGGCAACAAACAGCAGGTGATCAAGACAAGGTAGGGAGATGATGACAAAATTGGAGAAATATTTTAGAGATGAAATCAATCAGTGAGACTTAGTAACAAATTGGATGTGGTTGATGACATCAAAGGAAGTCTCTAGGCTGAAGCCCAGATTTCTGGCTTGGGAGCAGGATATAAAAGTATTCCATTTAATACTGATTGAGCTTGAGATATCTATTAGTATATATTGCATATGGGTCTACAGCATAGGATGAAGTCCATTCTTGAAGTAGATAATTGTGAGTCTCCTGCATATAACCTAAATTGGAGGATCTTTAGCTGCTTAAATGTAATGGGCCCAGAGAAGACATTTTAATTGAGGGGAAATGGGGGAGGTCCAGAACAGGAGAGACATTGCCCCACTGTGAAGCGGAGCTAGAGCATTTCAAAGGCTGCTGCTGGGTTGGTTCTCTGGTCTCCATGCATTCGTTCTCACAACTTAGAAACAAGCAGCAGATCACCTCTGAGTGGAGTAAAAGATCTGAGGGAAGCGCTGCAAGAAGGTCCTTCTCCTCCTCTGAAAGTTGCTTTCAAGTTCTACGGCTTGGCCAAACTTAACATAAATAAGTGGTTGTTATTTTCCTAGCACTCCTAGGAAGTACTCCCCCAAAACAGTGTTCTGGGCCTGAACAGTGAAGTTTATGGGCAGGATGGAGGGTAGTGAAGACCTCTCTCCTTCTGTACAAACAGATCATCTCATTCTGACCATCTTCAAGACTAAGTTGGTAGTTAGGCAGTCTCTGGCTCTCAGCCTCAAGGGTTGCCTCTTTAGTGCTCTAACAGCTTTGCTTTGATCTAACCTGGTTTTTGGTCTACAAGTATATCTATTTAAAAACACATATATCTGGACAATGCCACACTTTCAGAACTTACAATGAATTTCCTGAATATTATAGTGGCAAAGGTCCTGGATTTTAAGTCAGAACATCTCACTTTGATATCCTGCCCTGCCGTTAATTAGGTCTGGAACTTGGATATGTCATTTTCCTTTTCCAGGCCTCTATGCCCAAGCTTCTAATAAATGGCAGGGTCCAATGGGATCATCTCTAGATTTTTTTTCTCTAAACATTTCTGGATGAGATTTAGTTGGTGGCCAGATACAAGTAAATATTTATTCATTTACTGACTCAGTTTTTCAGTTACTTATTCAATGCATATGTATTAAACACACATTAGGTGCTCCGGGGATGTACAAATAAATAAGGAGCTGAGAGACTAGCAGAACTGAGATATATATTTTTCCTTAGGTGAAAATATATTTTCTCAAAAACTAATTCTTCAGGTTACAGGTCCTTTTTTTATGAGTCAGTCTTGGCATATGGGGTTGGAGTTTCCTGGAGAGGCGAAAAAGCATTTATCGTCCAAAGTGATATCCTGAAAAATTAATCTTGAAACTGCAGATGCTGAGGGTCACAACATAACCACACTTTGGGGGACTTTTAGCAAAGAGTAGTACCAATAGATTGCAGTTAAATAGACATCCTGGTAACAGACTGATCTAAAATAGCAAGACTACCTTTTAAGGTAGTCCGAACATAGAAACTCTCAAAGGTACAAGAGAAGGATAAACATGTGGTTCGGAGACCTTTCAGTGGATGTGGAGCTATGTCTAGATATATGTGTCTAATTTGCTGGATCTGTCTAGTAGAGATGATGTCACATGGTAGATAGGGCCATTATATACCTCTTGGAACATCCCCACTCTTTCCCAGACTTTATCTTCCCTACCTGTCCAATCAAACAGACTAGAAGTTAAGTTTCAGTGAGGTATAAAGGCAATTTTACTTATTTTAGAAAAAGTATGATACAGGGCAGAGGATCAAGAGCTAATAAGAGAGACGAAGATTAACTTTTGAAACCAGAATTGTCTGAGTGGGATAATCTGTGCCTTCCTCAAATTCATCTTTAGCTACTAGATGAGTCCATGACTTACATTAAGCCAAGTAGACTATATTCCCTTGGCATTTAGAAGTACCAGAGAGAGGCAACACATGCATGGGAAATGGCTGATGCAGAGTCCCTCCTGGTGAGAGTGCCCCCCCCCCATTTGGACACCTTGGAGCCATTTTAGATCTCACCTCCCCAGAGCCCATTCAGTCCCCTATCGTCAATTCTCTTACTGGTCCGGTATTTCCTCAATAAATTCTGCATCCACTTATGCTAGGCAGTCTAGGTTCCTCTTATTCATATTGTTATTGACTAAATGTTTGTGTCCCCTCAAAATTCATATGTTGAAATTCTAATGTCCAGTATGACGGTATTAGGAGGTGGGCCTTTGGGAGGTGATTAGGTAATGAGGCTGGAGCCCTCATGAGTGGGATCAGTGCCCTTAATAAAAGAGACAAGAGACTGCAGACAGCTCTCCAGCCTTATTCCATCATGTGAAGATACAATAAGAAGTCAGCACCTTGGAAGTGAGCTCTCACCAGAATCTGATCATGCTGGCATTCTGACCTCAGCCTCCAATTTTTGTCATTTTCAAGCCACCCAGTCTATGGTACATTGTTATGGCAGCTGAAACTGACTGAGACACATAATGAGCAGATAAAGCCTCCTCCATATATCACTCAGTACAATGAGCCCTTCCTATTCAGGAAAAGGCTGATAAATACTTTGGACGTAGACTTGAGAGACAAAGGAAATGGTTTTGCATCCTCCTCCCTGACTCTGTGTGAGAAAGAACAGTGAAATTTGGACTGCCTCAAGGTCTCTATAATTGAAAGTTTATAATAGGTCATTTCTATTCTAAAAAGATGCGTCTTGAAACAGAAACCTTTCAACAACTGAGCACCTTCCTTGGAGGTTTCAACATTCACTGCTCCTGTGTCCGAGACTACTGCAAACAGATTGATTTCATTTGCCCCAGTCCCTCTCTCTTCCCTAGTATCTAAAGTAGGACTTCCATGGCAGGAAATCTTCAACGTGATGAACGGTAAAAATATGCAGCCAAGAATCCTCTATCCAGCAAGCCTGTCATTCAAAGTAGAAGGAGAGATAAAAACCTTTCCAAATAAACAGAAATTGAAAGAATTTGTCACCACGAAGCCAGCCCTACAAGAAATCCTGAGGGGGATGCTCTGAAGGAAAGGTTGCAAGGAACAAAGATACCAGAGACACCACCACAAACATGAACCCTACAAAAGATACAAAGACTCTAAACCCACATATTTCAATAATAACACTGAATGTAAATGGGCTGAATGCTCCAATCAAAAGACATAGGGTAGCAGAATGGATTAAAAAACAAAATCCATCAATATGCTGTCTACAAGAAACTCATTTTAGACGGGAAGATACCTTCAGATTAAAAGTAAGGGGATGGAGAAATATATATCATGCTACAGGAAATCAAAAGAAAGCCGGAGTAGCGATACTTATATCAGACAAACTGGACTTTAAATTAAAGACAATCACAAGAGATGAAGAAGGGCACTACATAATAATTACAGGGTCCATCCATCAGGAAGAACTAACAATCATAAATGTCTACGCACCGAATATGGGAGCACCTAAATATCTAAAACAATTAATCACAAACAGAAACAAGCTTATAGATAAGAATGTGCTAATAGCAGGGGACTTTAATACTCCGCTTACAGCAATGGATAGGTCAACCAGACAGAAAATCACTAAAGAAATAATGGACTTGAAAGACACATTGGACCAGATGGATCTGACGGATATATTTAGAACTTTACATCCTGAGGCCAGGGAATTTACTTTCTTCTCAAGTGCGCATGGCACATTCTCCAAGATAGATCACATACTGGGACATAAAGCAGCCCTCAATAAATATAAAAGAATAGAGATCATACCATGCACACTGTCAGATCACAATGCTTTGAAACTTGAAATCAATTACAGGAAGAAGTCTGGAAAACCGCCAAAAACATGGAGGTTAAAGAACACCCTTCTAAAGAATGAATGGGCCAATCAGGCAATTAGAGAGGAAATTAAAAAATATATGGAAACAAATGAAAATGAAAACACAACAATTCAAAATCTATGGGATGCGGCCAAGGCAGTCCTAAGAGGAAAGTACATTGCTCTCCAGGCCTATTTCAAGAGATTAGAAAAAGCACAAGTCCAAAATCTAACAGCTCACCTAAAGGAGCTAGAGGCAGAGCAACAAGAACGCCCTAAACCCAGTAGAAGAAGAGAAATAGTAAAAATTAGAGCAGAAATAAACAACATAGAGACCAAAGAAACAATTGAACAGATCAATGAAACCAAGAGTTGGTTTTTTGAAAAAGTAAACAAAATTGACAAACCTCTAGCCAGGCTTATCAAAAAGAAAAGAGAGAGCACCCAAATAGACAAAATTATGAATGAAAATGGACTTATTACAACCAACCCCTCAGAAATACAAGCAATTATCAGGGAATACTATGAAAAATTATATGCCAACAAATTGGACAACTTAGAAGAAATGGACAAATTCCTAAACACACACTCACTACCAAAATTCACACGGGAAGAAATAGAAAACCTGAACAGACCCATAACGAGTGAAGAAATCGAATCAGTGATCAAAAATCTCCCAACAAATAAGAGCCCTGGACCTGATGGTTTCCCTGGGGAATTCTACCAGACATTTAAAACAGAATTAATCCCAATTCTTCTCAAGCTATTCCAAAAAATAGAAGTCGAAGGAAAACTCCCGGACTCATTTTATGAAGCCAGCATCACTCTGATTCCCAAGCCAGACAGAGATCCAACAAAAAAAGAGAACTATAGGCCAATATCCTTGATGAATACGGATGCAAAAATTCTCAACAAGATCCTTGCAAATCGAATCCAGCAGCATATCAAAAGAATCATCCACCAAGATCAAGTGGGATTCATTCCTGGGTTACAGGGCTGGTTCAACATTCGCAAATCAATCAATGTGATCCATCATATCAATAAAAGAAAAGATAAAAACCATATGATCCTGTCAATAGATGCAGAAAAAGCATTTGACAAAATACAGCATCCCTTCTTAATAAAGACTCTCGAGAAAGTTGGGATAGAAGGAACCTACTTAAACATCATCAAAGCCATCTATGAGAAGCCTTCAGCTAACATCATCCTCAACGGGGAAAAACTGAGAGCTTTCCCCCTGAGATCAGGAACACGACAGGGATGTCCACTCTCACCACTGTTGTTTAACATAGTGCTGGAAGTCCTAGCATCAGCCATCAGACAACAAAAGGAAATCAAAGGCATCAGAATTGGCAAAGAGGAAGTCAAACTTTCACTCTTCGCAGATGACATGATACTCTACATAGAAAACCCGACAGACTCCACCAGAAGCCTACTAGAACTGATCCAAGAATTCAGCCAAGTTGCAGGGTACAAAATCAACGTACAGAAATCGGTTGCATTTTTATACACCAATAATGAAGCAACAGAAAGAGAAATCAAGAAACTGATCCCATTCACAATTGCACAAAAAACCATAAAATACCTCGGAATAAACCTAACCAAGGATACAAGAGATCTGTATGATGAAAACTATAGAAAACTTATGAAGGAAATTGAAGAAGACACAAAGAAATGGAAAAACATTCCATGCTCATGGATAGGAAGAATAAATATAGTTAAGATGTCATTACTACCTAAAGCACTCTACACATTCAATGCAATTCCAATCAAAATTGCACCAGCATACTTCTCAAAACTAGAACAAACTATCCAAAAATTTGTATGGAACCACAAAAGACCCCGAATAGCCAAAGTAATACTGAAAAATAAAACCAAAACGGGAGGTATCACCATCCCAGACTTCAGCCTCTACTACAAAGCTGTCATCCTCAAGACAGTATGGTATTGGCACAAAAACAGACACATAGACCAATGGAACAGAATTGAGAACTCAGAAGTGGACCCAAAAGTATACAGCCAACTGATCTTTGACAAAGCAGGAAAGAATATCCAATGGAAAAAAGACAGCCTTTTTAACAGATGGTGTTGGGAGAACTGGACAGCAACATGCAGAAGAATGAAACTAGATCATTTTCTCACACCATGCACAAAAATCAACTCAAAATGGATAAAGGACCTGAACGTGAGACAGGAAACTATCAACACCCTAGAGGAGAAAGCAGGAAACAACCTCCTTGACCTCCACCGCAGCAACTTCTTACTTGACACATCCCCAAAAGCAAGGGAATCAAGAGCAAAAATAAACTGTTGGGACCTCATCAAGATTAAAAGCTTCTGCACAGCCAAGGAAACAACCCAGAAAATTAATAGGCAACCAACGGAATGGGAAAAGATAGTTGCAAATGACATATCAGATAAAGGGTTAATATCCAGAATCTATAAGGAACTCACCAAACTACACGCCCGAAAAACAAACAACCCAGTGAAGAAATGGGCAGAAGACATGAACAGACACTTCTCCAAAGAGGACATCCAGATGGCCAACAGACACATGAAACGATGCTCAGCATCCCTCCTCATCAGGGAAATACAAATCAAAACCACACTGAGATACCACCTCACGCCAGTCAGAGTGGCTAAAATGAGCAAATCAGAGAACTCTAGATGCTGGCGAGGATGTGGAGAAACGGGCACCCTCCTACACTGTTGGTGGGAATGTAAACTGGTACAGCCCCTCTGGAAAACAGTGTGGAGGTTCCTCAGGAAACTAACAATAGAACTCCCTTATGACCCAGCAATAGCACTGCTAGGAATTTACCCAAGGGATACAGAAATGCTGAGGCATAGGAGCACATGTACCCCAATGTTCATAGCAGCACTCTCCACAATAGCTAAAACATGGAAAGAGCCTAAGTGTCCATCAACAGATGAATGGATCAAGAAGATGTGGTTTATCTATACCATGGAATACTACATGGCAATGAGAAACAATGAAATCTGGCCATGTGTAGCAACATGGATGGACCTTGAGGGGGTTACGCTGAGCGAAATAAGTCAGGCAGAGAAGGACAAATATCATATGTTTGCACGTATAGGAGGATTAGGAGGAACTTGACGGAGGAACAAGGGGGAGAAGAAGGGCGGAAATGGTGGGGGAAAGGGAGAGAGGCAAACCATGAGAGCCTCTTGAATGCTGACAAAAACTGAGGACTGATGGATGTGGGGGGGAGGGGGGATGGGCATGGAGGAGGGCACTTTGGGGATGAGCACTGAGTGTTATGTAGAAACTAATTTGACAATAAACTATTTGTAAAAAAAAAATAAATAAATAAAAAAAAAAAATAAAGTAGGACTTCCAGAAGTTTTCCTCAGCTTCTGCTTCAGTTCTTGACCAAAGAGATCCCATTGTCTTTTACTGTTTCTTCAGCCTTGTCTACAAGCCATTTGTTACATTACAGCATTTCCTGAAATTTAGCAAATTCTTGAAAAGAAAGATTTAATCTTCTCAGGAGAAGCTGGAGAAGATTTATGGATGCCTATTCTTAACATGTCAAAATGTGGCTTGGCTGCTAAATTTACTGGGACCGCCTACACAGCTGAGGATTTCTGTGACTCTGCTGGAAATAATGGCTTTAGGAGGTAACCAAATAGCATTAGAGAAAAATATTTGAGAGGAAACAGATTTTTAGGTTGCAGAAGGATTTCTTATTTTATAAAAGAACATTACAGTTGTAAGAGCTCATTAAGTTGTTTTCCCTTATGTGTGACCCCAAATTAGAGATTGGGTTTCTTAATTTTCACTTCTAAAATCATCTGTAAGATATTGGGTAACTTGAGGTTCCAAGCCTTCAAATGCTACACAAAGTGCAAGCATTAATTCTTAAGTATTATTATGGAATAAATTGAATTCTGTTAGGTTGCCTTTTGTAATCCTTTTTTTCCCTCTGCTTAATCATTACAGGTAATTTGAAAATAAATACTGCTGTGAGCAAACCAATAGAAATATTTTCCTGTCATTGAACAGGAAAGTAAAAGCCTAATTACTGTGAGGATTGAACATTCTTCTGTGGCAGTAGTTTCTCCACTCTTTCCATACCTTTGTTCTCTTTATTTAACATACTTTCCCCTGTATATACTGGCCTTTTCTTCCCCCTCCATTTCATGGAAGAAAATGGCACTCTGTTATACAAATGTGCTCACCATTTCCTTTGAAACTGTAGTCAGTCAGTCCCTGCAGAAAGAATAGGTAATGAAATTCTCTCTCTCAAGTGTGTGTAGACATATCAATCACTTTAAGTGGAAACAATCATTCCTCTGCCATTTGGAGCCAACATCTTTGAACACAGAGGCAGCACTGTTGCTTTCTGTTACTAAAAATAGTGTTTTCCATAGAATGCTTATTTACCTTCCAACCACATGCTGCACAGGTCAAGAAAAGCAGATTTCCTGATAACATTTGATTTGAGCAAAGGGAGTGATAAAAGGTAGGTCCTGTAATCCGGGTTTAGAGCCGCCAGAAGATGCGGGTCCGACGGAGGTCACCCAGCACCCCTGTGTGGCCGCCCTCCTGCCATTCCCCATGTCTGCCCTCCTTGGTCTGCAGGTAGAAAGACTCAGAGCGCTTTCCATGCTGGTGACTCCTGGTCCTCCCGAAACGCAGCATTGTTTTCCTCCCTCCTCCAGGAGCAAAAAGATTTTGGATTTGTGTTTTCATCTTTTTCTCATCGTGGGCTTTCGGCTTTTGTCTTGCTTTCAGTATTTTAGGGAGCTGACACCAGAAGATACAGAAAATAAGGCGTTCGACCTCTTTTATTGCAACCGCTCCCATCCTCCATGCCTGCTATACCTACCATGAACTTGAAAACCCACTCCTGTTTGAAATGCTGTTGGCTAAAGGCATGTTGCTGATGCACAAGAGAAGGATCAGGTTAGCACGAGGCATTCTCATTGCAGGGAGGCGCCGCCCGCCTGTACCCAGGGCATTGCTGCTGTGAAGCGAAACAGCTCTCACTCCCACTCCCCAGATACAGAGCAGTATCAATGCAGAAATATTAAAGAGAAAATTAATAATTTATTTCAAAAATTCATTTGCAGCGGCACTTCAGTGAATTAATTACTTTTTGTCTTTCTCTTCTTATTCACTCCTCTCTCTTGCTAATGATCGAGTTAGAACGAGCAAGCGGAAGCAAGTGGGGTTGGAAGGAGTGGGGGTCTGGTGCTGCTGGAACAGGAAGCACAAAGAATGTGCTTTAACGTGGGTGCCCTGAGGGACCTGACAAGTAGAAAGGGATGAGTCAAACTTAATCCCATCTCCCTCGCCCCGAAAGCAATGGGAAACCAAGTTACCATGTTACACATTCTACTTAGTATTTCAGAAGAGGGGAAAATTAAAATCCAGCAAGCAAAAGTTCCACATTATTAAAAAGATTAATCTGTTGTTTATCACTACATCTTCTGTGCAATTCTCTTCCCTGTGTGCTCATTAAAATAGTATAGTCACCCAAACAAAGTGATGACATACTATTGCTTAAGTGCTAATGGGGCTCCTGTGCCCATTTCCAGAAGGATTGGGGTAGGTGTGGCAATTTTTGCATAGCACTTGCTTATCACCACTTGCCAGGTGACACTAAGGTAATGTCATGGCAAAGTTCAAATCCAGAGCCATTTTAGTCATTTTCTAAGCTGGAATAGAAAAATCAGCCTGAGAAATTTCGTTGACCAAACCCCAGGCGGAGGCAAAGCAGGTGCTTTCTTCCATGTTTAAAACATTCATGGGACAAGGAGCCGGCTTCCATCGTGCCAGCCCAAGCTACCATTTTAAAGGAAGCAAAAAGACGTGCTTTTAAAAAAAATATACCTTATACTGTAGCCATTTAATGGGATAAATAACCTTTGTACTAATGAGAGTTGAAAACAAATATATAGGCAAAACTGAATTTTCTCTAATAATTTTGTTGCTCCAGCACGGGAACTGTAGCCTTTTGAGTACCAAATGATCCCCTAAGGGAAAAACAGTTTCCGTGGGTATGATTGGATGCTCTCGTGTATGGATAAGCAGAAAAGAGGATAAGGTTAAGGTTGAAGATGGAGAGAATTCACTGTTCAGTCTTTTCCAGAAGGTCAGAGACAGAGAAAGAAACGAAGGAAGTACTGGGAAGAAAGAAGGAATGAAAGGCAATGTTAATATCATCAGGGGCAGATATTCTTCTGTCCAGTGCACACACACTATCACCATGAAGGTCTTTTGACTCCTCTCCGAGAAGATGCCTAGCTGTGTCACAGCTCTGTGCCCTACGCTGTTATAAAGAGTGATTTGCCACTGCTCTCCCATGACCTATATAAGAGCTTATCAGCTAATTCCAAATTTGCTTCCTGAAGGTTGGAATGGGACAGTATATCTAGAAACTATGTATTTTAAGTAGTGTCACCTCTGAGTAAAGAAATGATGGCTTTGTGACTTTGTGTCTTTCAATACTGTAGGTTGTGGGAATATAGCTGAACATAACACGTGGCTCTGGGCTCGAATTTCTAAAGTTTGTCTCAGAAGAAACCAAAATAGTTGATCTCAAAGGTCTTGATAGAAAAGATTTCTTCTCTCAACACTAGAAACTTTTCAGATCAGAGGAGCATATAATTACACCAATGTCTGTTTATGTAGCAGTTATAACATAAAGACCTATCAGAAGGAGACCTATTCAAAATCATCAAGCCATGAATGACCTCCATGTAATAAATATCCTGGTAAACTTCCACTGCCTATGAATGCACACCTACTTATCCAGTTTCCCTAGGAATTCTTTATTTGAAAAGTAATCAAAATGCCACCCATCATATGAGACAATAAGAAATTGAAAATCTACACCGAAGACATGCTTCCCTCATTTCAGACAACCTAAAGTATCATTTGATAGTCTGATAAAAATGGCTTGTTTAATTATTTCATGGTATGTATCCTAAAGGACACTCTAGTGTTAAATGGAGTAATCAATCAAAACATTGCCCCAGCATCTCCTGGCAAGTGATTGCACTGCCAGTTGGATATTTGGTAGACGTCTTCCCTTCCTAATTCCTTCAACAAGAACATTTAGAACACTATAATGATTGGCTTTAAGGAATCTGTGCTTATGAAAAACTAACCTGATTCTGCTTTACGCATGCAGAGTTCGTCTCCTGCCAGACTTTGCCTGCCCTGGCAGCTCCTGGAGGCTTTTGATTACCTAGTACTGCCCCCGTGTGGGCCAGGAGCGTCACTATTATATTCAGCTACCTGCTTTACATTTTTGACATCAGCCAACAGAGGTAATAGCCATGATTTTTAATAGTTTTAATCCCATACATTGATCTCAATTTCACGTGAAATAGAACTGTGTTCTGGCCTCTGAGTTAGTCAGAAAAAACTACTAGGCCAGTATGCCTGGAAATAAAGAATAGAGGAGACAGGATAGGAAAATCTAGGCCAATGTTCTCCCTCACCTGGGATTCTTGTTTTTCTCTGCCCAGAAGGTCAAATCTCAGCTGAATCAGTATGCAGATCACATACACAGCAACTACCGTTCCAGAGTAGGGAATGTGCTAATTGGCTCACCCGCCCAAAGAACCAGGGTACCAGGCGTCTGACACATAGCCGCTGAGGGAAGCAGGGCTTAATGCAGGACAAAATGTTCTTGCCTCTCTGCACTGTCACCTACCCTTGCTTCTAGCAAACGGTATGGCCATACACAGTGGTGACTGGAGCACTTTCATAATTATTTCTCTCTTGTAGACTAATGTGTACACTTGGGATTTTAGAACGCTAATTCCGAAGAAATTAAAATTAAAGCCAGTACCCCATCAGCCTTCTTTTTTCATACCCTTTGCCTGTAGTGTTTCAAATAGTGCTCTCAATAGTGTCATGCATTGAAAAGGTAGGTCAGAATCTTGACATTAGTGTCCTGAAGGCTCTTTAAGTCTGCCCTTAGCCTTCAGAATGTGGTTAGAGCTAGAGTCCCCTACCGGACGATATGGTATAAAAAACAACCCTGTCGGTTACTTGCATGTGAATCCCTCCACTATTTGCTCATGATCCCAACTTATAAACCATTTAACTATTTTCTGGGAGAGATGGAATGTTGTAGGGAAGGAGCATGGCGTTTCATGAGACACAATACCTCCCTGGTTCCGGGAAGTCATGATAGCCTTAGAGCTCTCTCTGAACTGGAGGTTATCTTCCTGACTCATGTGATGCCCATGGAGCTGATGCACCAAGAATAGGAATAAAACTGCAGCCATCAGTTCTTGATTAACTCTGATAACTTACCCTGGCTAATGAGGAGGAGGCTTTTCATGCTACCACTGCCTAGCACTGCTCATTAGATGTCCACTTATTCAATATTCAGACAATTGTGGTAGTCATAATAGTGGTAATGATGGCCATGTGATAACATGTTGAAGAAGGAGGCATCGTTGAACTGAAAGGGTTTTGTTTTTCGAAGCAAGCCAGAGAGCTCACAGTACTGCCATGAGCCATGTGCACAGCATGTAAAGACTATTTGGTATTCCTTCGCTGCATAATGTCGATAATAAACTAAGAGTGATCACGTGAAAGTTTTTTTGAGATTACCTTGATACCCAAAAGAACAACCAATTCGCAGACCACAAAGATACTTTCTCCTCATTTGAGTTTGTATTTTGACCTGAAACTAGCAAAGAAAAGCTCTGTGTCAGCATTGTAATTTACGTTCTGCTTCAGTTCCTTATTTATGATAGTTAGATTTTAGGTCAGATACCCTTGTGGAGACAACCACCTTGTATTAAAGAGAACCGTCAGCCTCAACCGAATAAGACCTTTTTTTTTTTAAACAGGTCTGCAGCTAAACATTTTTTCTTGCCAGTATTTTTCAAGTTTTATGTTTATCTTTTAAGAGTCTCCAAGTTTGGAGCAGGGCAAGATGTGAAGATGTCAGAAAATTCAAGGAAACTTCTATTTTGTAAGACTCAAAAGGATTTGATAAGAATATGAATTGTCAGTTTTGTTCATCACTCGGTTCTAAAATCTATACTCAAAACCTTTCATGTCTGTCTTATCCCTCACTAGCATCAAACATAATAAAATCAAAATCATCTTCTGATAAAAATTGGGTTTCAAAATTTTACCATAGGTTGCTTTTCTGTTTGATTCGTTTTGATCCATACCAGATACACCAGAAACAAACAAGTTTCTCCCAAATCCCATTTTGTCTCAGCAGTACTCCTAACAGGGGAGGAAAAAAAAAAAAAGACAAATATGGAAATGATGCTAAGATATTTCTTCTATTATCTCTTTTAACAAGTTTATAAAAACTATACCCATGTTGGGCTTATGAGTTTCCCAAATTGGATGTAAGATAGATAATACATTAAGACTCCGCTTTTGGCTTTGTGGTGATTCTTCTCTTCCATTAGGAAATTTTGCATCCCTGACAATTCAGTAGCACTATTTTCTCTTTTCTCTTAAGTCTAATGTAAGCCTAATGGGCTCATTTAAGCTGGTAATGAACAGCTTAGGAGTTTTACTCTCGGGTTTCCAATCCTGGTAGGTGACAATAGCTTGTTTGCATTTGCCTTATGTATTTGATGCTACACGCTAGTGAAATGCAATCCTTTGCTGTCTATATAATTATGATGATGCTTTTGCAACATGATGTGCTCACTGACACTAGTTTACCTTTTGCAGCCCCAGGCTTGCAACCTAGTGGCATTTGGATGTACCTGCTCCAAAGAAAGCCCTGGTCTTATGACAGCTTTGTGATGTGGAATGAGCTGAAAGCAGGCTCTACTGACCCGATTATAACAATATCCCTGAGTCTGGAAACTCTTTTAGCTACTGATGATTGCTTTTTCTCATGTCTGGAAAAGGCTATGACATGGCACGAGGGAGAGAGAGAGAAAGAGAGAGAGATCTTTGACCAAGTCTCCAAACCATAGGAACTTGTCAGAGATCTCTTATTTATTTTTCTTTTTTCCTGAGCAGTAGAGCTAAGGATAGCAGACTACCAGAAACATATTTATGATAATTAACAGTTAATTGAGTCCTGGCTAATGTTGTTAATGGAATATCAACAATGGCACTTCCAAAATTTCTGCTTTGGAGGGGATGGTAGCTGGCAATCTGATTAGGAGAGAAGGCAGAGGACTTGCAATCCTGCTGTTTTTACTTGGAGTGTAAGATTGCATGTCTATGGAAGAAAACAATGGATGGCCTGGAGGATATTATGGATAGTTGTAAAAGTCTCCCACTCTTGCCCCTTGACACTTCTAAAATCTGCTACTTGTTTGGTGGCCATTTTGGAATCTTATTGTTTTAATATCTTGTGGCATGTAATATTTAGAGTAACATAAGAGAGATAGGTTTAAGAAGGAATATTCTTTTGAAAGGGAAACCTATGTGGAGTGCCTGGGTGGCTTAGTCAGCTGAGCTTTCAACACCTGATCTCACTATTCATGAGACAGCCCTGTGTCAGGCTCCACAATGAGCATGGAGCCTGCCTAAGATACTCTCTCTCTCCCTCTGCCCCTCTCCACTACTCTCTCTCTCTAAATAAATGAATAGACATGTTTTTCAAAAAAGGGAAACCTAGGGGTGCTTGGGTGGCTTAGTCGGTTGGGCGTCCGACTTTCGCTTGGGTCATGATCTCGCGGTTTGTGGGTTCGGCCCCGCGTCGGGCTCTGTGCTGACTGCCAGCTCAGAGCCTGGAGCCTGCTTCGGATTCTGTATCTCCCTCTCTCTCTGACCCTCCCCTGCTCACGCTGTCTCTCTCTCTCTCCTAGAAATAAATAAAACATTTTAAAAAAATTTTTAAAAAGGGAAACCTACTAAAACAAGAATGGGCCAAATAAACTACCTGATGAAAACAAGGCAAGCAAAATATTTATTCTGTAACAGTGGCCTTTGCTACATTTTCCTCTGTGAGATCTAAATTAGTTCTACGAAGTCTAATTCCCAAAGAAGTTTTCATTATCTGGGTCCATCTGTCAAGATGAATTGCCATTTTATGTTTTCCCCCAAAAGTGGTAAGCATATTGGGCAAATTTTCTATAGATATACCAGCTACTGTTGTTACAGGAGCAGAAATATTGCATAAGATTTCTCTGAAAGGAAGAACAAACTGAAAACTGAGTACATGAATTTCCCATCACTGATGAGGTGCCACCAGGACCAAAATTCTTCCTTACAAAGCCACCCACCAGATAGAAGAAGGAAACAAAAAAGAATAACAATTCCAACGTTCAGAAAAAGAAGTCAAGAGCTGACTCTAGTGCTTTCTTTATGTTCTTCTCCAGAGCTCTATGGAGAATATTCTGTGTTGGTAATTGTTCCTAATCAACTGGATGAAAGAGAAAGCAAAAATAAGAACAACTCTTTGCTATATATTTAGTACATGCTTCCTTCTCCTCTAAGCTAGAGGACACCTAGGATAATCTTAGAAAAGATCTTTCTAGAAATTTCCTCCCACCTATTAACCTGTTCTCCTACTTACTCTCTTTTTTAGAGTACTTTTAGTACCTTCCCTGAAAATGTATGCAGCATAATAATCTGATAAAGGGTATAATCCATATGATAATCTTTATATTCACTAGGATTCAACCTTCACCAAGTTGTAGCTATGCTAGAAAATGGATTTTGAAAGAGTAGAACAGTTCATCTGAGTCACTCTATGGAAACGGAGGGCTACCATCATGAACGTGTGATAAGCCTTTGGAAACTGGTGCCTTGGGCAAGGTAAGAATTGAGTTCCATGATGTACACAGTGATTCTCTATCTTGTATCTCTCAACTCACCGAGTTATAAAGTTGTCTTCTTATTTAACCTGTCATAATAAGGTGGCCCAATATTCATTATAAATAAAAGCATGCTTCAAACTGTGCTTAGAATGGATACTTCCAAAGATCTGATGGAATACAGTGCTCTCAGTTTTTAATTTATTATGTTCCCCCCTTGCCCAAGGATAAAGCAATGCCTTAGACCTAGCTCTTATGATAACCCTACAGTACTACCAAACTAAATGTCATTCAACTCTTAATCTTTCAATTTTTTTTAGTCATTTGTCCACAACCTAGGTTTACTCATTTCTGCTTCTTTTCATATTGCCTGGATAAGTGAAGACCATTACTTTAGCAGCAAATCAATGTTAATTTCCCCACGAAGAAATTCTGAGAGAATTTGAACTTGAGGAGAATACATGCACATAGACAAAAGCCACATCTTGGGCCTGTGGCCATTGCACTTATGACATAAATTCTGAAAACGTCTCCTTATATAGCTGTGACCACTAAATTATAACCACCCTGAAGGCATCAGCTACATTCTGTGCATCTCTGTAATGCCCACATTGTAGAATGTCTACTAGTAATAGATGCTCAATTAATATCTCCTTAAAAAATTAGCTCAGTGGAATAATGGACTACTTATTTTATCTTACCATAATACCGTGTCTTGCAGAAGAATGCAGAGTTTAGAAATTAGTCACATATACTGAGTGTTTAATAAGCTAGCCAGCTAGCTCTTTAACACTGCATTGGAAAAATTTAAGTTATTTCTTTCCTTTTTGTCCTGGACCTTTTTTACAGAGCCGTCTATTCATATCATGTTCTAAAGGAAACTAGACTGCTCCAGTCTCTGCAGAAGTTCTAAAGTTGTTTCTAAAAGAAATCATTCTATACCCCAAGATGTGGACAATGGAACTAGACCTGGGCATTTGACCAAGGAAATTTTTCCATATACTAATATACCACCCTGTGATCTGGAAACACGTGGTTTCCTTGAGTTCATGAGATTAGCCGATCATATTCTCAGTGTTTAGAATTTAAATGGGAATAAGTAAAAAAAAGATCTTTTTTCCATCAAGAAGAGGGAATGACAGAGGGGGACAAACAATGATAATGACGGTGATGAAGACAGAGGGATGGGGTAGCCGAACTTCATTAATGCTATATCACTAGGAGAAGACCTTCCCAAACTCCTGCTGCAGAGATCCTTAAAGGATCTGGAGTTCAGAAGCACCTCCCTGAGGACTAATCCTATTATTGATCATGCCCTGAGATATCTATGAGAGCCCACTACTGAAACTATTCTAGATATATTGTTAAATTGACCTTCTCTCTATCTCACTTGCATGGTACTATATTCCTCACAATTAAATATTCCTCACATTAAATAATGAGAAGCAACCAATTTTCACAATTGCCTAGTAAGTCAGAGTTTTAACCAGATCTCTTCCCTCAAAGAATGATTAGGAAGGTGGGGAAACAAGGAAAGAGAATGTTAAAGAATTAGATAGAAGGTTTTGCTCTTCTTCTAGGATATGCCCAGCTGGTCCCTTCAGGCTTTCATCTGCTTACAGGTTGCATGTTACAATGAGCACCAACTTTTCTCTGTGCCTGAGATGAGTTTTAAAAAGCCAGGAACCATGATAAACTCCAGAAAAACTGTGAAAGTAGTTGGTGCTTTTCAGTCTTCACTATCCATAAGAATAATCTAGAGATGGGGCACCTGGCTGGCTCAGTTGGTGAGTGTCTGACTCTTGATTTTGATTCAGATCATGATCTCACAGTTTGTGAGACTGAGCCCTCCATTAAGCCCTGTGTCTCCGGCTCTGCACTGGGGATGGAACCTGCTTAATTTTCTCTCTCTCTCTCTCTGTCTCTGTCTCTCTCTGTCTCTCTCTCTGTCTCTCTCTCTCCACCTCTCCCCCACTCATGTGCTCTCTCTCACTCTCTCTCAAAAAAAAAAAAGAATCTGGGGATAATGTTAATAATGCAAATTCTGACTTCAGAGGCATAAGGTAGGGCCTGAGATTCTACATTTCTTATAACCTTCCATGTGGTAGCAATGTTTCTGATCTGTCAATCACATTTTGAGTAGCAAGGATGTGAAAAGAAGATACCTTCATGCAACTACAATGCCATTCCCATTTATTTTTTGCAGGATGGCAAAATAGAAGGTGCCCATTAAAACAGACAAGTTCACCATTTTTGAGCTGTATGGTTTTGAGCAACTCATTTAACCCGTCAAAGCTTTCATTTCCACATTTGTAAAATGGTGATGGTAATATTTATCTTGCAGTATTATTCTGAAAATTACATGATGTAAAATATGCAAATTTCACAATAGCTCCTTAGCAAATGATATTTATTTTTCATTAATTCACTGTGTTAATCAGAAAGCATTTTGAACATTGTGCAATTTCCAATAAGGGCTAGAAAGGAAAGAATACATATATGATCTCTGACCTAAAGAGTTTACAAACCAATAAGATAAAAAAAAAACAAAACCCAAAATGTCTATAAGTTGCTATAACATAATGTCATATAAAATAATGAATGCCATAAGAGAGGGAAAAAATGCTCTGGAGTTTAAAGAAGGAGAGATTGACTAAGAGATGGGAGAAGGAGGAAAGGTGGAGAAATCAGGGAAGATTTCAAAAAGAAGGTTGCGTTTGAGCTAAACCTCGAAAAGTAAGTAAGAGTTCACTAGGCAGAGAAGATGGGGAGTGTGATTGAAAGCAGAAGAAATCTCTATAGAAACCATGTTATTGTGAAGAACAGTGGCCTTTTAATGGGGCACCTCCAGAATTCCACTGTGGCCAAACATGGATTGAATTGGGAGAATAGGAGGAAGCTGAAGATGGTTGTACCACGAAGATAAAGACCTTGTGTGCCTTGCTGAGTTCTTGGAACAAACTACATCTCCCGTTACGTCTCTCACCACACCTTATCATAATTATGTTGGAGCTTAAGAACAACGCTGCATCTTGACGTCAAGTGTCTGGCCCATAGCAAGTGCTCAATGAGTTCCTGTTGACAGAATAAATATGTAAGTGTTGGAAGAGGAAGTTTCCTGCAGCCAAGGGGGAAAAAAGGCCTTAAATAATATTTCATAGATTGCATAGTCACTTGCTCTGTTTGTCCTGCAGTGCCCCAAGCCCAGATAGATGCTTCAATATAAATATGCTCCTTAGAGACACACTGAGCGTTTTTTATTTGGAATGATTGTTAATGCTATGTAACAAAAACAACCATCCCATTATACAACCCATTGCATGCATTCCATTTGGCCTTCCTGTGATGATTCAATCTCTTAGTGATGCTTAAGATGGTAAAGGTTGAGAGAAACTATTATGCTCTAAGCAGATTGGGATCATGAGATGAAAACTATGGTGTATCAGCATTGCATCCACCATCACTTGTAACACAAAGTTCAGTAACATAGCTCGCAGCTATTCGTTGATTAGAACAGCTTTCTAGCCTAGGACTTCTGCTTTCTGAAACACACAGAAGAATGGGGTTGCTTGCTTTTTCACAGAAGCAGAAGGATGCAGTCTCCAGTGAACAATATGATTCCAATACAGAAAGCTTGCTTAAATTTCACTTCATTTTTATTCCATCTATTGATTTCTTCAGGATTGTGCACATGTATTGGAATACCTTTATTGAATCCCCCAGGCATTCCGAGTAAACACAAATAGAATAATTAGGAACAACTGTAAAGGAATAATCATTAAGTTGAAGTTACCTTCATATTATATTAGGGCTAGAAACCTTGGGTGTATCAGATGGAATTATGTCAGGGCTGGCTCTTGGCAGAATGCTGAAGCTGGCAAAAGCTCATCTACAGAGGGAGGAGACCACAGAGGTCAAGGACATGGGCTGGAGGCAGGCCACCTGGATTGGAAATGTTAACTTGAAAACTTCCTGGCTTTGTGATTTAGGATACATTGTTCAGTCTTTGATGCTTCAAGCTTAGCATCTATAAAGCGGGGATTATAATATTATTTAATCTGTAAAAGCAATGGAAAGTTAATCCATGAATTATTGCTTAGAATAATGCTGACACACAATTAAGAGCTGATTAACTGTTAGCTGTTCTAATCTTCAGGGTCTCCACCCTGCTAATTCAATAACTATCCCTTACCTCATTTCACATTCCAAGTGGCCCCTAGATTCTTTCTTCTCCATTTGCATACTCATTTCTACCAAGAGTTTGGGTCATTTATACATTTATGTAATTATGTCCCCACAGAATGTTGCCCCTGACAGAAACCTTTTATTTGCCTTTATCTTTCACTGTGGATAGAAAAACGCATTTTTTTTATTATTAGGGAATCCATGACATTAATAATCAAATGGGAAACTTATTATGCAGCCTATACCAAAACCCCTGAAGTTATAGCAATATGCAGCCATTTGTGCAACAAGTATTTGTTAAAGAGTTCTGTGCCAGATTCTCCTAGACGGTGTGGTGCAAAGATAAACAAAGCAATGTAGATACTCATTATTCACTGGGGAACACGGGAATACCAGGAGGGGACTGTAAACCAGTGTGCTGTAGGAGAGGGACACTAGCAGGAAAGTCTTCACTCCCTATATCATTGTAGACTTCCCTAGGCTTGTTTAATGACAAGCATCAGTTTTCATTTGTTATTTGTCATCTAACTGGTTAGAAGTCTAAGCCTTCTGTCTCTTCCCTCTATAAATCCTGAAAACATATCCCTCCACACATTGGCAATGCTCAGAGGACTGGAAAAAATAGAATGATTCTCCAACTCAGAAGTTGCAGACCTGGGTCACATACAGAAAAGTTTCTTTGAAACATTACTGATTGATGCTATGAAAACAACATGAGTGCATTCCCTCCTTCATTCATTCAATTACCTCTCTTCACAGTGCCTTCCTGCACAGTGCTTACTGAGTGCTCACAGGCTGTGTCAATCATGTTAGATAAAGTAGCGTTTATAAAAGAAATTGTGTGGGGTGCCCTGGCTGGCTCAGTCAGTTAAGCGGCTGACTTCAGCTTAGGTTATGATCTCACAGTTTGTGAGCTCAAGCCTCGTGTCAGGCTCTATGCTGATAGCTCAGAGCCTGGAACCTGCTTCGGATTCTGTGTCTCCCTCTCTCTCTGACACTCCCCTGTTCACAATCTGTATGTGTCTGTCTTTCAAAAATAAGTAAACATAAAAAAATATAAGTAACTTCCCTATCCATGTAGAAGTTAAAGATAGTTGAAATATAACATGTATCTTGTTATAGAAATAGTTAAATAACAATGGAATGAAATATATGATTAAATCCCAATGAATTATTCAATGATTCTTGGTGTTCTGGAAAAAACATCAGCTAAGATAGCAAACACTGTAAGTTTCATTTCAAGTGCCACTTCCTATCAACTGGAAGTAAATGCCTGGCAAAGTGTCTAGCCAGCAATTATGTGACTTTGCCAGGCTCAGAAGGAAATAGTTTGGAAGCTAATGTTGGTCAAGTCACAGGAATGATAAGTATGGACCCTTTGCCACATCTTTGCCATGGTGTGCTGGCTGTGTGGCATGACAGTTAAGAGAAATATTTGTAGTCGAATAGAACTCGATTCTGTTGTTTGCTAGCTCTGTGGCCTTGGGCAATTTATTTAAACTTCTCTGAGCCTCAGTTTTCTCAACTGGAAAGTAAAGAAACTATCATCTCAAAAACTGTCAGCTATTATCATTCAACCAGTCTGCACGTTCTGTGAAAGACACAAGCAAGTCTACCTCATTTCATCTTTATGTCCCTGGCACATGACCCCACAAATATCCACCTGCCCCACACTCTCTGCACTCACATTGAGAAAGGTCTTTGAAGATACTGGAATTTGAGAAGAGCTTTAATGTATGAGTAGAATATTCATATGTCAAGGAACATGAGAAGAATTACTACCTGAGCAAAAAAGACCTGGCAAAATATGGAAACCAGAATGAGTATGACAGTCAGGGACTACAGAGGAGACAGACGAGCCAGAAGGAGAAAGAAATAGCATCCAAACACTTTGATTTTGGAAGATGCTAAGATCATCTCATCTATATTTCACTTTGTGAAGCAAGAAAAAAACTGAAGCCCAGAGGAGTTTAAATAACTTACAGTGGTAGACATTGGCATTGCTGAGATTACAACCCAGATTGCCTGACACATTCTGCGGTGTTCACTTGGGAAGGGACTGAAGGAAACTGCTGGGAAGCCAGTCGGAAATCATACAGTAGAGTTCTCCATATGCAAAATTCACTCTTCAGATACTGATGATCTCTCTTATCTGTGACCAGCAGTAAACTAAGATCAGAATGAAATTCCATAGAGGGCCTCTTGGGGCACTATGATCAGAGATGGTGAGGCCACAGGGCAAGGAAGCATCCTTGGTCAGCAAACATGAGTTTTGAGACACCATGGGCTAAAAAGTCCCAAACCAATGTAGAGAAAAAGAACCCAGTTGTGTTGATAAGGGAGGTGCAACGAGTTGATTGTTTGATTTAAGTGGATACTGCGTGGTGGCAAAGAGAAGAGAAGAATTTCCTCCACCCTGAAAACACCACACTGTACTTGTGTTGCACCCAACGCTGACAGAAGGTTAAAAACTACACATAATATTATGATTGCTACTTTGGTGTTTTGTTTTTGTGCTTTTGATATTGCTGTTACACCCAGCGTCTATACCTTTGTATGGATATTTGTACCAGGTATATTTTTAGTCTCATTTAAAAAAATGTTTTAATGTGTATTTCTTTTTCAGAGAGAGACAGAGACAGAGTGTGAGCAGGGGAGGGGCAGAGAGGGAGACTCAGAATCCAAAGCAGTCTCCAGGCTCTAAGCTGTCAGCACAGAACCTGAAGCAGGGCTCGAACTCATGAACCATGAGATCATGACCTGAGCTGAAGTCAGACTCTTAACTGACCGAACCACCCAGACATCCCTAGTCTCATTTAAAAATGGAGCTACACTTAGCAGTTGTTAAAAAATGAGTAACACTCAGTTCCTTGGCTCCCATTGCCTCATTTGTTACGCCTGACGCTGTCCTACCCTTGAAACATGGAACCATGTTTCCATGTCCTCCCTAGGTAGGTAAATGTTGCTCATTTTTATGTGTCTAATAAGCAAAAGCCAGATTTGGAGGTAGAACCTTCAAAGTGCAATTGCTTCATCCTGAGAAAATGTTGGTGTCTGTTTACATCCATATATTAATGGAATAATCTCCTGGATCAGTCAGAGTGCTTGAGACACAATCAATGATACATATGCCCCCATTGTTCTTAATTAGCTTCTGATTAAAATGTCTTCTCATGCTCTTCAAGCTTAATTGTTGTCATTGAGATCCATGAAAGTACTCTTGCAAAGATTTCTGCATTGAGAATTAGAGGCAGGGGATCTACAATGAAGTACCTTGACCCCGGGAATTTCTTCTCTCACTCCTAATTATAATCAGTCTCTGACTGCCATCATGCAAAAATTGTAATACCCAGGTAATGGACACCATGAAAACCCACTGTGACTATAATATTTGGGTTCTTCAGGCAGAGTTGCCCTGCAGGGCCAGTCTTTGTGTTCAGCCAGTGCTCAGCAGTACCATCCAGAAGTTTTGTCCTCAGTGGATGATATTTATTCCTCTTTTCCACCGGGATGTAGGCAAGGCAGAGCAGAAGTTAAACCTAAATTCCAACATGATATTCCTTGCAGCAGACTTCAGGGTTTCCTCAACACCAATTCTTCCCATTAGCCCACTGTGCAGCAGCACTGGTTTTCAACCCTAGGTACACATCACAGTTTTCCAGGGAAATCTTTTCTAAATCATTGATCCCTAGGTCAGTTCTAGCTGAATCTTAGCACAGAAGTTAAGTGCCAGGGCTCTGGGGCCAGCAGCCCGAGTTCGTGTCCTGGCCCTCTACTGCAAACCTGGGCCAGGTGTTTAAACTTTCAACACCTCACTTTTCTCATGGACAAAAATGAGGTTAATGATAGTTACCATCTCGAGGAAGCATGGTAAAAATTATATGAGTAAATATTTGTGAAGTGCTTAGAACAGGGCTGGGCACATAGGAACTTAGTTTAAGTATTTGTTATGATGGTGATAAAGTTGATCTTGATTACAAGCATCATGATGGATGAAATGGAGCTAAGTTTGGTCAAATCATGTCAGAAACCTACTAGAACTGAGTTCTAGTCCAACTCTAAGGAACATATGATTTCAGAAGGCTTTCCAGCACTAATGTTATAACATCTGAGAGTCCGTGATATTTACATCTGGTAACCCACCAGCTAAGACTCTTCACTGCTTAATTCTGTTTATCTAATAAATGAGGGGAATGGACCAAAAGAACTTAAAAGGGTGATCAAGCGTGAGGAGTCCATGTTTCTGTTACCTCCTGGAGGCTAAGGGGTAAGTTTACTCTTAGGATAAGAAAATTAGTAAACTGATATTCGTAGTGCCCTGCACACAAGCTTCGCTTCCCTGGCAAAGGAGCTCATTTTCCTGCCCCCTCCCTGTAGATGAATAGGAGGGAGATGCTCAATGCTGCTAATTTTCAGAATGGAAACCAAGGCAACAAGCAAAAACAATACAAGAGATGTGCTGATTCTAGATGGCTGATGAATACAGAAATTACCTGTCTTTGTTACATGTTTGGAGCAGAGCCATTCTACAATTGATCTGTGCATCTCAAGAGCCTTTAGATAGAACACCGAAATCTTTTCTTAAATAGAAGAGACTTAAAAGTGACATTTTAAAAGGTAGCGACTGTATCCTGCATCTGGTTTCTTCCTCTGCAGCTCGTCCGAGGCTGGTTTGAGGAAACCTAAGTGTGCACACAAGTGTTTTGGGCCATGGCCATGCAATATCCAAACATCCACATAAGAAGCAAATTCTAAAGCAGAGAATACAAACTGACAGCTTAAAGGTTTCATGTGGCTGATGGGTAGGTTTTCTTCAGCCTATGGTTTACTGTTGAATTAGAAGCCAATCTTTACTTTTAAAAATTTTTGTAAAGAATTTATTTTTAAGTAATCTCTACACCCAGTGTGGAGCTCAGACTCACAACCCTGAGATCAAGAGTTGCATGCTCTACTGACTGAGTCAGCCAGGTGCCCCTAGAAGCCAGTTTTTAAAAGCAGTAGTTTCCATATGAAAGTCCAGTTTTCTGATCTCTCTGGGAAAAATGGGAAGATCTGGCAACACGGGGCTGGCCCTCCCCCGGCAACAATAGGCTCATACTGACATGCAGCTGCCCTGAGGTTTTCCCAGTTTGCTGTGTTCCTCACCCTCCCTCCCATCAGCTGGACATGGGGGCTGGTGGTGTTCCGCATCCTGCTCTTATCTTCTCACACTGGGCCTGCTTCACTCACATCTACCAGCCATTGACCCTTGTGAATATTTGAGTTTGCAACCCCAGCTGGGCTTTAAACTTTGTCCATCTCCATGCTGATGTGCCCGAATTTTACTTTTTAAAAACTGAATGAAGATTTTATACCGAGCAGGGGTGAGGAGCGCTGGCTGTCTGGTGCCAGACAACTGGTTTCATGTTTTGGTTTCCAGAAATTTCAGATGATGTGCTATAGACCCAGAAATGTAGTTGGTTGTATTATGAACTTCTGAGATGACTTAGACCTCTGCGTGTCACAAAGAAGTGACAGTTCTTCAGATTACCTACTGAGATGAATTGAGGAAGAGTTTTCTGGCATGGGCCTCAAATTGCTTTATAGGTTAGCCTCAAGCCTTCTCTGCATTTTCCTCATTTCCTTTATGGAACTTAAGTCAGAAACAGCTTTTCCAGCACCATCTATTAGAAGCACATGAAATGTCAAGCCAGATTTATGGATTAAGAAATTGACATTAGATCATAATTCAGTTTAGAAGAGAAGAAACGAGAATGCCAAAGAACACTCGCAGCCAATTCCATTGTGGTCACAACAACAATAAAGGGAGAGTTAGATTCTAAGTCAAAGCCCCTCCTCCCTTCACCTCTGCCCCTGCTCTCTTTTTAGTACACATACCAGTTACACAAGTACTGCATATACAATTAAAAAAGAGATTTAAAGTCTGCTTACCATTTCCATTTCTTTTTTCCAAGTAGCTGACCCTGGGCTGCTTCTCTCTGACTACTATTTTCTTTCTTCTTTCTTTTCTCCTAGTTCCTCACTTCCCTGGAATCTTTCTGCTTTTGTATATGACTGTCTCTTTCATCAAATGGTGACTGCCCTGGTGGAAACCCATCTTATTCATCATTGTTCCCCTAACTCCTAAGCAAGCTAATTGGTACTATGGAAACCCAAAACCTATTTGTAGTTACCTAAATAATTGGGGACTTCTGGTACCTTAATCCCCTTCTCTAATTCCAAGAGGTCAGCCCCCTTAACGTTTCATTTACTTCATCACCAAACCTGAAACCCACAGTCAGCCATTTTAGTGCTTTCTTGCATTTCATTTTCTTCCATCTCTCTTTGCCAACTTCTCAGACTGTCAGTGGTTACCAGGAAAAGTTTTGAAGACATACTTACTAGTTCTAAAGTGAATACATGCCATAAAATAGCAACTGATCCTTCACAGATTATTGTCATGAACCTATTCAGTCAGTTTGTGTTGACCCTGTTCACAGTGTGTTTCCACAATGCTCTAGAATCTTCAGTTTCCCCACCCCTCCTTTCAGCCTCATAGTCTTATTAGGTGTCCTAATCCACCTTTGAAATTTAGCCTACCCAAACCAAGCTCCCTTAACTCCCTGTTTCTCTTTTCTACATATCATTGCATTATTACTTCTCTTTATTTTTCCATGTGTCCTTCTTGTCATCTAATTGATTTACTTATTCATTGATTCCTTCTTATCCTATAATCCCTAGTGCCTTTTTCTGCATCCTTCTCTCTCTCTCTCTCTCTCTGTCTCCTTGTGTCCCTTTTTCTCTTCTGCTTTGGTTCATTGTTTATTTGTTATACTGTTTTCACCTACTTCTTATGTCTAAAACTGCATCTTTTAAGGTTAATAATGATGTCACACTGCCAAAGCCCAACTCTTTCTAAATCCAATTCCTCCTAAACATTTGCATTTGTCACTTTCTTTTTACATTCTTTGCAACAGTAACTTCCATGATTCCATCACATTTCAGTTCTATTACTGTCTCTCAATTACTTATTACTACCTCCCATTTTGGGCTTCTTCTTGCCCCATGCTCCCATTCACACAGACCCATAATTAATTTTGATTCTTCCCTTTCCTTTGCATTCCTTGTCAATCAGTCCCCAAGTCATGAAGTGTTCTTCAGGTGATAAGATACACATTTAACTAGCCATGTTGCAATCTAGTACTCAGCTGAGACATTTCGATCTCTTTCAGGAGTTTAAGATATTCTAGAAGTATACTCTGGAAAGCCTCCAGGAAGTAAGAGATTAAAATCCAGAATGCATCTGAAGCTGTAAAATCAGAAAACAGTTTAGCATTTGACATATGACAGGTGAGATGATATCTGAGGCAAGCTTATCTTTTGTCTCTACTTCTGGACAGGGATTTAGTTCAGAGGAAACTCATTTCTTATGGCCAGCCTCCTCATCACTCCCTTCCTACTGAGAGGAGAGAAGGGAGAAACGAATTCTGTGTAGCTGTGGAGACGATTCTTAGTAGCAAGTGAGAGAAATAAAACCCACACAGGCTTAGGCTGAAAGTAGGGGGATTTATTGGCAAGAATAAGTAAACTTGGGAAGGGAAACAGCGACCTTAGGACAAGCAGAACAACGGACTCAAATGGCACTGCTCCTTATCCCTTGATAATACTTCTCTTTCCCTTCAGTTATGTTCTCTTCAGTCAACTTTATCTGTGACATTTGAATCACGGCAACTGGAAGTCTGGCTTCACATATTCTCATTGTATCCAACAGGTAGGAGATGACTTTTTCCTCTGCTCCACTTAAAAAACAAAACAAAACAAAACAACAAGAAAGACTTTCCTCAATGAGGTTGGGTGATATACTCATTCTCACAACAGTCAGGTTGGTTGGATATAGGGGGTCATATGGGAAGCCGGCAGCTCTCATTCGCATAAAACAAGATCCATAAGATATCCCTCAAGCCAAAATCAGCCCAGTGCCAGTATGTGATTCCTATTTTAGTAGAATGACCATTCAGAATAAGATTTGCTCTCACAGTTTAGGCATATTATCTTTTAACCAGAACAGTTTGATTTTAGCTTTTATCGGAGTTCAGAACATTTGAATTTTTCCAGTTTAAAAAAAAATAAGATTTCCTGCATTTGTGGCCACTGGGTTGGGAGAGAAGGATTAAGTAGAGCCCTTGACTAACTTTAGAACCTCAGAAATCAAAATTACTTTGATATAATTCACCAAATGGATTATATCCATTTGTGTGCATTCCACAGGTGATAGAACACTTTCATGAAACTTTTAGAATCTCCTATCAGGACTCCACTGATGTTGAATTAACATCGAGATCAGGATCTCCTCAGGCCTGCAGAAGAATGCAGGTGTGAAATCAGAATGCCATCTCTCTGCTCTCTCTCTCACTGTTGTAGGCATTGGCTTGCCCCATCCTTCTTACTCCTAGAGACCACCAGAAACTCCTGCTCCTCCCCCTGCTACGACTTTCCCTGGATTTGAGGTCAGGAATATGAAATCAGTGAAAGAAGACCTTTGTCTCACAGTCTAAATCCCACATGAAGTATTCATTCCTAGAATACAGATCACTGTATATAATACTTAAATAATTAAGAATTATTCCAAAGGCTTGGATAATATACTCATAAATCTAAGATCCTGTTTTGACAATCCTTTGTCAGCAAAATCCTGAAGGGAGAAAAAAGAATTCAGTCTAATATATTATGAGTAACTCTATGTGTCTGAGAATAGATGTAATGGAAAGTTCAGACAGCTAAACAATCAAATACAGAGATGGCTGCCAGAGATCTCCCCGCTCCTCTCAAACAGAAATCCTCTTTGTTGGGTGATGTGATTGAAAACAATTTCCTATGTAAGACACAAAAACTGCAGTTGAGAAATAAAAATAAGGGGTTTACAGAATCAGAAAATTCCTTCTATTCCATCTAAAAACAGAAAGCCTGCCAAAAATCAAAGCTTGGAACACACCGACACAGACCCTGATTCCTGAATTTAGCTTGCTTTAGCTACTGCGGCAGCTTTTTTTTTTAATTGGATACTCAAGGTCAGCAGTTACAGAATCCGTAATTGGTGATCTATGGTGTTAAACTCGAATAAGTTACAGTCCATTCTGTAACCATGACTGCTTTGGTAGGAGACTGTCGTTAGTGCCTTCAGTATCCCAAACAAAAATAATAATACTAATGAATCTGCTGAGTACTGATGGGAAGAATGTAATATGCATTTCCACAGAAATGTCTTGTAATTTAGGATTAATTAATGCCCAATTATTGTAAGCTGTTACTAATAAATTTTAAAAGTCAGCTCTGCACTTCCATTTTGTAATGTTTTTATAAAATGGAACATTAGATGTTTTTAATCTTGTCTGTTCTTGCAAAATACCCCAGATAACATACTGTTTTGCATTTCAAATAATACATACTCATTTAAATGCAAAACCAGGGTCCAATCAGAATAAGATGGCAATCAAATTACAATATTCAATGAAGAGTTTTCCAAGCTGACTTCATTAGTAAACTATCATGAATTTCAAGATCTTACAAGGTTTCTATTTGTTTGTACAACTGCAAAGGGCTCAATTATGAAGCTTTGAGCAAGTCTAAAAATAACATCAGACTAATTAAAAGTTTCAGCTGGATTTGGGCTAGTACTGTTTTGAAACTCTAATCTGTTTGACTTTCCAAATGGACTTTGGAAACGAAAACTCCGTTTTTAAAATGTTCACGTAGAAACAACTAGGTGGGGTGGGAAGGGGCAAGCAGGGAGAGGAATCCTCAGTCTTCCTCTTCCTGGTGTGTAGAGGAGATCTGCAAGAGGGCAGCTCTGTGTGAATAGACCAGCCCGGCTGAGGGTGCTGCTTCCCCGTCCTCCTGGGCTCTCAACAGGACTCAGCTCATTTGCTGACATTGTTGTGCATGTCGAAAACAAGCTGGGAGAGCCTCTAGTTTCAAGTTGCTGAATCTTTGAAAAACTCAGGCAAGAGGTTGAGTCTTTGAAGTCATTTTCCCTTTGGGAGGTAAGATCCAGGTAATCAGGAAAAGCTCAGGAGGTCGGGCTATTATGATAATGTTCTGCCAGTGCAGTTGCCGCTCAGGATGTTCCATCATTTGGATCATCGAACTTTGTGGAAACTCACAGCAGGGCTTCTGCTCAACAGGTGCTCCCTTTGAGGAGCAGAGCAGTGATAGGGTGGGGGATTGAAAGCATCCAGAGGGCTGAAACTCTTCCCCATTCCTCTGACAGTGCAGTACTGTGGTTCAGGGAAAGTGTTCTTTATTTTGTTCTTCCACTTCTTTATATTTCTCTGTTTGGATTTTTTTTTTTTTTTAAACAACAGAGAGTCGGGCTCTCCTGAGATTCTCTTTAACATAGGAGGTAAAATGTTAGGAAATTATTGTCTCTGCAGAATGCTAATTTCTCACTCTAAGGAATCACAGAAATGAATTTCACTGATTTCCAGGCTTCCAAAGTTGTATAAATACTACATTCATTAAACTCTTATTTTGATGGTTATATAGGTATCAGGGCATCTGTCACTGCCTCTGCAAAACATTACGGCAGCTGAGAGCTTGAGGAAGAGCATAGCTTTATCATTTGGTTTTATGTTGTGCCTATTAATGCACAGGCCACCATGGTTTGGGTTTATGTTCTTATGCCATTTAAATGGGCAAAAGGGAGATGGTGACCAAGGGGACAACATCATCATTAGACTGAAGGAGGCAAGTCGTGTCACTCCGATCTTCAACGTAATAGTTGTAAGCCTCATTTCAGAGGCTGCATTTCCTTTAGAGGACTTCTTTTATGGTTAAGCATTTTTAAGGGCAATAACCCATGAATAAAATATCTATGAGTGAGGCAACTATAAACTCTTAAAGCTAACTCAATTATCTATTCAAATGAGAGTATGGGTTGCATAAATCAAAAACTTCAAAAGCTAATCCCTTAGTTTAAATTTAGCCACCAATTTCTACTTTTATCTCCTCTCTTCAACAAACCCTCTTTTTTTCATTCTAACCAGAACTTCAGCTAAACAACAAAGTGGACCAGGTTGAATTTCATCTCACCCTTTCTTTCCATCCCTAAAGGAGTACCTAATGAATGGAAATGGTCAAAGGATGGGAAGCAAAAGAACCTGAAGCCCCACCAGCTGGCTAATCAAACCTTGAAGAATATAGTATTGGGTGAATTCATATGACTTCTCATTTTCATGAGACTGATATCAACAGTTAGCAAATTCTCATCTTAAGGCTATTCAGAATCCTAACAGAAATTAGTTGGTAGTCAGACTTCATTTGTATAGCGTTTCCTATGTGACTGAATTTGTACAATGTGACTGAGTACAGTCTGGAAGAGTCTTTACAAAAGAAGATACCTCTAAGGTACGAAAAAGGACTAGATGATCAAAGAAAGTTATTGAGTGCCATAAGAAGCACAGAAGCTTCAGGACACCTGGGTGGCTCAGTTGGTCGGGTACCCAATTTCAGCTCAGGTCATGATCTCACGGTCTGTGAGTTTGAGCCCTGAGTTGGGCTCTGTGCTGACAGCTCAGAGTCTGGAGCCTGCTTTGGATTCTGTGTCTCCCCTCTGTCTGCCCCTCCTCTGCTTATGCTTTGTCTCTCTCTCAAGAATGAATAAACATTTTTTAAAAATTAAAAAAAAAAACAAAAAAGAAGCACAGAAGCCTCTTAAAACATAGCTAGATCCATTGGAGATTGTTTGCAGTCGTGGGAGGGGAAAAATGCCATTACAGTTCAATAGATTAACAAAGACGATGTAAGAAAGAGATGCTAAATTATTTCTACCAAAGGGAGATTGGAAAGCAGGTGAAAAACACCATCACTTTTTGAAAGTATTAGACATGGAGTAACACATTGGTCCGTCTATAAACATCACAGGGCAATTCCAGTCAGTCTTACCCACGTCATATTCCTTTGTACTACTTAAGACTTGAGACTCCTTTATGGGTTTTTTAAAAATTTTTTATGTTTTTATGTAATTTTGAGAGAGAGTGTGAGTGGGGGAGGGGCATAGAGAGAGGGAGACACAGGATCCCAAGCAGGCTCCAGGCTCTGAGCTCTCAGCACAGAGCCCGACACAAGGCTTGAACTCACACACTGTGAGATCATGATCTGAGCTGAAGTTGGATGCCCAACCAACAGAGCCACCCAGTTGTTGGCACAGAGCCTGATGTGGGGCTTGAACTTATGGACTGTGAGATCATGACCTGAACCAGAGTCAGATGCTTAACTGGCTGAGCCATCCAGATGCCCCAGAGACTACCTTATGTTTATGCAGCAATATCTATGGGAATTATAAGATGAACTATTTTATCAAATAATTTCTATTTTTATTTATTTATATATTTTTAAGTTTTTTTAGGTTTATTTACTTTGAGAGAGAGAGAGAATGAGCAAGCAGGGGAGGGAAGAGAGGGACAGAAAGAGCAGGGAGAGAGAGAATCCCAAGCAGGCTCGACACTGGCAGCATGGAGCCTGATGCGGGGCTTGAACTCATGAGCTGTGAGATCATAACCTGAGCTGAAACTGAGAGTTGGATGCTCAACTGACTGAGCACCCAGGTGCCCGAAATAATTCCAGTTTGAAAGAAAGCCTGCTTGGTTATCTTTTGAACATTTTAAACTTCTTTCAACCATAAATGGAGAACAGATTTAAAACACACTTACACAGTGGTTTTCTGATGGGGGTTTACCTGCACTTTTCTAAGAAAAACAATTATCAGGATGAAGTAGGGATCATAAACGAAGTTAATTCATGCTTTTAGAAGTGAAATGGCAAATAGAGAAATTAACTCAGTTTCTCAATCGAAGATGTAGAATAAGTGTCCATCCTCAGAAACAGCTTTGCTGTACCTAGAAACAAAGATGCTCATATGAACATACATAAATATATGTTTTTTAATACTGCCCAGTACGCCCATGCCTTTTCTAACAAAACCTTAGGATAGTTTATTGGAGTTATCTTTTTTCCCAATGAAAATTATGAGGACCTCTCTCACCTGCTCAAAAGGTGGGTCTAGGAGCCAAGCTAGACCAGAATAATGTTTACTCCTTGGAATGTAACAAGAGCAACATGATGAAGACACAGAAAACATTTGGACTTCTCTTCTATCTGAGAGCCAGCCTTTAGGTCACACTCACCATGCTGGAGACCAGTATTGTGGTTCCTAGTGTATTTCTGGCCCTGGCTTCATTCTGTCCATTCTCAAGCCTTGCTCTTCAGGCTCCTATATATCTTCTGAGTTCACTATATCTGTCCAGTAAATTTCCTTTTGTAAAAGTTAGCCAGAGTCCATTTCTGTGGCTTTCAACACAAGAATTATGACATATGGAATGTTTAAGGCAGCTTAGAAATGGAGAGGACATAAAATGTGGAGTGAAAAAGAAAGGATCAGTGTCAATAACAGAATTTTAAATCAGACCGTTAAAAAAAGAACACTGTTAGTTGTCGGTCCTCAGACTCGGGAGGGGGGGGGGGAGGGTTGTAGGAGGTAAAAGTGATGCTGAGGAGACAGTATCCCCCTGAAGGGATGCTTCTCTTAACACATATGTCTGACAACCACTTCTGTCCTCAGAGAATGCTTTCTGTGAAGGCCTTAGGCCAATGGTCCTCAATTTTTTTTTCCACCACAGCACACCAGAAGGATGAGAACTAGGCTCATCAACATCATGTGCCCTGGCAGCAGGGATTCTGAGTTCTGGAGGCCGATTAGAAAGGGTGAGGGGGCTGGAAAAGCCCTTTGGGTAATTTGAGTACTTCTTTCCCCCACACCTGTCAGCTTTAAAAGACAATGGTGCTTTTGATGTTAATAGACAAGTTGGAATAAATTGGAAAAGTAGGATTAATTACTGTTGTTTTTTTTTTAAAGCCACAAGAATATACCAGCAGTAAAATGTAGGGACATTAAATTCAAAAACAATTTAGTGATAAGTTTTCCTAGCCTCATTATTTTAAGGTTGAAGACACTGAGGCACAAAGAGCTAGAACTTTGTCAGAGTGATACAGCCAGTTTGTTAGGGTAGGGCTTTGGACTCTTGGTCCTCAAGGCATGGCTCCTTCCACTCAGACCCCCTACATTCCTATTGTTTTAATTTTTCTCCAAATAATATTTTAATTTTTTAATGTTTATTTATTATTGAGACAGAGAGAAACAGCATGAGTGGGAGAGGGGCAGAGAGACAGGGAGACACAGAACCCAAACTGGCTCCAGGCTCTGAGCTGTCAGCACAGAGCCCAACGCAGGGCTCAACCTCATGAGCAATGAGATCATGACTTGAGTGGAAGTCGTATGCCTAACCGACTGAGCCACCCAGGTGCCTCTCCAAATAATATTATTAATAGTTCTAGTTCTTAATGTTAAAATGTGACTGGCTACTTAGTTGTCAAATATCCATCATTCATATATAGCAGAAACTCAGCTTCATTTTATGTTTTTTCTTTATAAAATAAAAATCACCAGAACATGGAATACTAAGTTTTAGAGTAAAATCAGAGGTTCATGTTCTTTTATGTTTTTTGTTTTTGTTTTTGTTTCTGTGTTTTGCCCCCCCAAAATCAGCAAACTTCTCTGTATGTGTCAATGACTGACAGAACATTCAGGAACACATCTGTGCATAAGTTGAGATACAGTTTTAATATAAAGAATGAACGCCAATCCACATTAAACAATATCACTTCTGGTATATGATATGTTTTTGCCCAGGGTGCATTTAAGTTAAAAACCCAGTTTCATTCTGCAGTTATAACTTGGAAATAGTGCTCTACAAATTGTGTGGAGAAGTCAAGCTGTGAAGTTCTTTATAGCTGAACTACTGTTACCTTTCTGGGTTAAGAATTAAGGGAGGCTCACAGTTCCTACCAATCTGGACCTACTTCAACCTCCAGTTAAGAGTCAGGGTAGTCTGCCTGAAATCACCTGCCTGAGGCTAAAGGAAAGAGAGGATAAGGATGTGTTCTGCTAACACTTCCTGTACCAGACACTGCCTCTGTTACCAGTTTCTCCATTCCACCATCACCCGGAGTTATTCTGTGCATATATGAAATTAACATTCTGATTTAAGATGCAAGGTAATGTTGGCAAAATGAATTTCACGAAGAGAAGGTTGCAAATGCAAAGCCAATGAGGTGGGAAAGTGGAGGAAAAGGAGCTACAGGTGATAAAACAAAATGATATCATGAAGAAACAATTGGACAAATCTAGAAGGTAGAACATTACAGAAACTAGATCAGTCTATTCAGTATGATTTTAAACCAAAGAGCAGCTACTCTTCTAGATTAAAATATACCTGGAAGACAACAACAAAATGGGAAAACTTGGCATTAATTGTATTTTTGTTGTAACAAATATTTTCTTGTGCCAGAAAACAAAGATGTGTTCAAAACCCAAGAGGGACATGTCACAAGGAAATAGAATCAACTTGAAAGCACTCCTGCTTGTAAAATTTGGGACAATCTGAATATCCAAATGAATAATGACAGAAGTGTATTAGAAAAAGTGAATAAAATGAATTCATGAGTTCACTTCAACAGAAAAAAAAAGAGAAAAGAGGAAAAGAAAGTTCTTTTTGGAAGAAAAATTGCAACATGTATACATATATAATATACAACATATATATATACACATACATATGTATACATACATATACATAAAATAATATATGATATATAATAATAAATATATATTTAATATATGTGTATATATTTCAATCACCGTATTATACCCACCACCATAATAATTGATTCTGACAAGGATCATCAATGAGCTAAAACCACTCCGTGAAAGGTTATTGAGGAACATGATACTTACACAGTATTAAACTACCAGCTAAAAGGTAGCTTATTAATTGCAAAAATATGAAAAGTGCTTGTCAAGGATGAAATCTGGAAGACGCAGTTTTAACCAAATAGTCAAATTTAACCTTCTCAGTAATGGAACAGACTGACAAGCCTGCTGATGTGACACAGAGGGAAGGACAAATTACCCACATGGTGATCCTGCCAGAAACATTTAGCCTGAATCTAATTATGAAGAACCCATTCCAAATGAGGGACATTCTGCAAAGCAACGGTACTTTAAAAAGATTAACATCCTAAAAGATCTAAAACAAAAGTTAACTATTCTAGATTAAAGAGACTTGACAACTAAAAGAAAAAAAAAACAGACAGAGAATATTACTTCAAATAGACTTCAGATGCCCTTTGAGATGGAAAAACACCAAAACCATCTGCATTTGAAATTGACTTCAGTAAATGTTAGACCAACCAATATTATTCCCCACAAAAATCACTCTCTCATTTTTGTAAACGTGGAAGCACTTGTGCCATGTTGGGCTGTCTGCAGACTTTTGTTCTGAATCATCTTTTGTTCCTCCATATTTTTTTGTAGAGAGTTGGCTGACAGAGTTATCATGCTGTAGCTATTCTATGCCTTCCTATTTGGTTTTTGTCTATTACTCATCATTCATTGATGATACAAACAGATTTGTCTTTTAACTGAAATTCCTTTTTTTTTTTATGGTTCATAATTCATGAAGAACATGGCCTTCTGTGATAAAGACCCATCAAAAGCATCATTATTCTGCATTTAACTGCATTGAACTGCCTGTTTCATCTATTAGTATTTAAAAGGTTCTGCTTCTTTTCTGTATCTGGTTATAGTCCTCTATTTCCTCTCATCTCTATTATCTGCCAGGATAAGGCTTTGACTTAGAGTGTGGGTCAAAAAAATCACATTATTCAAATTACCTCTGACATTCAAAATTTAAAAAAATTCCCATACAATCTTATTATTATTTTCTTTTTGGTGAAGATGGCAAATGAATATCATTTAGCACTTCTAATGCTGATCTGATCTTTCATACCTACTGCCTCTGGTAATGTGTTGCTTATACAAGATGTACTGAAACAAACAATTTACCCTTTAGTTCTTGAGTCCTTGTGTTCTTCGTTAATGGTGTTCCACATGCTTTATTTTTCAAAACTCCTCAAGTTGCACAGAATTATAAATGTTTAGCTGATCCCATTTCTGAACACTGGCCATTGTAATCTTCATATTAAAACCATATGAATAAAAAGAGTTGGCAAGGGGGGTTAGAATTTTAAATAACGTCATATACAGGATGGGGAAAAGGCAACTTGGTCCGGAGATTGACTAAGGCAAATGACCAAGACTCTTTCAGGTTCTCAGAGATCTTCACAGACTCCTACTTACTGGAGTTTAAAATCTGGTCTAGGGGCATCTGGGTGTCTCTGACATTGGCCCAGGTCATGATCTCGTGATTCACAAGTTTGAGTCCCATGTCAGGCTCTGTGCTGATAGCTCAGAACCTGGAGCCTGCTTCAGATTCTGTGTCTCCCTCTCTCTCTCTCTGCCCCTTCCCCACTTGTACTTTGTCTCTCTTTGTTTCAAAAATAAATAAAACATTAAAAAAATTAAATCTGGTCTATGCCAGGGTGATTTCAAAATCCGATGCTCAAGCATGGCGTGAAGATAAACACTGCATATTTTTATTCTTTTTCATGCCATTAATGGCAGCACATGTACACTGCGTGCTTCTGGCTAGTAACTTGATTCCTGCCTTCCCTGACCTCCTAACTTTGGCTCATTGCTGCTAATTTCACCTTATGACTTGCATAGTATTTACAAAATATCCCAGGAAAGGATAGGATTCAGAGTTTAACTTTCTGTTTTTTTAATAAAGCTTCAAGTTAGAGGCGTACAGAACCTAAAGGAATCTTGAGACATTTAATTTCTCTATTTCTGGCAGGGCAATACCTAGACCATGCCTGAAAGTCAACACTCAGTCTTCCTTTCAGAAACCATAAGAAGGGAAAGCAAATTACACATCATACTTTGGTGACTTGTTTTAGAATATTTCAGTCCTTTCAGGATGCCTAGGTGGCTCAGCTGGGTGACCATCCAGCTCTTGATTTCAGCTCAGGTCATGATTTCACAGTTCATGAGATTGAGCCCCGCATCAGTCTCCACACTGACAGAGCAAAAGTGCTTGGGATTCTCTCTCTCCCTCATTCTCTGCCCCTCCCTCTCTTGTGCTTCCTCTCTCTCTCTCTCTCAAAAATAAATAAACATATAAAAGAATATCTCAGTCCTATCAAAATCCTATCTGAGTCCTATCATATAAAATTTGTGTCACACCTAACAATTTCGTATCAAACAACCTAGTGTTTCTGTTTTGTTTTGTTTTTAATACAAAACAGATACCTTATTCATCATGATGTGGTAGAGACAGCCTTGAAATCAGATTCTGAAGACCTGAGCCATGGCCACTTCCTAGCTGTGGGACTTTCAACACATTGAACTTCTGTGAGTCTGGATTTCTTTATCTGAGAGAAGCATAATTTGTTAAATAATTGTACACACTACTTTAAATTTACTGTCCTCACTATTGTCATCTAAAACAATAACAAATTCAAGACCTGCTAAGTAAAGGGTCTTTTTCTAAGCAATGTGAAAAACAGGCATGTACTCTAGTCTCTGCCAGGAAGGAGCTGAGCACTTCGTAGAGAGAAAAGATATCCAGAAAATGTGACCTGGATTGATAAGATAACATATGTCACATGGTAAATCATGAGTGCCAGAAGGAAGTTCTACTGAAATTCAGAGGGGAATATTTAATGTTTGTTGGAGTAGCCAGGAAGTCATTATATTGATAAGACTGGTATATGAGGCTTCTGAAAAGAATGTAAGGCCAAGTTAAAGTTCACTCCTTAAACACAGTATTTTGGACTGAACAGAACTTAATTGGGAATAAAATGAAACTTCTTATTGCCTTTCACTGAAAGAAATGACACCACCCATTTATTCATTCAACAAATAATGACAATTTCTCTACAAAGTGCCAGATTAAAGGAATATAAATTCATTGTATTTTGAAAGAATCTTGTGGTTAAGTGGAAAGAAACTGAAACTAAGATAAGTCAAATGATTTTCTCAGTTGAACCAAATGAGAAATAGCATAGTCAGAATCCCAAATAAGTTGTGACTGCTTCTACGTATTATTTCCTCCCTGCACCTCACACTCATCCCCCGATTTCACTTTGTTCCTCTTTCATACACACACACACACGCGTATGCATGCACGCATGCACACACTTGAACATGCATGTAGCATGACAATGTTTAATAATAAACTGTGTTTTTAAAAGTTCTTTCTCCTACTTTTATCCTCACCATTCAAGAAGGAAGAGCTTACCATAAGGGGAACTGAGAGAAAAGACAATGCAAACACACACACACACACACACACACACACACACACACACACAGTCAATTTATTGGATTTTTAAAATTTAGATAGCTTTTGAAAATCTCTAGCAGAGGTAATGATGTTGAAAGTTGTGACTTTTATTCTCAAGAGCCAAGCACTTGAGGGATAAAAAGTTTCTGTTTTTATCTTCTTTCAAACACTCAGTGTTATATACTAAGAAACAATTGAAAATTCAGAGCATGAGTTTATAAGTAAAACCAATGTTTCTCAAAGCATGGTCTGCAGACCATGTGTTTCAGAAGCATCTAGGATATGTCATAAAATTTCAGGTAGTGATGCCCTATCCTGAGCCTTCAAGGACAAGGATAAGAATGTGAATTTTAACAAGCAGCTTAATTTCCCTTGTCCATAATAAATTTTGAGTAGCTCCACTTAAGCTATGTTACAGAGAAGATGCAATAAAATAGTTATTGTTTTCCTGTTCAAATAGATACATGTTTGGTCAGCAGGAAAAAATAGAGAGTTGGGGGAATATGACTGGTGTAGTTGATTGAAGGTCCTGGAGAAGGGTGCAGAACTCCATCTCCATCAACCTAGAGGAGGTGGCAGGACCACAGAAACAGCCCCTGGAAACCTCAGTACCTTTGGGACAGCTGCAAAGCAGACAGGACCAAAGCCTGGTCTGACTTCCAGATTGTCCCTCCTCCAGGAGACTGCAAACCTCTTACTGTGCCCCATCCCCTCATTCCAGAATAATAGAAGGACACCAGCAAGGGGAGGCATCTAGGGATGTGCCTTAGTGAAGCCTCACAAATCCTGTGGACCCCGGGGCTAATCTTCAGAAGGTGTGCCCCAGAGAGTGAGCAGTCAGTAAAATGCAATTAGAGTAACTGTGTGTTATTGGTTGAAATGTGTCCTCTCTCCCAAGAAAGGATCTGTTGGGGTCTTAACCTGTAATTAAGACTTGTAGATAGACCTCATGTGTAGATAGGATCATTACAAAGGTAATGAAGTTAAAATGAGGTCATGAGGGTGGGTGCTAGTCCCATATGACAGTTTTCCTTATAAAAGCGGAGGGGGGCCGGGATTCGGACGTACAGACAGACTCACATAGAGGGAAAAAATGTGAAGAGACACAGAGGGGAGATAGCCATCTACAGACCAAGACCAGAGGCCTAGAACAGAGCCTTCCCTGCAGCCCTTGGAGAAAGCAAAGCCACTGATATCTTGGTTTCTGACTTCTAGCCTCAAGCATCCTGTGGGAGTGGGACTTTTAGACAGTTTGCAGGTTTCCAGAGGGAAAACAGCCCTGGAGTTACACCATGATTCTCTGTGTTCTGACATCCTCTCAAATTTACTCAGGGTTTCCACTGATCCTTCTGTCATCTAAGGACATGATTGGTGAGTAGTACAGGGTCAGGGATTAAGGTTCCACCAGGTGGAAAGCACTACACCTTGGCTAAAGACAGGAGCAAGCCTGGAATACAAATTCAACATCTCTCAGGTGCTCCAGAAGCCCCTCAGTCCTTCTGCTCTGCCCTGGGGCTGGGGGATGGGGAGAGGGAGAAGGGTCAGGAGTGGAGCAGAGAGGTAATCCTGCACTGAAAGAGCCATTTCCAAAATACTGCTTTTCACAAGGCAAGTGACCAAGTTACCTCAGATTGGCAGTCGTCATCAGCAAATTGGAACTTGAGCGCTTAGCCAGGTATAAAGAAACAAGGGAAGATGTATCTTTCCCCCATAGCCAGGTTTGTAAAGCTGTAAGTGCATATGTTATTTTTATTTCAGCAAATATGCTTGGCATCTAAGTCAAGGTTGAGAAGACAGGGATGAATGTCTCCAGTTATTGACTGACACCAATCAACAAGCAGGATCATCGAGAATGCGTCCAGGTCACATCATTAGCAACTGGTGAGTAGGGATCAACGCCATGTGTGTTTGCCTTTGTTGCCTGCCTTTTATTCACTATGCCTTAAAATTTTTGAATCGAGGGGTGTGTGGGTGGCTCAGTCGGTTAAGCATCCAGCTTTGGCTTGGGTCACGAGCTGAACATCACGGTTCGTGGGTTCGAGCCCCACGTCAGGCTCTGTGCTGATGGCTAGTTCAAAGCCCGGAGCCTGTTTCAGATTCTGTATCTCCCTCTCTCTCTGACCCTCCCCTGCTCATACTGTCTCTCTCTCTCTCTCTCTCTCTCAGAAATAAATAAAACATTAAAAAAAATTTGAGTCGAATAATAAGATAGATATTGAATTGAAATAAATAATTCCATACATGTCATAAGAAATGCAGGAATGGAGTGAGGTACGGACGAGGAACAGGGAGTCACTACTGCCAAAGGGCTCAGGCAATGTTATATACAGAAGTAATTTTTTAGCTTGTTTTGAGCTGGGATAAGAGTTCTGGAAGCATTGATTGGAAAGGAAGCTGTTCGAGAGAAGGAAATCCTCTGCCAAGCCTGGCTGTATAAAAGGTTACGGCTTGTGCAGAGAAGGTTGAAAAGCTTGGGCTGCCCCACCATAGATAGCACAGGTCTGCCAGGGAACAGGTCCACCCTGGGAAAGGCAGGCTGCGCCAGAATGTGAAGGCAATGCAGAGTCATGCACTTTTATAAATACAGAGATAGTCGGCATCAGATTTGTTTTCAGAAAGAACTAACTAAGGGGAGAATGGAAAGTAGACCGGGAGAGGCAGGCAAATGGCAGTAAGCCCCAACAAGGGGTGTCCCTTTGCAGGGGTCCAGGAGAACAATGCTAAGGCCACAGAGGGCAAGGCACAGATTTTGGAGTCCTTGTTGAAGTGGAATTACCGGAAGTTGGTGGGTAGTGGTATGTCTGGAGTGCAAACGAATGCATTATTTGAGAATGTTTAGGTCCTCATTTTGTGCAACAGGTGGATTGGGGTGATTGCAAACAGGACAGGAAATCCCGGCCAAGCCTCCCTGCTGTGGTCATCAGTATTTGTATGAGCTCATGCAGGGGGAGTTGTATGCAGAGAGATGAAAGCTAGCCAGGAAGCAGTGGCCAGAAGAACACCATTTAAAAGCTTAAGTATAATGGAACTCTTGGCATGTCTTCCCTCAGACTTTGAGCCATTTTTTTCCTTCAAATAAATGCTCTAAATATTCAAGAAATGTAAGGTTTTAGTGGAAAGAGCTCTGACGTAGTTAGCTTCTAGTGCCAAATTTGCCACTAATTAATTATGTGGCCTTTGGCATGTCACTTAATCTAACTTAGACTTGTCATCCTCCTCTGGAAGACTGGATCTCCAGGGTCTCTCCTTCTTGCTTTCAAATGCAATGATTGTTACTAGTTTCTTTGAACTAGAGGATTTTAACTGGAGCTTATCAGAGGCTATTGTGCCATAGGCTTCCCAGATATTGGTGGTGAGAAGAGACATTTTAATGTTAATTCTAACTTCCTGACTGCAGAACTTTCAGGCTTCTGTACCTCAAAGTCATCAGTAATTAGGCCTAGACATTTCTCTCTTTCTGCCTCTACTGAGAACAAATTCTATAGGCTGGAAAAATGATGCAACACATGGTGGATATGAGAAAAATTATCAGGACTAGGTGGAAATTTTCCCCAATCATCACTGCAATTTCTTAATATATTGGTCATCATTAATGGTGTTTGTGAACAGAAATGTTACGTCACATAAAAATGTCTTCTTTGTTTGAAAAGTTCCTATTCCAAATAGGAGATAACATTTGAACATTGAATTCTTACAACAACAATCTAAAACCATACTGCAACACTGTAATATAATATTGTGATATATATTGTATAACAACATATTGACTCAACGCACTGACTCTGCAATGGGGGAGAGAGATGATTAATCCCACAGCTTTGCCCCTCCCCTTCCAATTATCGTATGTAATAAAAAAGTCCCACTAACTTGGACTTAATGCTCCTCAAAGAAACTGTAGATGAGTTTGCCTTGTAGCTCATTGCCTTGTTGTACTAAAATTACCTGTTTCTGAAAAGATGCCTCACTCTCTCAGAGCCCAGAAGAATTAAAGCGAAGACGTTGCAAGGTGAATTAACAGCCCCAAGCATAAACTTATGCCAAGCTAGTAAACCAGAGAAAATCATTTCAACCTTCATCCAGAAATTAAATGGTTATTGATTGATAAGGAAGATACTGTAACCTTTCAGATTAAATTAAGAAATGTTGCTGAACACAATTAAAATTTTCCTAATGTAACACTGTTTGCAGAGTGCATTTTTGACTAAACTCCATCTCTGAGGTTAATTACCGTGTCTTGGGTCCAGGAATAATAGATTAAGTGGAAAGTTGGCTTCAAAGTTAAAGAATGGGAAGAAATAAGAAGTATTCAGAAGTGATTTATGTCTTCCTGATGAATTTGAGGGAGGATAGCCAAGTAACCAAACCACACTTCTTCTGTGTTAAGGGTTTTAGGCCAAGGGAGTGGTATAAAATTAAAAGGGTGTTCATTCCAGGAGCAGCTCCACATTTTGCTCATAATTTGGAACTCTCTCATTCTTGCTGAAGGTAAAACATTAGGCTGAAGGTAAAACGTCTTATTGAATGTTTTAGAGGCATTCTAGAGATTATGAATGGCTTTTATTTCTAAGGAACTCACAACTCTTTAGAGAAGTCAACAGGGAAGCTCAGTTAACTACTTTATGAAGGTGGACAAGAAACAATTACAATCTCTAACCACACAATCTGTTTCAAAGTGACGAGAGTTGTGTGATATTTTAGAGACAGCTACAAGGAGCTGAGCTTTTGTCTTGAGTATGATATTAAACTAGCTAGCTGGTTTATACAGGCTATCTAACTTAACCTGCCCCTTCTTTCTCATCTGTAAAATGGAAGAGTTGGGTTATGTGCTTTCTAAAGTTACTCCAGTTCTATAATATGTGAATAATAAATATTTTGAAATTAGAAAGAGTAAGATGTATGTTTGTACCTTTAGTTTCAGCTGTTAGGGGCTGCTCTGACCCTGCCTCACCGGAACCATTCTGGAAAGAGAATATGCACTTTTAGGGATTCGAACAAAACTTCTGTTATGTAAAGCAGGCCTCCAAAAAGAAAAAACCCAAGGAAGGAGCCTTTAAAAGTGTAGCCTACTGTGAAAACAGCAAAGAATATGTACTAAAAAAAGACTAAAAGACCTTCATGACACATTCGGCGAAGAGATACCCTTATAACTTTTACCCGTTAATTGATGCATAAAAGGTTGTGAAGATTAATGTACATCAAAATCAAAACTAAATTGAATTTTTGACATTTTTGAAAATAAAAACCCCAAAGAATACATAGGTGCCTTTTGATTTGTCACAGCTGGAGGACTCTGAATCATGAAGCGCTCTAGGAGAGGCCATTAAATAGCGTTAGATGGTTTGTCAGTGTGGAGGAAAAGTAATTGAAGAACCAAACTGTGTGTATGGGCACTGCATTTTAAAATGTTTACCAAACAGAGATAAAGTGGGTTTTTTTTTCCCTTCCACAACTAAAACACAGAATGTTGCTTCAGTAGTCAGAAGAAAAATTTCATAATTAAAATCGTTCTTTAAAAATTCAGTTGGATTAAATAATATTTGCTTAAAGATATTTCTGGTCTGTATTTCTAAAAAATATATATATTGGCCATCTTAACTATTTGCTTTTAACTTTTTGGAGGAATGGAAAGATATAAAGGGCAGCAACTAGTCTCTGAGAATGATGTTTGAAAACAGCAATGGGATATGGAATGAGTACAGAAAATAAAATAAGAAACAAAGTTCTTAGTACTGGTTCACTAAGACTATAACTCTGAAAACAATTCCAGATCACCTCATTCTGATACTCTTAGCTTTAGTCATAATATATTAATATTATGACTATATGCTTTATACTATATATAGTATATATACTATATACTAATGATATTAATAATCAAGTAAGTGTAATTCCTTTTATGGTAGACCTAAAATGAAAGACATGTAGATCAACACAAGGTCTACACTGGGATCCAAGCACCCAGGCCCAAAAGAGGACCTTATTATAGGGTTCATATGTCTCTCCATGATCTGAAGTGGCCCCGAAGAGGTCATTTGCAGCATATGGAAAGCAACTCTGCCCTCATAATAACTGGCTTCATCTGACACTACTCATAAGAACCTAGAGATATGTTTTTCTCCTTAAATAGGATTTTTTTTAAAGATGCCATTAGTAGTAGACATGGCTGACAAAGACAGTACAGAAAGGGACATGCGTTTGATAATTCCCAAAAGCTCTTGTGACTTCCTCCGATGATGACTTTAGCAGTTGGCAAAGCATCTCTGTTCACAAGACACATGTGTCAAAAACAAAAACAAACACAAACCTGGTTGTAAAAAACTGACTTCCACGTGGAAGGGAAGGCGGGAACAGTTTCTATTTTTGGAAGGACAACCGTACTTTGTTTTAATCAGTTGTGAAGGATCTAAAACTAAAACTCTAAATGAGGTTAATAAATAAAGAAGAGTTAAAATGGAAACAAGTTTCATAATCAGCTTGCAGGTAAATACTGCTGCATATTCTATTAAGGCTAGTCCCAGGGCTGAAGCAAGTCAGAACAGATTTTTCACAAATACCCGCAGTTCAGAGCTTTTAGGTGTAAATGGATCATGAGAAAACATTTTAATAAACAACACCACTATTTAGTAAGAATGATAAGAGCAGCAAGCAATCAAGAACTATCTAGTAGAAAGCCTCTTCTCTCTGAAAGGATTTTTCCTTAATCTCCTGAAAAACTGTGTTCAGAATCACCTGCACATAATAAGTCTAAGACATCTAGTCATACCCCATTGAAGCCATCCGTATTTTTCACTGAGCATAAAGTATTTACTTAACATTCCAGCTCTTGCAATTAAAACTCTGAGCTGAGGTTTCTCTGAGGGCACTGTACCTTATGCCTAACATTGATCATATTTAGGAGCATAGACAGTCTGACCTGAACTTCTCTACCCACTCTAGTAAAGATTTCAGGTTTCTACTTTAGGTAGGCAGATGACCTAGTTAAAAAAAATTCATCATAATAATAACTTCAGGGACATTGATTAATCAAACTTTAAATACAAATTGTCAGAAATTTAGAAAATTTTCTTTCTTGAAATGCTGATCAGGAGGTCAGTGTAAGGTAGCGCTGGAAAGAAAATCACAGGCCAAAAATGAAGTCAGCCACTTCCATTAAGAGCCCCACATCAGCAAACCAAGGCTTGACTCCTAAACTAACTGCAGTCTCAGCCCTTGCCCCAGGAATGTAACCTTGCACCAGGAAACCTGGAATTTCCTGGTCAGCACTAGGAAACTTACTGATAGACCCTTTCCATTCCCCTTGGAAGGGCCACCTCACCTAACATAACATGTTCCTTGCTAATACCGTCTTTTTTTTTTTTTCATTCCCTCTCTACCTTTAAAAACTTTTCCATTTCTACATCTTGACAAAACTCCTTTCCATTTGGTAGATGGGATGCTACCTGCTTCATGAATTGTTTAATAAAGCCAGTTAGATCTTCAGTGCTGTGCTGAATTTTGTTGTTTATGAGTAGTAGTTGCTGCTACTGAAAGAAATTTTACAAAGCCAAAAGAAAGTTCAGCCTAAAACTCGCAATCTCAGTATTTTAGTTTGGGGAAAAAGAAAAACATATGTAAAAGACCAGAAACAAGTGGTAAGAGTCACCAGTCAGGTGATATGCAGGAGATGGGGGACGAATCAACTTTCCTAAGCCCTGCAGACTTCTGAGTAAGATACAGATGGATGGATAGTATCCATTGGATTTAGCACACCAGGACAAAGCTGGTACCCTAGCGAGTGCTATTTCAGTGGGAAGCCATTGTGATGAATTGAGAAGGAGAGATAAGGAGTTGAAAATAGTAACCAGTGGCAGAGGCACTGAGGCAGAGAGGCCTGGATTTTAATCCCTGCTTAGACATTGAAGATATAGCCTTGAACAAACCTTTTAACATCAAAGAACTACAGCTTTGTACTCTATATATTTAGGGATGAGAACAGTACCACCCAGAGTTTTGTGAAAATAAAATGAGATATTGGAGGTGATTTTCTAGAATGGCATCTGGCATATAGTAAGCACTTGATGACTGTCAGCTATTATTTTGAGAAAAAAAAAAGACATAAAATCAAGTGCATAGTTTTTGTGTCCCTGGCGACTTTGTTTTGATTTGGAATTTAGGTGAATGTGTTGGTGTAGATGGATGTTTTAAATAGGAGTAAATTGAGCCCATTTATAGGCTAAAGAGAATGAGCTGGTGGAGAAACAAAAGGAGGTATCTGAGTTCTGCTTAGGGGGTGGAGTATCTCCATTTGGAGAATATACTTTCAGAAACCTACTAGGGACAGATGAGATCTTCCGGGCAGTAATTTTAGCTGGTGTCAACACATCACAAGAGGGAGGAAGTTGCTTTGAATGAAACAAGGGGAAGACAGTGTGCTTTTAATAATGAATGCAGAATCTGCATCAAAGACTTGGATACAAGTATTTTTTTGAGAGGTGGTCCCAAGGAGCAAAGATAAGTGAATGCAGAAACGGATACTAGGAAGGAGAAAAAAATATATATTACAGTGTCTTAAATAATTTTCTACCTGAGAATTGAAAGGAAAAAAGGCATTTATTGATCATCGTCCATCCCCCATTGGTGCAGGTTTTCCCAGGGGATGTGAACTCAACTCCCTTACATTTCGGGCTGTGTGTACATCACCCCTGCCTGACTAGGCTCTGACCAAATCTGATAGTACAATATCAAAGAAGATGTGAAAGATTTTTGGTGCATGCTTGAGACAAGGTGCTGTCAGTTCCGGGTAAATTGAAGACTACACAGAATTAATTTGCTGTAGCCATGCCTGGAATCAGAGATGAGGCCATGAAAATGTGAGATGGTGAACAAAAGGCATCTGACAGAGTTTATCCATTGTAGTGTTCCTGTCATTCATGAAGTCTGACGCATAAGTGAGTCTTCTAGGATTTTGCCTTCAAAAGACTTAGTAGGGAAAGGGTTTGTGAAAAAAGACACCAATGTCTTCCTTTCCTTTCCTGCTATATTGTTCATAGGATCTTTTTTTTTTTTTTTACAAATAGTTTATTGACAAATTAGTTTCCACATAACACCCAGTGCTCATCCGCACAAGTGTCCTCCTCCATGCCCATCCGCCCTAACCCCCACATCCATCAGTCCTCAGTTTTTGTCAGCATTCAAGAGTCTCTCATGGTTTGCCTCTCTCCCTTTCCCCCACCATTTCCGCCCTTCTTCTCCCCCTTGTTCCTCAGTTAAGTTCCTCCTAATCCTCCTATACGTGCAAACATATGATATTTGTCCTTCTCTGCCTGACTTATTTCACTCAGCATAACACCCTCAAGGTCCATCCATGTTGCTACACATGGCCAGATTTCATTGTTTCTCATTGCCATGTAGTATTCCATGGAATAGATAAACCACATCTTCTTGATCCATTCGTCCATGGATGGACACTTAGGCTCTCCATGTTTTAGCTATTGTGGAGAGTGCTGCTATGAACATTGGAGTACATGTGCTCCTATGCATCAGCATCTCTGTATCCTTTGGGTAAATTCCTAGCAGTGCTATTGCTGGGTCTTAGGGGAGTTCTATTGTTAGTTTCCTGAGGAACCTCCACACTGTTTTCCAGAGGGGCTGTACCAGTTTACATTCCCACCAACAGTGTAGGAGAGTGCCCGTTTCTCCACATCCTCGCTAGCATCTAGAGTCCTCTGATTTGTTCATTTTAGCCACTCTGATTGGCGTGAGGTCGTATCTTGGTTTCATTGATCTGTTCAATTGTTTCTTTGGTCTCTATGTTGTTTATATCTGCTCTAATTTTTACTATTTCTCTTCTTCTACTGTGTGTAGGGCGTTCTTGTTGCTCTGCCTCTAGTTCCTTTAGGTGAGCTGTTAGATTTTGGACTTGCACTTTTTCTAATCTCTTGAAATAGGCCTGGAGAGCAATGTACTTTCCCCTTAGGACTACCTTTGCCGCATCCCATAGATTTTGAATTGTTGTGTTTCATTTTCCTTTGTTTCCATATATTTTTTAATTTCATCTCTAATTGCCTAATTGGCCCATTCATTCTTTAGTAGGGTGTTCTTTAACCTCCATGTTTTTGAAGGTTTTCCAGACTTCTTCCTGTGATTGATTTCAAGTTTCAAAGCATTATGATCTGAGAGTGTGCATGGTATGATCTCAATTCTTTTATATTTATTGAGGGCTGCTTTATGTCCCAGTATGTGATCTATCTTGGAGAATGTGCCATGCGCACTTGAGAAGAAAGTAAATTCCCTGGCCTCAGGATGTAAAGTTCTAAATATATCCGTCAGATCCAAAAAGCAAATTTTGTGAATTTAAGCAGAGTACAAAAGCTGATCAAGAGTCTTCAGTGAATGGTTATAATTACTAGTTAAAATTATAGTTTGTTTTGTCTTAGTAGAATCTATACATGTGCTTAAAGATCAAGGAGACACTATTTCTAATTTTTTTTTAATCTTTCTGTAATGGAGAACAACACATTCTAGCATGATTTGCCATGAAATCCCCTTCTCTTCATTATTGGTGAACAAGTTTAATAATAGTATTGGCTAAAACGTATATACCAATAGCCTAACTGTAATAATAGTATAATAGCATGCTAATAATTACATAGTAAGACATAACTAGCACTCGTTATGTGCCAAGGATTATTCTAGGTACTTTATATAATATATTGCAAGGAAGAATTTATATATTAACTTAAATATTAATGCCTTTAATCCTTATACAGCTCTATGAGGTAGGGACTTCTATCATCTCCATTTTACAGTTAAGAATACTGAGCATTTTAGAAATTAAGAAACAAGATCACACACTAGGAAGAAGTAAACCCAGTACATGAACACAAGCTTCGGAGTCTGTGCTCTTAGCTGCTGTGCTATGCTGCTAATTAAACCCAAGAGAGGTAACTTTGGCATTTTACCTCATCTTGTATGAAAAGACTTACACATTCTTCCCTCCGCTGAGTGCCTCTTTTATGTGAACGTTAAGGAAGTCTGGAAGGAGTAACACAGAAGGTCTGGAACAGAGGCAGAGAGAAGCGTAGAGATGGAGAGTAATGGGCAAGAAGTGGTGTGGCTGGGCTTGGAAGCCAGGGGAAAGACATGCGCAATGCAGGAGACCAGGAAGGGGTCTTCCCAGGGTGACTCTGGGCACTTGCCACTATGGGAAGAAAATCATTCTGAACATCTCGCCCAGAGGAAGGAGTATAAAGAAAATCACAAGGATATTAATAACCTATTTTAAAATTGGCTTTAAAACAACACAGATATGAAATTTTTGCTTGGCTATCAGATGGTTAGAATGAATATTAAACTATTAAAAATTAATACAACCACATTAATTTTTTTGAACAGGAAATTAAGGCACTCTAATGTTCTTAAGCATTAATATGAGAACTGAAAGAAATTAATAAAACTAAGTGACCAATTCTGGGGTGATCAAATGATGGAGAAATATCCATTGAGAGCAATAAATCTAATCACACACAAAAAAAAACCATACACTCTGAAATGCTGATCAATATAACCAAATGTATTTCTGTCCCTCCATCTCTTCCAATGCTTTCTATTTCTTTCTGCTTTAGAAACAAAGCTGGTGAAGGATTTAATTTCTTGGACAGTATGTAATAACTTGGAGTTAACTTATCTGGATGAATCTGGCCATGGCCCATCAATATTATTAATTGATATTTTATTATTAGAGAAAGATACATTATTTGTTAAAGCAAACTACATGTTACAACGAAATCCCAGACCTCCCAAATCCTGTGTGGAATTAATACATTAACACGTTAGGTAATAAACACAAATTGGAAAAGTGACTCCACTTCCCAAGATGCATATGTGAAATATTTTTGGAACATTAATAAGCATGTAATTTATTCAAGACAAGAATTCTTAGATATGTTAACCCAGTCGGTTAAACATCCAACTTCGGCTCAGGTCGTGATCTCACAGTCTGTGGGTTCAAGTCCCACATCGGGTTCTGTGCTGGCAGCTCAGAGCCTGGAGCCTGTTTCAGATTCTGTGTCTCCCTCTCTCTCAGCCCCTCTGCCACCCACACTCTGTCTCAAAAATAAATAAACTATTAAAAATTAGAAAAAAAAAAGAATTCTTAGATTTTATACTGCATCTTTATGTAGTTTGCCATCATGAGATTGATCCAGAGCATGCATACAACATATTTTCTGAGGGCTTTAACCTTTAGAATTTGAATGAAATATATACAATCTGTATAAACTTCAAAAAAATGTCTGGCTGATTTTATTTTAAAGTGTTTCAGAGCAAGACTGTAAGAAATTGTTTCTTAGAAAAGCACATTATTGGTTTCATATTAACAGATCATATACATTTAGCAAAATTTGATCTTATATTTGAAGAAAATATTTTGAATATGGATGAATGAATCCATGGTTTATTAATCATTGTTAAGTACAGTTCAACTTAAATTTAAGTTAATCAAATTAAGTTTAAGTTAACAACACCCTTCTTTTGGGCATTCTCTGTATGACTTTTGGAGATCACAAAAAAATAGCATGGTATGATTCTCATCAAACAAGCTTATAAACTTGTTTGAAAGATAATATACAAAGATAGCATAAATAACACAACAGAATACTATATTTCACATGGTGTTAGAATGCAGTTTGGTAGAAATGGGAAAGATTTTCATTTGGCCAAGGTTTTTATGGAAGACGGAAGTATTACCCAAAGAGCAATAAGACTCCTGAGCACAGGGAAGAAAAATAACGTGAAAGATGAATTGGGCTGTGGTAAGCTTGGATGAGAACATCTCTAGAAAGGGTAAAAGGTCCCGGTGAACCGAAAGGGAAAAGGTCTGCCCCGAAGCACAGACATGGATGAAAAGAAGTTTCCTCCAGGGTTGAGACATTCATTTATTTAATAATTACTTAACCCTACACATACTGTGTATCAGGCACAGTACTAGGCAAAGATGTCTGACCTTCTAGAACTTATTTCCTAACTGGAAGAAACATAGAGTCACGGTCAGTAAATATAACATGTAAATACTTGAGTAGTTAACACAGTAGTTTAGAAGTAACAACAGCTATGAAAAGGTATTAGAACTCAATAAGGAGGATTGAGGATAAGAGGGAAAGAATGGGTTGTAAGTGTCAAATTGTTAAGGAGGATAGACCTCATTAATAAAGTGACATGGGAACAAAGATTTGCAGATTCTGGGAGATGAATGTTTCAGGCAGAATAACCAGCATAACGGCCCTAGAACAAGAGAAGTGCACTAGGTTGCGGGAGAACAGCAAGAAAGCCAGTGACTCTGGGATGGAGTGAGCCAGGAACACTAGTAGGAGGTAAGATCACAGAGGTAAAGGGGCCAAATCATACAGGGCCTTGCAGAAAACCATAAGAACTTGGACTTGCACTTTACATGAAATGCAGATTGCTTAAACGGTTTGCAACAGACTCATATATGATATTACTTTAGACTTTAACAGGCTTACTTTGACTGCATTTGAACATGCCTCCCCAAGATGGAAAAGAAAGCTGGTAACTGGGACCACATAATTTGCATCATCTTTTTTATACATTTTACCTTGCTTTATAGTTTCTTCAAGAGTAAATCAAAATCAATCAATCACTTAAACTGCTCATTCTTGCTTATTGTTGAATCTAAATTCATACCCCATGTTCTAACCAACCTCAGGTGAGCATTAAAGCCTACTGTGATAATACAAGCATAAGGAAATATGAACCTGGCCAAGGTAGTGGAAACTAAATTTAAAAGATAAGGTTTTAGAGATAAAGTCATCAACATAACTATTTTGGACTGAATGTCTCCCTGCAATTCATACATTGAAACTCTAGCCTTCAGTGGAATGGTATTAGGATGTGGGGTTTTGGCTGGTAATTAGATTTAGATGAGGTCATGAGGTGATAACCTCTCCCCCTTAACCCCCCCACCCCCGCCATGATGTTATTAGTGTCCTTATAAGAAAATAGTGTCCTTGTTCTCTCTCTGCCATGTAATTTGAAGATGGTAAGGAAATGCCCATCTTCAGACTGGAAGAAGGCCCTCATTAGACAATCAATGTGCTGGCACCTTGATCTTGGACTTCCTATACTCCTGAACTGTGAAAAATGAATGTTTGTTGTGTAAGTCCCCCAGTGATAATTTGTTATCAGCCCGAACTGGCTAATCCAATGCAGTGACTAAATGATTAGATCTATAGGGGATAAAGAACACAAAGGAACAGCATTTCTCTCCATTTTCTTATGACAGACCAAAGGACAATTGTGATCCATAGAAAGAAGCTTAGAATTTTTAGAAAGAAAGTTCTAGGAAGAAAGTAGGCGAGGAATCTGAGAATACTTGGTTTGAAATGAAGAAGCTTCTGTTTGTTGAGTACCTAATCTCTGACATGCACTGGGGTACACACATTCATGAATCTCATCTGATACAAGAGCGACAGAGGAAGTAAACCTACACCTAGCATTGAATGAATCCCTCTGCTGGGGTGTTTGGGATGATGCAGAAGGGGATAGAAACAATGTATAGGAGCTGCAAACCACATCAGTGATACTTGTGCAGTTAGTCTTCATAAACTTTTGAATATACATAAACACTTGTATTTGTGTTTGTCATTCCTTTCTGTTTTCCAACCAGTTCTTGAACTTTCAATCCTTGATTTTTGTCTTTTATCTCATTAGTTTTTACTTCAAACTTTGGGTTCTTTACAAATCTGACAAGTTTACTTTCTTCAGCTTTATTATGGCCAGCACTAAAGCTATCGAAAGTCACAGGCTAAGAACGTATCCCTGTGACATTTGCTCTTGAGTGGTCAGAGCAGAAGGCAAATTGAAGGTATTAAGGGTAAGAATGTGAAGGATGCAATTTCAAAACAAATAGTAAACAGTCTTTATTCAAAGACCAACATAATCTGATAAATAGAAAACTCTTTCAAAAAGTACTTAAAAACCCAAACCCTTGAACTAATGAATGAGTTTTAAAAAGTTAAAAACTATGGGGCACCCAGGTGGCTCAGTCAGTTGGAGATCTGGGCATCCATCTCTTGATTTCAGCTCAGGTCATGATCCCAAGGTTGTGGGGTCAAGCTCTGCATCGGCTCTGTGCTGGGTGTGGAGTCTGCTTGGGATTCTCTCTCTCTCTGTTTCTCTTTTTAAAAAAGAGTACAAGCTATAAGATCAATATAAAAAGTAAATTCTATTTCTGCATACTGCAATGAACAATGTGAATATTAAATCAAGAAAAATATTTTGTTTAGAATAATATAAAAACAAACAAAATAGTAAAAATCCATTCAACAAAAAAAAATGTAAGAGCTGTGCACTATGAGTTACAAAACATTGCTAAGGGAAATTAAAGATCCATGGAGAAACATTCCAGCTTCATGGATTAAAAGTTTCAATATTCTTTTTTTAAACTATAAGGTGTTTTTTTTTTTTTAAGTTTAGTTACTTATTTTGAGAGAGAGAGAGAATAAGGGAGAGAGATAGAGAATCCCACGCAGGCTCCAAACCATCAGTGCAGAGCTCAATGTGGGGCTTAAACTCACAGTCCATGAAATCATGACCTGAGCCAAATCAAAAGTCAGGCATCTAACTGACTGAACCACCCAGGCACTCTGGAAGACCCAATATTCTGAAGATAGCAATTCTCTCCAAATTTCTCAAATAACAACACAAAAGATATCGAATCATCAGAGCAAAATTTTAAAAGGAGAGCAACATAGGGGAACTTATACATCCAATTTCAAAACTCACTGTAAAGATTCAGCAATCAAAGCTTTGGCGTTGGCATAAAGATAGGCAAATAGATCAATGAAACAGAACAGAAAGCCCAGAAATAAATGTTTCAATTATGGTTAGTTGATTTTCACCAAAGGTGCCAAGGTAATAATTCATTGGTGAATTTTCAACAAGTGATACTAGGACAATTGAATATTCATACGCAAAAAAAAAAAAAAGAACTTAGACCCTTACTACTTACCATATATACAAATTAACAACAAAAATGGATTACAGACCTAAATTTAAGAGCTAAAATTATAAAACTTTCAGAGAAAAACATAGAAGAAAACGATTTGTGATCTTGGGTTAAGCAAAGATTTCTTAGATGTGACAAGCACATTTCATAAAAGAAAAAAGAGAAATTATACTTCATAAAAATGGAAAATGTTTGCTCTTTAAAAGACACTATTAAAAATAAAATGGCAAACCATAGACTGGGAAAAAAATATTTGCAAATAATACACTTGCTAAAGGATTTTATTGGAAATGCATATACAAGGCTTACAACTCATTAATAAGAATACAAGCAATTCAGTTTAAAAAGTGGCCAACTATTTCACCGAAGATATACAACAGCTAATAATAATAATGAAAATTACTGAGGTACTGCTCAATGAGATACTGCTCATTGAGGTACTGCTACACAGTGAGGTACTGCTACACAGCCATTAGAATGGCTATAATCAAGAAGATTGACAATACCAAGTATTGGCAAAGATGTGGAGAAATGCACTCTCACCCACTGCAGTGGGAATTGTAAAATAGTATAGATCTTTTATTTTGTTATTTTTTTTACAATATAATGATTCAACAGTCCCATATATTAGTGCTCAAGAAAAATGTATTCTTAATCCCCTTTACCTATTTTACCCATCCCCTCACCCACCTCCCCTTGGGTAACCATCTGTTTGTTCTCTATAGTTAAGAGTCTGTTTCTTGGGTTGTCTCTCTCTCTCTTTTTCCTTTGTGTGCGGTTTTGTTTTTTTAAATTTCACATGAGTGAAATCATATGGTATTTGTCTTTCTCTAACAGACTTATCTTGTTTAGTATTATACTCTCTAGATCCATCATGTAGTAGCAAATGACAAGATTTCATTCTTGTTTATGGCTGAATAATATTTCATTACATAGATATACCACCTCTTCTTTATCCATTCATCAATCGATGGACACTTGGGCTACTACCATAGTTTTGCTATTGTAAATAATGCTGCAATAAACATAGAGGTGCATGTGTCTCTTTTAATTAGCATTTTGGTAGTCTTTGGGTGAATACCAGTTGTACCCATAGGGTAGTTCTATTTTTTATTTTTGAGGAACTTCATACGTTTTCCAGAGCAGCTGCATCATTTGCATTCCCACCAACAATGTACAAGTGTTCCTTTTTCTCTACATCTTTACGAACATTTGTTGTTTCTTGCACTTTTGATTTTAGTCATTCTGAGAGGTATGAAGTGAAATCTCATATGGTTTTGATTTGCATTTCCCTGATTATGTGTGATGCTGAGTATCTTTTCATGTATCTGATGTTGATCTGTACGCGTTTGGAGAAATGTCTGTTCATGTCTTCTACCTGTTTTTTAATTGGATTATTCATTTTTGGAGTGTTTAGTTTTAGAAATTCTTTATATATTTTGGATACTATCCCTTTATCAGATACATCACTTGCAAATATCTTCTCTCATTCCATATGTTATCTTTTAGTTTTATTAGTTGTTACTTTTATTGTGCAGAAGCTTTTTGTTTTGATGTGATCCCAATAGTTCATTTTTGCTTTTGTTTCCCTTGCCTCAGGAGACATATCCAGAAAGATGCTGCTATGGTCAACATCCCCAATATCTGAGAAACTACCTGTCCTCTTTTCTAGGATTTTTGCACACATTGCAATTGGAATGTAAAGTGGTGTAGACATTTTAGAATACGGTTTGACAGTTTCTTAATAACTTAAACATAAACTTACCATATGACCCATAAACTTCATTCTTCTAGATTCCAGTATCCACCAAAAATGAAACTTTTGTCCACCTAAGACTTAAATGTGAATATTTATAACTGCCTTTTTCATAATAGCCAAAATATCCATCAAGTGGTGAATTCATAAATATATTATAGTATATTCACTCAATGGAATACTGTGCAGCAATAAAAAGGAATTATTTACTGACACATGCTACAACATGGATGAACCTCAAATTGTTATGCTGAGTATAAGAAGCCAGACACAGAAGATCACATATTGTATGATTCTGTTTACATGGAATTTCCAGAAAAGTCAAAACAATAGAGAAAGGACAGTAGTTGCCTGGGCAGTAGCAGAGATTAACTGCAAATAGTCACAAAGGAAAATTATGGTGTGATGAAAATGTCCTACAACCTGGGTTGTGATGATGGCTGCACAGCTGTTTACGTGTACTAAAAATAATGAAATTATGCACTTACAATGCTTACATGTTTATGGTCTACAAATTATATCCTAAAAAATTATTTTAAAAAATCAAATACATTTTCAAAACAGCAACACTTCAATAGTCACACTCAGAGTATTTGCAATACAACCGTAAGGGCACCTGGGTGGCTCAGTTGATTAAGTGACCAACTTCAGCTCGGGTCATTATTTTGCGGTTCATGGGTTCGAGCCCAAGGTCAGGCTTTGCACTGACATTTTGGAGCCTGCATCAGATTCTCTGTCTCCCTCTCTCTCTCTGCCCCTCCCCTGCTCATGTTCTCTCTCTCTCTCTCAAATATAAATAAACATTAACAAAATTTTGAAATACAACTTTAATTCATCCTAGAGGTGTAGTTTCTAAGTAGGCTGTACTTTGAGTTCCCTTGTTAAAAATCTATTTTCTCACCCCCATCTCTATAATGAGAGTTGTGAACCCATAACAACAACAAACACATATGTTTCCCATATTTTGACAATAAATAGTTGATTGAATATTTAAAATATCTGGTTAAAGTCAATGAATCAGGTATTTATTCTACATGGTATCAGCATCTGCAATGTTAAAAGTGAATTGCTTTTTTAAAAATAAAGTGATCAGAGTTAATTGAGTCTGATATACAAAGCCTTAATATTTTCTTAGCAAATTTTTTGTTCACATTATCTTAGAGTATTTTCAGGTAATGATAAATCTGAATAAAACATGGAACTAAAATTTTTTCCATCATTTCACCAGAGTAGCAATGTTTTTCAATTTTAATTGTGGTGAAATATACACAACATAAAATTTGCCATCTTAACCTTGTTTTTACACATATAGTTCAGTGGCATCCCGTACATTCATATTATTACGCTATCATCATCATTGTCCGTCCAAAGAACCCTTTCATTTTGCAAAACTGAATCTCTGCGTCTTTTTAAAAAGCTCTCCATTCCCACTTCCCCCAAGCCCTTGGTGACCACCACTGTACTCTCTATCTCTATGAATTTGATTACACAGGGCACCTCATGTAAGTGGAATGATACAGTATTTGTCTTCTTGTGACTGGCTTATTTAACTTGGCATAATGTCCTCAAGGTTTGTCTCTGTTATAGCATGAGTCAGAATTTCCTTCCTTTTAAGGCTGAATAATATTGCACTGTATGTCTATACCACACTTTCTATCCATTCATCTGTCAGTAGACACTTGGGTTGCTTCCACGTTTTAGCTATTATGAATAATGCTACCATTAACATAGATGAACAAATACTTCTTTGAGTCCCTGCTTTCAATTCTTTTGGATATATACCCAGAAGTAAAATTGCCAGTTCATATGGTAATTCTAATTTTCTGAAGAACCATCATATTGTTTTCCAAAGCAGTTCCACCATTCATTATTTCCATCATTTGTACATCAGGATTAGGGTTCCAGTTTCTCCACATCCTCACCAACACTTGATATTCTGTGTGTGTGATAATAACTACCTTAATGGGTGTGACTTATCTTTGAACACAGTATTCCCGTGTAAAAAAATTTTTTTTAAGTTTATTCATTTTTGAGAGACAGAGACAGAGTATGAGTGGGGGAAGGGCAGACAGAGAAGGAGACCCAGAATCCGAAGCAAGCTCCAGGCTCTGAGCTGTCAGCACAGAGTGATGCAGGGCTTAATCTCACAAACTGGGAAATCATGACCCGACCCAAAGTCAGAACTTAACTGACTGAGCCACCGAGGCACTACATATTCCCATTTAATTTTTAATATTACTCTATCTGTCTTTGATATTAAATCATTGCTTATCAAACTTAATCAAATAGAATGTAATTAGAAGATTCAATTCTTCACATTCAGAATAATGTGTTAGACTCATACCCTTTTTAACTATCCCCTTAGATTCTGCTATGCACCAACTTGTACACAGTATATTGGAGCAATGTTTCAACTAGAAAAACCTTGAACTCCAAGTCAGATCAACCTGAAAGATTTTTTGAACCAAACTAAAAATTAAACCCAAATACTAATAAATATTTTAGGAATGAGCTGCATCTTATCCCATATACAGATGAAGCAGTCCAAGTCAGAAACAAATCCACACAACTCATGATTTAAAAAAAAAAACCTAAGTCATTTGAAACGCCTTTTGAAATAAACAAGAACATATGTAATATTTCATTCAGATCAAGTCTCTGAATACAAGTAATGTTGGCATTTGGAGTTCCTGCTGCAAACTTTCTCCTATCCCGTTCCATCAAAACAGAGCTACAAGAACTAGTGTCTTTTCAATTTTTTGCTGATTATGGAACATTTCCATTGAATACCAGGGATTTTCAGTAAACATTCATCTTCTCTGTCAGCTAGTTTCCCTGTATCATTTCAGTTGATCTTTATCTCCTTCAGCAATAACATCTCTCCTAAATTCAATTTTGAGAGCTTCTGTTCTCTGCTTCCTGGTGCTCCATGTTTTTAAAATTCCCACTTTTTTTTTTTTCTTAACCAAATAAAAGTACTTAGCTTAGGGTAGCAGGCAACAGATTAATACTAATTCAGGTCCAAGTGCCCTACCAACCTATGGTCCAACACAAAGTTAGCAATACACCTGATCCTGACACTTGAGTAACAGGTCTCTCTTTGGTGAATAAGGCAACCATCAGCAGCAGACCCAGTTTGGAATCTCCTGGGAACATGTGAACATGACAGTAAACAGCCTACATCAAAGCCATTTCAATTCTGCAACAAGCCTTTCTGCTTCAGGTAAGTGATATACATCCAAACAAAACACTAATCAGAAGATCCATTTCATCTCCCGTGGGGAAATGGAGCTATAAGCAGAATAATCCTGCTCTCTAAGTGTGATTTTCAACTTTAAAACGATTTCATTTAAGGAAATCTAGAGGCTGATAGAAGCACCGTAAATTGAGTAGGGATTTCATGATAATAATAATAAAAAAAAGTCTTGCTGAAAATAAACATGAACACTGTAAAATTTGAACTCTTTCTGTTAATTAGGCCTATCAGCTGGGGGGCTATATTTGAGGCCATCTTTGTCTGACAGGTTGCTCTTAATGTAGTTGAGAATGGTTTACATTGTCTGTGCAAGGACCCTTTGACCTGTTTGAGTGGAGGAGTCTGTGTATTCATTGTTTTTTCCTGACATCTGATAATACAGAATTACAAAGAAGCACTGGCAACAGAGTCTGAATGTGGAGCATGGAAAGAGGATATTTGCTTTCCTGGCATGTGGATAGGGCTAATGTCGCAGGAAGTTTCCACTTATTCCATACAGCTGTTTGGGAATGTCAGCGGATGTTAGAGTATCCATGAAAGCCACCTAAAATTGCCAGACGACGATGCTTTGGTGCATGTTCATCCTAATCTTTACTCTTGTGTGGAAAACAATGAATTCAGTTAAGCCTATATACCACTCTTTATTTTTCTCTTCTTCTTTTATTCCTGAATCCCCAAAACTTGTTGCATGGCATAGGTCCCAAGATGGGAAGAGGCTGTAAAGATTTTGGTAAGTCAAATGCTTTAGCCATATGTTTTCCTGAGTCTTACACAAAAGATGATGAAAAGTATATGATGTTTGGAGTAGCCATGTTTTTCCTGGACCAAGTTAGAGAGGAATTCTGTACCTGCTGAGGTTCTGACAACCCAGGAAGAAGTTAAAAACCCTAAACCCAAGTTCATTTTCCTGCTTTGCAAAAATGACAATCTTGTCACAAGTGTTATTTAAAATGTTAACATTTGTGCTAAACTAGCACATAAAAAGTAGGCTTTCCTTATAAAAAAGATAAAATATTATTTTCTCACCTTTTTTTAATTTGAAAATGAGTGAACATATTGTACTCTAAATCTTAAAACAGACACAAGTCTGAAGTTAACCAAAGAAAGAAGTAATAAATTGCCTCTGGAAATTATATGTTCATAGAAACATAATAGTAAGAGATGTTTTATAAGACTATGAGCTATCTCACAATGCTAACCAATGTCTTTAAAACACAAACAAGTCTTAATGGGGAGGTGAATCCTCATTCTCAGTGATTATATCACCTTCCCTTACAACGACTTTTATAAATAGATGCTCCTTTCATCCCATACTGGGATCCTTTACTGAGGATATACTTGAGCATCCCAGAGCCCTTCCCTTCTTGCAACAAAACAAATAATCAAGAAACAAATTGTCTTTTTGTTTATTTGTTTCATTGCAGAGAAGAGTAATTTCATGGAAGAAGAGGAAAGCAATCTCTTCACTTTTTGCTTACCAAGAGCAATAGAGAGGCCCCGTCTCATGAGCAACCTTTATTCTAAGTGTGCTGTAAATATTGATAGATCATAAAAGTCTGCATGCATGTATTAAAATCTATTGCATTCTTAATAATGAATCACTGCAGCATGCTTTTGAAACTTGATCTTGTTTTTTATCTTTAACGTAGTAGGAAATTGATTACAGAGGTCTATGGTGTGACGTTTTTTACTGACAGTCCAAATTTCTGAGAATACAAATTAAATTTTTTATTTTTTTCTTTTACTAATTGCATATACATCCAGAAAGTGATAATTCCCTTATATTTAGAGTAGGCAAATGCTCCTTGAAGATAGTGGGCAGGTTTAATTTTCATGGCTAAATATTTTCAGTGAGGAGTTTTAAATAATTCAAAAGAGAAACAGAAGATATAGTTTGTTAATCAGATTTTAAAGAAACATAGAATAACCTTTATCTTTTAGAGTTTTTTCAGTGTTTATTTATTTTTTCTTTAGTACTCACTGCATCATAAGTGAGGATCAAACTCAAACCCCCAAAACAAGGGTCACATCCTCTTCCAAGTGAGCCAAACAGGTGCCCTGTAACATTCATCTTTTAGTCTGGAAAGTAAATACTTGAGGGGAACTTAATTGTCTTTTCACTATTCTAAAATACCTGACCAAATGTGTTTAGTATATAAAATACAGTTGATCTAAATCAGTTGTGTTATTGAATTGGGTTAATCCAAATAGTTCATCTTGTAACTACAAAGAGATCATCTTAAAATGGTTTAAAAGACAATGAAATGAAATAAGATCAGTATTTATACTGAGAACAAAAAATGGAAGACTAACTTTCTTGTATAGCATGGAGAATTACACTAGATAATTATTCAAGATTTCCCCTCATTAGGAGAAAAAAAAAGAATATTTGTAAGGAAAAGGAAGAATGTCTCATGTTTGTTAAAATCATTGATCAAAATTGGATAATACTATTATTGGTATCATCAACTCTTCCCATTACTCTTTAGAGATAAAAACTACCTATTACAATATTTGACATGGTATATATATATATATATATATATATATATATATATGAAATGCTTAGTTTCAAAAGACAGCTGTCTATATAGCCTTTGGCTAGGGAAGGGAGAAGCAATAAATAAGCTGTAATATCACGTGTTCCTGGCTCTGAGGAAACAGTATGAATTCACCTCTCATCTAATGTCATCTAAAGTGCTTCTTACCATTTTATAAGAGAATACAGAAAGTGACAGAGTTAGGTGAATTAATTTTCTTTAAGATAAAATCCAAAGGCTATCCATCTAATCATGTCAATATTTCAATGTTTCCTAAACAATTTAATTTCTTTTCAGTGCCTCTTCTAAACCATAGAGTAAGAAAAACAGAAGAGGATAAGCAATATTTAAGTCAATAACATTGGAGATAAATTATTAAATATATTGGCCCTGGCATATGTCCATAGTATTAATTGGAATCTGTATTAATATAATCTTTCTATGGGGAAATTTAACAATATGGTAGTTTTTAAAAAGTTCAAATCTTTGAAACAATTATTCCACTTAAAAATAATTTCTAAGGATGTATGATATACAGTATGTACTATAAGTAATGATACTTTTTAGTAGCCAAACAAAAAATGAAGTTACCTGAATACCTACCAATAATAAAATGGCTCTTTAAATTATGGTACCTCCACCTTATAATGTTACACATGTCTTAAAATTATTTTTTGAGGAAAGATTTTATGGTTTAGGTGATGTTTACAAAGTGACATAAATTGAGACATCAAATACAAACTTTTATAAATGGTAGACTATGATCACATATTTATTAAAATATAGTTAGAAATAGCTGTATCTATATATAATACTTGATTTTTTTGTTTCTTCTTAATATGTTCCTAAATTTTGGTGACAAACGTATTCATTTCTGGAGAGAAAAAAATTATTTAAAATATTTTCTCCATCAAATGAAATAATGAGAAAATATTCTCACCTATGATAACATAAATATCAACGCATCTGAAAAATCATTTTTAGACCTGGATATTGTAGGCATGTGAGGTCAGGTTGAAGGCAACCACAGAATGTCTAGATGTGAAGAGATATGAAAAAGGTCAGGCAGGAAACCTAAAGCCAAATATCAAAACAACAATAACAGCACACATGCATGATTAAAAACTTCTATTAAAACTGAACACTAAAAAAACCCTTCAATTCAGAGAAACAAAGCAAAATGACTTCAAAGGAAATATTAAAGTGTCCTCAATAGAACACAAGGTGATAGTAAAAAGAAGCAGGTAAGAAGATTGGTATATAAAGAATATAGCATATAAAGATGATCATAACAAATACATCAAAATGTTGTGTTAGAAAATGTTTAACAACTATTTTCTTCTAAAAAGATTTCTGATTTGGAGAATCTGCCAATTTCTGTGGTGTTAATAATCCTATCGTGACCCATTTTAAGCTGCTACTGTGAGATGCTACTGAAAGAACCTTTGGGAAGAGATGGGCACAGTCAATTCTTGTGCACTGGTACAAGCAAGTCCCTGAAACCATTGAATATATACCAGTAAATTACAGGGCAACAAAAATAAGTGTAAATGGATAAAATTCACCTATTCAAAGGCACAAAATATTCTTAGGTATTTGCTTCCAATAATTTTCATAATACACAAAATATTTTGAAAATTAAGAGGTAACATATACTGTAAAATACTAATCAGAAAAAAAATGTGCCAAACACACATCACACCCATACAGAGTTTGGAATAGACATAGATATATATAAATCTGCCCCAAAATACCCAAGATTTTACTATAAAATATACCAAATAAAAAGTCAGTAAAGATAGGACATTACATAATAAAAGAAACAATTCTCAGTGTGTCTCAGGATATTGATACCACAAGTTTGTATGCATCTAGTAACACAGTCAAAATATACAAAACCAACTCATGGAAACTAAAAGGAGATTTGAACACACTTCTATTAGAAACCTACAGATCAAGCATTTAAAAAAATAAATGAATTTAATAGTTATTTATAGACTCTTGAGCTAATAGAGACCATTCAATGTTTTGAAGTGCACATAAAATATTTACAAACTGGACCAAGTGATAGGTCAGAAGATGCATATTCAAGCAGTCAATGACATACAAAATATATTAATTACAATGCAGTTAAGTTAGGAATCAACAAATAAGAGGTGGAATCAATTTTGTGTTTAAAATTAGAAGTACCCTTCTAAAAAGCAATGAATTCAAGAAGAAACTATAACAGGGGCGCCTGGGTGGCTGAGTCGGTTAAGCGTCCGACTTTCGCTTAGGTCATGATCTCGCGGTTCTTGGGTTCGAGCCCCGCATCGGGCTCTGTGCTGACTGCCAGCTCAGAGCCTGGAGCTTATTTCAGAGCCTGTATCTCCCTTTCTCTCTGACCCTCCCCTGCTGACACTGTCTCTCTCTCTCTCCTAGAAATGAATAAAAATATTTAAAAAAAAAAGAAGAAACTATAATAAATTTAACAATGATAAAAGAACTAAAAATAAAAACTCATGAGCAGCATCTATTAAAACTGCACTCAAAATAATTACAATGTAGTAGAATACTCATTCAAAATAAAAGATGCTTAATAAGCATGAAAAAGTATAGTGAGATAAAGGGATTAGAAAAATATTTTACAGAGAAGTTGACATTTGAACTGCATTTTGAAATACAAATAGAAATTTGCCAGGGTAATTTTGGGGAGGATATCATTTTAAGTGAAGGGAGCAATGTAAGTAGCCAGCAAAACATTAAGAAATGTAATGTGTTTGGGAAACACAAGTAATCTATTATTACAAGGTGATATAGTGAGAGATAAAATTGGAAAGTAAGTGGTGATCAGACAATTAGATCTTTTAAAATATGTCAAACTAGGGGAGTGGTTAGTACAGACTATAGTTATGGAATGAATAAGTCATGAGAGCGAAAGTTAGAGAGGAGGGAATATAGTCAATAGTACTGTAATAGTGTTGTATGGAGGGGCACCTGGGTGGCTCAGTCAGTAAAGCATCTGATTCTTGGTTTCAGCTCAGGTCATGATTCCATTTTGGGATCGATCTACACCATCAGACTACACACTGAGCATGAAGCCTGCTTGGAGTTCCTTCTCTCTCCTTCTCCTCCTCTCTCCCCTTTTCTCTCACTCCAAATTAATAAAAAATGAAAATAAAGGTTGGCACCCAGTTGGCTCAGTTGGTTAGGCATCGGACTTCAGCTCATGTCATGATCTCATGGTTCATGGGTTCAAGCCCTGCATTGGACTCTGTGCTGACAGCTCAGAGCCTGAAGTCTTCTTCAGATTCTGTGTCTATCTCTCCCTCTTTCATCCCCCACTTGCACTCTGTTTCTTTCTCTCTCTCAAAAATAAATAAACATTGAAAAATAATGAAGGGAGAGGGCAGAATGGTGGAGCAGCATGGAAGTTCTCTGCTGCTCTTGTCTGTGCAATACAACTAGATCAGCAACAAACCATTTTGCACACCTAGAAAATTGACCTGAGAATTAACACACCAATCTGCATAACTTGAGCTACAGAACTTGGCAGATTCACAATATGGAAAGGTGAACTGGGAGAGAGAGAAGCTGTGGAGGGTAGGGAACAGAGATAGGAGGGAGAGTACAGGAAAATCACTCACACCAAAAGCAGCTGGAGAGAAAGAGAAAATGTGGAAAAACCCACAAGGGTCTGAACAAGAAAGGGAGAAAGGAGAAAGAAGAGGGTTTCAATACCATTAGGACTCTATAAACAGGGGAATGCAGAGTCAGAAATTCTGCAGCTTCATACCTGGTGGTGCTCTGGTGGCAAGGGTGAATCCCCAGGAGCAGGCAGTGAGGTCCAAGGGGTTTTTGGGACACAAGGAGAAGCTGCTGCCCTGATGGGAGAACATTTGGTAGAGGCCATGTGGCCTCTCCACAGGAAAAGGCCCTAATGGACCCCATAGAACAGAAATGTTTGCTGGTGTTGGAACAAAGACAATAGGGTGTCGTGAAGCCTAGTGCCAGTTATATATTGTGATTTACCTTAGTCCCCTGAACCACTGCTGCTATATGGGTGTGTAAACTTTTTCTGGGTCAGGCTGGCATCTGGACACAGTCTCTGGGCCTTTACAGTGGCATGGTCCAGCAAGCACTCCTGGGGGCAAACTGGCACCTGGCTATTGCTCAGCAAGACCCTCCCCCAGAGGGTCAGAGTGAGTCCAAGTTACAGGGCTCTCAGAAGTGAGGGGTTTGGAAACACAGCCCCATTTGAGATAAAATTCAGGAGAGAGGTGCCACGTGGCAGGCTGATGGCATGGTCACCAACAGTGTAGAATCAGGAAGTGGATAGAAGCTAGAGACAAAGGAGGGGTGGGTGCCTGATGGCCAGTCTGTGAGAGCACAGAGTTCTGATGCTAGAGACTGGGAAGCTGGGTGATGCCATTTTCACCTGTCCCACACCTGTGCATACACCTGCATTCTCTACCTAGTGGAGAATGGAGCTGTTACACCAAGTCCAGTCCAACTGTGCCAGCCAACCCTTAGAGGACGATCACAAGTCTCTCCCCTTGCTTAGTGTACAAACTATAAAGGCCTTCAGAGTTTGACTTCTGGGTGAAACTGGATGTCATTTGGCTTTCATTCTGTTTGCTGGTCCATCTATTCATTTTTTTTCCTCTTCTTCTTTTCTTATTCTTGGATACAGAGGAAGAAAAACTGTTCTTATTTTCCATTTTTATAAATTATTTTTTTACCATATTTTAATTTTTTGATAAATTTTTTATTCTATTTTACTTTCTTCATTTCATTTTATTCTCTTGTATCAATTATTTTAAATGTTTAAATGTTTTTTTCTTTCTTTCTTTTTTCCCTTTTCTTACCTTTCTGCTTTTTCTGTATTCTATCAAGCTTCTTTCAACAACCAGACCTAAAAACACCTAAGATCTAGCTTCCTTTATTTGATTTTTGTCTTGTTTTTAATTTTTTAATTTTTATTTTTATTTCATTAATTATTTCTCTTCCTCCAAAATGAGAAAAAGAAGGAAATCACCCCAAAAGAAATGACAGAAAGAAATGACAGCCAGGGACTTAATCAACACAGATACAAACAAGATGCCTGAACTAGAATTTTGAATCACGATAATAATAGTTAGGATTGAACAAAAGCGTAGAATCCCTTTCTGTGGAATTAAAAGAAGTAAAAATATAATCAGGACAAAATTAAAAATGGCATAACTGAGATGCAATCTTGAATGGATGCCACAGAATAGAGCAGCAAATCAGTGGTAAAGAACACAAAATTATGAAGAATAATCAAGCAGAAAAAAAGGAAACTAAGGCAAAAGTGCACATTATAAGAATTAGAGAGCTCAGTAAGTCACTAAAAAGGAATGATATCAGAATCATAGGGGTCCCAAAAGATGAAGAGAGAGAAAAGGGGGTAGGAGGTTTAGGTGAGTAAATCATAGCAGAAAACTTTCCCAACTTGGGGAAAGACACAGTCATCAAAATCCAGGAAGCACAGAGAACTCCCAGTAGATTCAACAAAAACTGACCATCAACAAGGCATATTAGAGTCAAATTCACAAAATGCACAGAAAATGAAAGGATTATGAAAGCAGCAAGGGAAAAAGATTCCTTAACCTATTAGGGAAGACAGATCAGGTTTGCAGCCGACCTATCCACAGAACCTTGGCAGGCCATAAAGAATTTAATGTGCTGAATCAGAAAAATATGCAACCAACAATTCTTTATCCAGCAAAGCTGTCATTCAAAATAGAAGGAGAGATTAAGAGTTTCCCAGACAAACAAAAACTAAAGGCATTCATGACCACTAAACCAGCCCGGCAAATTTTAACCACCCCCTTAAAATTTGAAGGGGGACTCTCTGAGGGGAGAAAAGAGAAACAAAACAAAAAGGCCAACTGCAACAAAGACTATTAAGGACCAGAGAACATCACCAAAAACTCCAACTCTACAGGCAAGATAATGGCAATAAATTCATATCTTTCACTACTCACTCTAAATGTCAATGGACTAAATGCTCTAATCAAAAGACACAGAGTAATAGAATGGATAAGAAAATAAGATCCATCTATATGCTGTTTACCAGAGACTCATTTTAGATCTAAAGACACCTTCAGATTGAAAGTAAGAGATGGGGAACTATCTATCATGCTAATGGGACACCAAAAAATAAAAAGCCAGAGTAGCCATACTTATATCAGACAATCTAGATTTTAAAATAAAGACTGTAACAAGAGATGAAGAAGGGGATTATATCATAATTAGGGGTCTATCCACCAAGAAGACCTAACAATTGTAGACATTTATGTCCCCACCATGGCACACTCAAATATATAAATCAATTAATCACAAACATGAAGAAACTCATTGACAATAATACCATAACAGTAGGGGACTTCAACACCCCACTTAGAGCAATGGGCAGATCATCTAAGCAGAAAATCAGCAAGGAAACAATGGCTTTGAGTGACACACTGGACTGGATGGACTTAACAGATATATTCAGAACATTTCATCCTAAAGCAGCAGACTACACAGTCTTCTCGAGTGCACATAGAACATTCTCCAGAATAGATCACATACTGGGACACAAATCAGCCCTCAACAAGTTCGAAAAGATTGAAATGATACCATACATGTTTTCAGACCACAATGCTATGAAACTTGAAATCAACCACAAGAGAAAATTTGGAAAGACAACAAATATTTGGAGATTAAAGAACATCCCACAGAAGAATGAATGAGAAAATTAAAAAGTACATGGAAGCAAATGAAGACGATAACACCACAGCCCACAACCTCTGAGATGCAGCAAAGGAGGTCATAAGAGGGAAGTATATAGCAATCCAGGCCTTCCTTAAAAAGGAAGAAACTTCTCAGATACACAACTTAATCTTATACCTTAAAGAGCTGGGGGAATAAAACCCAGCAAATTAAACCCCAAAATAGCAGAAGATGGGAAATGATAAAGATTAGAGCAGAAATCAATATTGAAACCAAAAATCAAACAGAAAAACAATAGAACAGATCAATGAAACTAGGAGATGGTTCTTTGAAAGAATTAACAAAATTGATAAATTCCTAACCAGTATGATCAAAATGAAAAAAGGAAAAGACCCAAATAAATAAAATCAAGAGTAAAAGAGGAGAGATCACAACCAACACTGCAGAAATACAAAAAAATGAAAAAAAAAAAACAATTAAAAAATGTGCTGTATGGTGACAGATGGATGGTAGTTACACCTGTGGTGAGCACAGCATAACCTATAGAGTTGTCCAATCACTATGTTGTACAACTGAGACCAATGTCATGTTACATGTCAACTATATATATGTCAACTATATTTCAAAAACAAAAACAAAAGGAGCAAATGAAAAGTGGCAACAATACATAATATAGTCTAAAGTGGTCATTTAGATACATGTTTTATCTCTGCTGAGATACATGTTGTATCTACTCCCTTTGCTCTTTTAGAAAAAGAAAATCATTTGAAAACTTGGGGTATATCATTTGCGGTAGGCATATAACTTTTAACATAAATCACAACTAGTTGAGACAAATGAGTTAAACCATAGCAACTGATAATCACCAATTCTAGAGAGGGATTATATGTATTCATACCATGCAAGTATCTATAAATTCATGGCAGTATGGTTGGGGAGGAAAAAAAAATACTGAATTACTCAGATTTTCCTCTAAAGCTTTTGGTAAGCATTTGAGTTTTGGGTGGGCGCATGACATGGTCAAATTTGCATTTTGGAAGGATTGCTATTGTATCATTCTGGAGAACTGAGAGGTATGGGGTTGGGACTATTAAGAAGGCAGACACTATAAAAGCACAGAGATCATGAATAAGGCTATTAAAATAGTCCAGATAAGATATGGTATGACCTACATTAGAGGAGAGACAGTAGGATTAGAGAAAGGATGTATTTGAAAGTCAGAAAGAAATACAGTGAATGAGAATATCAAAGGTGATTAAATATACAAGGTAAGTGAGAAGAAAGGGACTGGAATCCCTGGTTTGGTGTCTATCTCAGAAGACTGGATAAAGGGTGTCTTAGCTCAGGCTGCTATAACAGAATACCAGAGACTGGAGGGCTGAAGCAACAGACCTTTATTTCTCCTAGTTTCAGAGGCTGAGAAGTCCAAGATCAAGGACAGCAAGGAATGTTTTATTCTGAGGTTTCTTCTGTTGGCTTGCAGGTAGTCACCATCTTCCTATGTGTTCACATGACCTTTTCATTGTGGCCACTGGGGAGCGAGGAAAGCAAGCTCCTGGAGTCTCTCTCTTTTTTTTTTTTTTTTTTTTTTTTAGAGGGAGAGACTGTGAGCAAGTTGGGGAGAAAAGAGCAGAGGGAGAGAGGGAGAGAGAGAGAGAGAGAGAGAGAGAATCACAAGAATTTACACTCATTGTGGACCCCAATGCAGGCCCCAATCCCACGACCCTAGCATCATAACCTGAGCTGAAATCAAGAATCTGATACCCAACTGACTGAGCCACCCAAGTGCCCTGAGGAGTCTCTTCTTTTAAAGTCATTAATCCCATCATGAGGACCACATCCCCATGACCTCACCTAAGCCTAATTACCACCCAAAGGCACTACCTCCATATGCCATCACTTTAGGGATTAGAGCTTCATCCTGTGAAGTTTGTAGGAAACAATTCATTCCATAGCAGATGTAATGTGAAAACTGTGAAGTGCAATAGGGAAGAAAGGCAAATTTGCCCAGGAAGAATAGGGGAAAGACTAAAGAGTGTAAGTTTAATTTTAGATAGGAGGGTGTTAATTTCAAGTGCCTTTAGGAAATGCAGGTGACAATTTCTGGAAGACACTTGGTTATGTAACTGTAGAGTTTTTGAAAGTGTGTGTGTGGGTGGGTGGGTGATGTGGATTTATTTACTTGTTTATTGCTGGAAAACATATAGAGAAGCAGAACATGCATGATGGAAATGGGGCCATGGATGGAGCCCTTGGGAACCCTGAGACAAGGGCATACATAAAGATAGAGTGAAAGAGACAGAAGTGGTGGACGGATGGGATGAGAAACAGAAATCTATGTTGTCATAGAAACAAGAGATGTGATTGTCATCATCCAAAAAACATTCGAATAAGTATTCTATTCATTTGATTTGGGCATTAGGATGTAATCAGGGAACTTTTCCTCTAACAATGCCTCCATCTTGTACCAGGTTTTGTTAGATCTGCCCATCCTTTGTCCCAATGTGCCCAAGAACTACCCTGTTAATTTGCCTGCTACTCTAGTTCTGGTTCTGGGGCTACAGAGAAGGACCCTGCTCTGCTTTCATAAAGTTACCCCCGATAGTAGAACTCCAAGCTAACCCAGTACCTTTTGGGATACCCTCTTTGACTTGGGTTTGATTCTCTCTCACCTAGACCACCCTCTTGAATAAGGCTCCCATGACCACATGCTTCAGATGCTTCCCGTATTTCTGTGTCCAGCAAATTCCCCAATCCTGTCCCCTCCGTGACTGATCTGGCCTATTGCTTCTAGAGGGAGATCTCAGATCCTTTCTGGGTGCTTTATATATTGGACACATTTTGCTTTATGATCTACTTCTTAATCCTTTTGCTCCCTATAACTTTTGGAGAGCGTTTCTTCAGCAGAGCCTCCCAATTCCTTAGAATTGCTTTTTTAAGGCAATTACTGCTAGTGTTTGCAAGTCCAACCTTACTTTTTTAAAAACCAAAATGGAAAAAAAAAAGATAAAAGAATTCTCTTAAGCCCTGAGGAAGCATTATGGGAAGAGAGGCCAGGCTGTCCTGTGACTCTGCATTTTAAACAGGAGCCTTTCCTCATGATGAGAATTACCTTGGCCTGGGTTGAGCTTTCCCCATGGACCCTTTCCACTTAAGCTTTTCATTTAAAAAGTAAATTGGGATTATTGTATTCCCTCCCTTTACTTTGGAAGTAAAAATTTTAAATTAATTGTGGTCTAAAATGATACCAAACAGAGAGGTTCTGATAGCAGTCTGGTGCCCTCTTGTTTAGCCAGCAGAGATTTCTGTTATTGCTGCTGGGAATGGCTTGGCTGAGATATTTTTAATTTACATTTTTTTCTTCCTCTAATGAAGGATTGAATTATGACTTACTATAAAATCCCCCAGTGTCACGTTGTGGAGAGAGAGAGAGAGAGATGTTGACTGACTTCCTCTGACTTGATTGGAGTGGAGCTATTTATTGGAGCTAGGTTTTAAGTCACAGGGGTGGCATTCTGAAGGATTTTTGCTTTTAAGGCAGCACTATCCGGAAATGCCTTAAGCTCTGTTCAGAAGTCCTCACTTCAGCACAGTGGACAGTGTTGTAAAAGATAAAGACAGGCATTTCTGTACCAGTGGCTGGTGTAGCTCTATTGGGTTGTCCCTCTGGTAGGATCAGTCACCATGGTTCAAAGTCAGGAACTTCCCTGGCCCTTCCGATCCTGCCTCTGCCTGGGAAAATAGGGAAATCCCAAATGTCAGCCTCTGGATATAGCCATCACCTGCCAAGAGAACCATCTCCAATGGACAGGACAGATTTGTAAACAGTAACCCCTGTGCTATAACAATAGCTCTCTGCCTGCTATGTAGTGGGGATGGTAAAAATGTGGATGTTGCAGAATGTAATTACTGGCCTGGAAATTTTCCTTCTGTGGCAGATGGTAGGATCAAGAGCAAAGACAGACATGTCCTTTCTCAAGCCAAGGGCAATGGTTACACAATAGGCTTAGGTAACAGCCACTAGAGTAGACAGCTTTAGGTAAAACTCAGTGACATATAATGAAATAACTTCTTTGAAGCCAGACAGCTCACATGAAACATCTTTCGAGGATATTGGACTCGAATTCCACTATAAGTATGGGCTACCCAGTTCAAACTTCACGAAACAGAGTGGATGTTTCAGGTTTTCCTGGGTCTGGAGACAACTGCATTCTAGACATTTTCATATTTCAGGGAAAGAATTTTAAAAGAAAGAAAATAGCACCCAAACTGGGAGCAGAACTCAAGCATCTCAACCTTGGAATAACATTTACTCTCTGCCTCTAGTTTTCTGAAAACAGCTTTAACTGAAAAAATAGTTTTTGAAGTTGCCTATGAGAGAACCTGTCCTGAAGCTTATTTCACAATTTTGTTATTGCTGCAGCACCAACCAATATATGGTCTCTCAAGGTGCATGTTCATTTCTTTACACCCACCATATATATAACTGCTGCACCCCAGCCCGTGTAGCAGAGATAGAGCATTTTCCTGAGGATTGAATTAGACACGCTGTGGAGTTCAATTAATGCACTTTTTCTCTAAATACAATGATTTTTTCCCCCTAAGCACTAAGCCAACTAACACATGGAAAAGATCCTTTAATGTTTTGTAGAAAACAGTCCCCACTTGGTAATGTACACGGCAAGTTGAAAGATGGCGTTCTGGTTTTTCCAATCGCTTCAAAAAGACACACTATTTCCTATTTATTGTTTCTGTTTTGCAAAGCTCAGATTCCTAAAAGCAAGAGGGAGATAATTTCCTGAAGAAATTGAATTTTCTTTCTGAATAATTAAGGCCTTGGGAGTCCAATATTTAGAAAAACTACGAGCTTACAAAATAGGAAGATTAAGAAGAAACATTTTATTTTCTGGTGTTGTGCAATTTAAGCCTAAAAGCCAACTGAAAATTGTCTCTTTTCTCATATTGTTGCAGACATCAAATTGTTCACATCATAGGGTGCAGAAAAAGGTTTGCTGTTAGAGTTTTCTTATTCTTTCTGTTGGACTTTTGGGTCAGACAATCATTATTCATGAGGAGTAACGAGGGTCCCTCAACACTGCAAACTCAACAGTTGATTTGCCAATGAATGGCAAAGCCTTGATAATCACTTGTATTCAAGTTCAAGGACTAAGTATAAAACTAGTGGTGGAAGAGGGGTGGAGGCAGTTGTCCTTGATCTAGTCTTAAGTAAAGAGGTAGGAAGAGCAGAGCCAGATAAGTGATGCCTCCTTGGGAACCAGAAAGTTGATAAGCATGCACCTGTGTCACAATGATATCACTCAATGGTTACTATCAAGTGTGTGTGTTTCTAAGGATCTACCGTAATAGTTATCATGTGTCATGCTAATTTTTAATGAATTGAGAGTCCTATATTCTTACTTTGTTTTTGTTGAAAGCATTCAGCTGAGGATACCCCCATAAAAATAGATACCTAATTCCAGGGTTCAAAAGAGAAATAGATTTCAGATAAGAAAGTACAGTTCTGGGAGCAATTTGATTTCCTCAAATATAGCATCCTTCTACTATTTGTAGGGGACAGACTAGTGATGCGCATATTTTGTTTTAGTAGCGTTTTACCTAATGATACTAAGATTCTTTGGGCCATCCATGCATAAATGACAGGAGAGGAAATGGCCGTCATTCATCTTGTAATACGAAGAAAAGGAGAGTGGTCAGGGTCATGTTATCATTTGGAAATGAGGAGGTGCAATGGGATCTATGCAGCCCCTGTTCCTGTCCTGTCATTCTTTGCAGGTTGGAAAGCACGCTTTCCTCTTTGTTCCTATCAATCTGCAAAATAAACTGAGCTCCCGATCTTACTCAATCCTCCTGTCCCCTACAATCTTTACTTTAGGTGCTGAGCTATGATTTTATATCATTAATACTATTTAAAGATTTAAACTCTGGACAGTGTGCCAGATCCTATGTATCATGACCACCTCAGAAGCAAGGTGATTGGGCTTGGGGAGCAGGAAAAGGTCGAGTGAGTTTCTGCCCATGAATGTCACTTTCTAAGCATACATGAGAATGACAAATGCAAGAGACCTTTTCAAAATATAGTCAAATGATCTTTGTCGAACTACCCAGCTTAAATTTGTACTGTGTATCTGGGACTGATCCACTGTCTAACTGCTTGTAAATGGTTTCTCTTCCAAAAAGAAGTAGGTAATGAGAATTTTATTCTAGCAATTCTCCATCTCAGACAGAATTCTGTAGGAGGTGCTGCTCTCTTTCTACGATATTTAATCACTTGCTGAGGGTGTTTTCCCCCTGAAATAGGAGCTAAGGTTTTCATTGGAAACCGTTGAGTCCTGAGTTGGTTTTGAACGCTTAGCTACCTAGACGAGCTGCACCATTTTGAATTAGATTGCATGTTCCAAGTTTTGAGGTGTGTTTCTAACATCTGTGAAAGAGCCTGGGACCTCTGTTCTCTGCCGGCCCCACCTCACTGTGCCATGGCCATGCTCCATTCAGCAACAAGGAATGGGTTCTCTTGTGTTCAACAAAAGCAGGTCCTGAGCTGGGAGGCATTCTTATCTACTTCATGATTCCAGCTGGAATGTACAGGAACCACAAAAAAGTTTGTGGATTGTTCTTGCCCCATCCATGTCCTTCACTGTCCTGGCTTACACCTGCTCTACAAGGAATGTACTGCCAGTTGCCTACATGCAGTGGGAGAACTAAATAGGGATCTTCATAAATAGGAGAAACAGATGGAGGCTAGGAGCTCTTGTGAAGTTAAAAGAATTGTGTGCTTAATAGACTAAATGCTTAATAGCAGTAATAGCTGCCAAGTCACCACATAACTCACTAATATGCATGAACTGTAGCTGCAAGAAAGTGACTGCTTTCAGTCTCAAGGACTTTCCTAAAAATTCAAGGTTGTAAGAACCTAACCTAGAGAATAATTACTTGTCCAGACGTGATAACAGACTCTGGCAGAACAAAAATGACAGCTTGATTCACAGACAAATATAAGTCGGTCTTGGATGTCTGGCTTCCATTTTTCTGTGGAGAGATAGATGTCTTTAAAAAGCCTCAGCAGTGAACATCCTGTCAGTTTAAAAGGTCAGACACTGAAGTGTATCAGAAGAGATGATGCTGCACAGACCATTGAGAGAAAAGAAAATGATTTCATTATCCTCATTCATCTGCTATGGATTAATTCAGTTCCCATCATTGTGGCAATTAAGGTACTTTTGTAGAGCTGTCCTGACCCAGTTGAGGTGGAACCAGGTAATAAAAGGCAGTGGCAGGGAGGAGGGTAACTATGGCTGAGTTAATATTCCTTAGGAACAAATGATGTTTGGAAAAGAGTTTGGAGTTGATACATTCAACTGCATTTGATGAACAAAAAAGAGCCTAAATGACAAACAACCCCTAGAAATATTTCCCTCTATGTCAGAAAGTGCAATTTGCATCTTGAGTAGCCCGTGAGTCGCCCCAAGGCTTGGAAAAAATCATGTAAAAGATGTTTTGCTATTCACAAGGGACACGGTAGACATGAATGAGGGGGTAGAAGAATCCGAGGAGAACTGCGACCTTCCCGGGTCAAACACAGGGCAGCTTTTCTGCCGATTGGGCCTCCTCAGTAGCCAAAATGTAACATCTTGAAAGAGGACACATCAGATCCTCCTAAATTAGTTTCTTCTGATTCTCTGTTTGCTCAGTCACTCCAGCTCAAAACCTGTCACCATGTTTAACTACTTGTCTAGTACCCCTTATATTACTTGCCAATTTATATTCATTCTGTGTCCACTGCCTTCACAATGTCTTCTTTATCACTTCCCTTCTTTCCACTCCCACTTACACAGTCCTCACAGAAGCCCTCATTACTCCTCACTTGGACAACTGTAATAGCTTTCTAACTGTCTCCTCACCTACCCTTTCCAAGCCCTAATGCATTCTACTCGCGACTGACATATTAATCTTCCTAAAGTCTATCTTTAATCATGTCATCCCCTTGCTGGAAAATGTCAAATGTCTTCCCAGTGACTACAAAATTAAGTACTTAGTTTTCACCCTAGCATTCAAGGCTCCCCAGAGTAAGCCTTAGCTGATCATTTGTGCCTCATTTCCCATTAGTCTTCTAAGCCCCTTATGGTCAATCTAGACCATGAGCTAATCCTCAGCCACATCTTCTGAGCATCTCCCATTATGTTTCTACTCATTCTTGTCCTTCTTTGTAGAATGTCCTTTGTCCTCATTTTAGCTTAGAATCCCACCCATTCTGCAAGTTCAGTCATTAAATGCTTCATGGAACATTTCTGGACTTTCCCCTGCTGAACGTAATTTCTCACCATTATTTGTGCTTCTCTTTAAACACTAATCACAGTCCTGTGAAGAGTTAAAAAGTTGCAGGGACTTAGAGTAAGGAAATCTATTCAATTTTGTCTCTTGTAAATTGGAGCAAGAGTGTAATCTTTTAAAAGTCTCAGTTTGTGTAATAAAATTCAACAAATATTTATTAAGAACCATTTCTATGCTTGGACTATATCAGTGAACAAAGCAAATAGTTACCTTCTAAGGGGACATGAGGCATTTAAAAATATACAAGGTGGGCACCTGTGTGGCTCTATCTGACTCTTGATTTAAGCTCAGGTCATGATCTCACAGTTCATGAGTCTGAGCCCTCCACTGGGCTCCACGCTGACAGTGTGCAGCCTGCTTGGGATTCTCTGTCTCCCTCTCTCTCTAACCTTCCCCTGCTCATGCTCTCTCTTTCAATAAATAAAAATTTTTAAATAAAAATATACAAAGTAAATAAGTAAATTGTATAGCATATTACAAGTTGATAAGTAGGATTTAAAAAAAAAATAGGACAGAGTAAAGAGGACGGAAAAGGCAAGCAGATTGAAATTTTAAGTTGGATTATTAGACAAGGCCTTATTCCAAAGATGATATTTAAGCAAAGTCTTGCAGGAGGTACAAGAATTCACCACACATCTATCTGGGGAAATATAATCCCAGCAAAGGAAACAACCAGAGCAAAGGCCCTGAGGCCTCTGGTATTCAATAAAGAATAAAGAGTCAAGTGTGGCTAGGGTGAAATGAGTAAGGAAGAGAGGAGGAAGGAATAAGGTCAGAGACATAATGAGGACAGAGAACAGAACGTGGATGGATCTGCAGTTCATTGTAGAACATTGATTTTTCCTTTGAGTGAAATGGAAGCCATTGCAGGTTTTTGGCACATTGAAATAGAGGAGTGAAATGACCTGACTTGTATTTAAAGAGAATCACTCAGACTGGTCTTTGGAGTTAGACTGTGGCTAGCAAAAATGGAGTCAGGGAGACCTATTAGGAGTATATTGTATGACTCTGGCAAAAGACAATAGTGGTTTATGTAAAAGTGATAGCAATGGAGGAAGTGAAAAGTCGGCCAAATCTGGATATATTTTCAAGGTAGAACCAATGTGATTTTCTTCTCAATTGAAAGTGACATGTAAATAAAGAGAGGAGTTAAGAATAACTCCATGATATTTGGCCAAATGGCACAATGTAGTCACCACCAATTTAACTGGGGAAGTATGGGTAAAATAGTTCAGGGAGGAAGGCAAATATTAAGGGTTTAGTTCTGACCATAGCTGGAGTCTGAGTTCATCCAAGTTGAAAAGTTGAATATGCAGTTGGATGCATTTGAGTATAAAGTGGGAAAAATGAGTCTTATGATACTCAACAGAGTTGACCTAAAGATAAAATATAATAAGATTATATGTGCAAATTTTGTATTGTTTGTGTATGATACCCTGTGTTTCTTTTTATTATTATTATTTTGTATCTGTGTGTGTATTTTTATCTATTTTGTATTCTTAATCTTCTTGAAGCCAAAGCTCTGATCATGTGATTTGCTTTTCATTAATTTTGAAGAAAAAACATTTGTTGCTTATCTCCTGTTACAAATAAATGCATCTTTATTGCAGAAAATGTAGAAAATCACAATAGTCATAAGATACAAAGTTAAAAATAACCACCTGTCACAGGATCACCCAAAGGTAAAAGCTGTTTATATTTTGCGGAAGATCCTTCTTGAACTTTACTTGATTATTCCTTGGAGGTTTTGTACTTTTTGTATACCCCACCCCCCTCACACACACAATAATATTTATTATAATCCTTTGCTAATGCTTAACAATATTTACTCAAATGGACTAAAATTTGTATTTCAGGTTTGAAAAGAATAAGCCTTTGTTTGTTTGTTTGTTTTTAATGTTTTATTTATTTCTGAGAGAGAGAGAGACAGTGTGAGCAGGGGAGGGTCAGAGAGAGAGGGAGACAGAATCTGAAGCCGGCTCTGGGCTCTGAGCTGTCAGCACAGAGCCCGACGTAGGGCTCGAACCACATACTGTGAGATCATGACCTGAGCCAAAGTTGGACGTTTAACCTACTGAGCCACCCAGGTGCCCCAAAAATAAGCCTTTTTAAAAAAGACAAAGAATTCTGTGTTTTCCCGATCTTTGCAACTCTATTTCTTTGGGTACTTAAACTGAAACTTGAATCCAACATTTTTAAGTCACAAACAGATAATGTTTCTTGACTTCACATTTTCAATATGGAAAAATAATAGATTTTTCCCCAGAGCCCCCCATTAAGGATCATTAGGAATTGCTATATACCCACTGATAACCACTATATGGTTGGTTCTGTCATGAATTTTTAACTTCAAACATGAACCGATTTTATGTCTCAATTCTTACTTTTCTTTGTTTTTTTGTTTCTAATTTACACTGCCTAATTACACTGTTTGTGCCTTTTTCAATTTTTAAAAATCTTTTCTGGGGGCACCTGGGTGGCTCAGTCGGTTAAGTGTCTGACTTTGGCTCGGGTCATGATCTCACAGGTTCATGGGTTAGAGCCGCACATCAGGCTCTGTGCTGACAGCTCAGAGCCTGGAGCCTGCTTCGGATTCTGTGTCTCCCTCTCTCTCTGCCCCTCCCCTGTCATGCTCTGTCTCTCTGTCTCTGCCTCTGCCTCTGCCTCTGTCTCTCTCTCTCAAAATAAATAAACATTTAAAAAAAATTTTTTTTAAATAAAAATCCTTTCTGGAACAAAGCTTCAACCAGCCAACCAACAAACAAATAAACATATTATACCATGTAAGTACATGCTAGATATGCACTCCTGCTAATGGTTTCTGGCTCCCAAATGAGGGGGAGGAAATAAGATGTATGCACAATAGGGCAACTGCAAACATTCTTTTAATTCTGGATTGCATAGTTTTCAGAAAACATAATTTTGCTTTCTTAGATTTGTGTTTCGTAGACCAGCTCATTATGGAAAAAAAAAATTCCACATTTCTGCTATCTTTTGCTTTTCCAGTGAGAAAGGGAAAAAATAATGATTCATCAAAAGTTGCTATAAAATCCAGCACCTATGTTACCCAAACTTCAATATATATATTTATTGCCATTATTAACATTATGATTACATTTGTGTTTTCTGTAGTCATTTTTCTCAGTATTTATTATTTAAGATAAAAGCCTTTCCAACAGAATTCTGACAGATGTTCTATTTATAGTACTAAAATTAAGGCAAAAAACAATTTTAGTTCTGACTAATAGTTTGGTCACCCAAATAGTGTATACCAAAAAAGCAAGTGATCCATTAGTGACAAAAAAATTATCTGCAATTCCCCCACATTCTTTCTGTACAGATATAAAGAAATAATACTTATGGGGATAATGATGAATAGGTTTGAGCCTCTGCACAAAATACCACAAGGGCTTTGGTAAAATAAAATGTAATTCTAAGCCTAGGGTAGCAAAAGATAAGCACAGGCAAAGGAAATATGCCCACAGAACACAAACATCATCATAGAGTATTAAGGTAGCTCCAATCCAAATGTCCATAGTTCTAGAAATGAGCTCTACGTGTAAGTTCTTCAACTACCTGTCTTTTTGCTGCAGAGGAAATGCCTCACCATCAGTCTGAGAAAAGAAACTGAAGAAATGCTTTTGAGAAGGCAGCAAAATGTGATAAAAAGTCCTGCGATGAAGATTGCCATATTGGGTATTATATTATTTTAACACAAGGAATAAAAAAAAGATTAAAGAGTGACATTTGGGGAAATGAAGCCATAAGAAGTTCATATTTTAAAGAGCAGAGCAAACAGATGAAGTGTAAAGTGACAGTGTTATTATTTTTTGTTATTAAGATTATTGCAGCAGTCGCTTTATGTTTTGATTCAGTGTTTTTATTCATGCTGAAGCCTGGCTCTTTTGAACACTGGAAATGGCTAGATCAGAGGACAAAGGAGACGACTGTTCGTGAACCTAAATGTCATTGGCACTGAACCAATGGAGGCCACTAATGGAGCAGACAATTCATTCTCATTTCTAGATGGCTAAATTACCTGTGCTCCACAAAAGAAAAACAATAAAAAGACATACCGTGTGGCATCGCTTGCTATTTGAGATCTGGCAAACAAAGAATTCTGAGCGTCAGAGTGGCTGCGTTCTGGCAACAGGCAGCAACAGCAATGTGCTCCTGGTCAAACAAAATTCCAGCTATTCAGGGACTCCTGGGTGGCTCAGTCGGTTAAGCATCTGACCTTGGCTCAAGTCGTGATCTCATGGTTTGTGGGTTCGAGCCCCACGTCAGGCTCTGTGCTGACAGCTAGCTCAGAGCCTGGAGCCTGTCTTCAGATTCTGTGTCTCCTTCTCTCTGACCTGCCCTTGCTCATGCTGTCTCTATCTCTCTCTCAAAAATAAATAAAACATTTAAAAACAAATTCCAGTTATTCATTCATGTGACAGCTGCCTTTGGCCAATGTGTAAGGTCGGCATTGAGTAGGACTGCTTGTGAAAAATTCCCTTAGCATCCTTGGGGCAAGGAAAAGGAAGTCTCTGGTACCTGCTACCATCCTCAACTGTCATCCAAGGTCTTCCTCCATCGACTTGCATTATCATTCGCAGCAGAGAATCTAGGAGCATTTCAAATGAAGTGATCTAAATATGCTTAACTATATCTTTAATTTGGATTCAAAGGAAAGTTACTTAAAGGATAATGTCTATGGCTTCAGGGACACACATAGAAATAGAAGTAAATGGCTTTTCCAGTAGATTAAATGCCAAAACTAAATTGAAGGATTTGACATGCTGGGGAAAATGTAATTTATTACAAATATGCCATAGATTGTGGTGAGAGTTCCAGTAATAATAAGTCAAAGTCAGTGTTGATTTTAGTGACACATACTGGGGGTTTTTGTTGTTGTTGATGCTTTAGGTTTTTCATTTACCGAATTTGATCATTTTTTTCCTATATAAGCAACGGATGAATCATAGTTCTACAAGTGCTGCCTGAATTAATAAAGACTAATAATGCCATTTGTAAAATGGCCAAATATTTAAAAAAATGATTTTCAACTCTATGTCTACTGCCAAATGCAATCATATTTTAAACCAAACACTAGGTTTATTTTCCCTTCACTCAAAAACTGTATTCCAAATTACACTCTGAAAATTGGACGGTATATCCAGTAGAGGTGGATATAATCAACTGGAATATGTATTCCAATAGCTTATGAGCTGATTTTGTTCAGGGCTTGTTCAATTTTCTACTTGTCTCCTAGAAGTAATGTCAGAAGAGGGCTTCCTGGAAATATTTTTCTTATTCCATAGTCTATGGGCCAAAATGTCTTTTGGAAGAAATGGATGAGTATTTGGATTAGTATTTCAGGAACTGAAAGTATTCAGACTCCCATGCATTTGTTTGGAGATGAGCAAATGAGCATATCCCCTCCCCCACCACTTGCACTCCTCCACTACTACCACCAAAATGACAATACAACTGTAAAAAACATTGATAAATCTATAACAGGCCTGGCAATAAGAAAGACTGCCTTAAATGTCCAGGATAATTCGGAGAATGTCTGAAAGCTAGAAAACAGATGGGTTGTTGTTGACTGCAATCCAAAATACATGTAGGGAAAAGTTATCACAGAGAATAGAACTGCTTTCTAGAAAGTCTGAGTTAGGACTTAAAAAAGAAAAAGAAGCAGCAAAGCTAAGCCAAGCCAAGTGGTGAGGTAAACATGTGGTCAGCAAAGTCCTGGCCTGGTGATAGTAAGGGAAAGAATTTAGAGGAACGCAATAGGATGCAACATGTTGCAAATATGTTAGTAGAGAAACTGTGGAGTGTTGTGATGTCTCCTTCCTCAGCCTAATGGCATAAAAGGCAATTGCTACAATCCTAGATTCTAGGGGCAGCCTCCTCATTCCACATGAACGGCATTGACCCCAAGCTTCAGGCAAGCCTCCAGGAGGAAGTGGTGAGACAACCAGGTGCTGTGTCTTCCTCATCTCTTGTGCAATGATCTCTACATCTCTGTACAACCTCTTTTCTGGCAAATAGTGAACTAGGATATAATAAATGCTAAAAATTCAAAGTTCAGAGTCACAATCTCTGGTTTGATCCAGATTTTACAAGTTAGCATCTGTGCAACAGTGAGCAATTACTTAAGCTCTCTATTTCACTTTCTTTATCTGTAAAATAGGGGGATATTGGCATCTCCACTTGGGGTGATTATGAGTATTCTGTAAGCTAATCTACGTACCCACCACATAGGTAAGCATTGTGTCCATTGGTTTTGTATTATTGTTATAAAATTATGATTTTTAATTTGGAAGAAGGAGTTGAGGAACTTAGTGTAAAAATATGGACATAGAGAAGTAAAAGAAATAATGAAATAAAAGTGACAAAAGAGAATAAAAGAGAAAGAACATTAAAAGATGTGGAAGACAGGTTCATCTATGTAATCAGATTTCCAGTAGCAAGTGTGAGAAAATAATCAAGGAAATAGTAGAAAATTTCTATGAGCTGAATATCTCTGCTATTAGATAAAAAGAAACTCCTGGGTACAAAGGAACGATACAAAAGAAAACACAATAACTATTTTGTGAAATCTCAAAACTCTAAGATTTGAGAGGGAAAAAAGAATTTTAACATTTTTCAGAGAAAAATATAGCTTACCTACACATGAATGAAAACCAAACTTGCACAAGGTTTCTTACTGTCCATATTGGAAGCTGGAGGTCAATGCATTACCTTCAAAGTGTTGCAGAAAAATGACTTTAAAACAAAATACTGTTTCTAGATAAAATATCAATCAAGCAGTGAGGTAAGTGTGTGTGTGTGTGTGTGTGTGTGTGTGTGTGTGTGTATGTGTGTGTATAACATATTTTCAAGCATACAGTGAGGCAGGACTCACAGGTCACACACACTGTAAGACAGAATACTTATTGGAAGATACACTAAAGCAAAACCAAAAATGAATTGAAAATGAAAAGTGAGATGTGAGAGACAAAGAACCAAGGAACAAACCTAGGATTCTGATGAAAAGACATTCTGAGTTGTCAGCTTATTAGTTAGAATGTCTTCAGCTACAAGTAGTAGAATGCCCTAACTCAACTGGTTTAAATGATAAAAAAATGTATATATTATTTCAAAAATCAGAACATCTTGAATCGGTGAGGCTCCCGGATTGATTAATTCATTGGTTCGATTTTGTCACCAAAGATCCAATTTCTTTTCAACTTTCTACTCTGTCACCTTCTGTAAAGCTCCCCCACACCTAATCACAAGTTGGGCAAAGCACTTCAGATATCACATTTAGATGTGAGCAAGTCCAGCTGAACAAGAACAGAAAAGAAAAAAAGGAACTCTTCCTCTCTGTTCGTTCCTTCTCTCTTTTTTTAATAAGTGAAGAAAAATTAAAATGTGCCTTTTACATATTTACCCATTTTTCAATGGCCAGAACTGTGTCCATGTATATTCCTAAACCAGTCACTGGCAAGAATAAGATTATCATTATGATTTTAAACAAAACAGAAGTTTTCATGAGTGCATGTATATCCAAATTCATCAAATAGTGTACAGTAAATACGTGAGGATTTTCTGTATATCAATTATACATCAATAAATCTTTAAGAAAGTTTTAAAAAGACAAAACTGAAAATGACCCTTTGAGTCACATGGGAAAGAGATGGCTGTTAGACTAATATTCGTTATTTACAAATGAAATTGGTTCAGATGTAAATTTACAAACTAATTGGTACAAATTAGAACCAAAATCTAGTAAGTTCCATAAAGAATATTCATGCAGAGCCTGGGTGGCTCCATTGGTTGAGCATCTGACTCTTGACTTCAATGTGCATCATAAACTCACAATTGAGTTTGGGCTGTGTCAGGCTCTGAGCTGACAGTGGAGGGCCTGCTTGGGATTCTCTCTCTCTCTCAATCTCTCTCTCTTTCTCTCTCTCTCTCTCTCTCTCTCTCTCTGCCTGTCCCACACTTGCACTCTCTCTCTCAACAAATAGACTTAAAAAAAAAAGAGTATTCTCAAGAATAAAATTGATACCATTATACAAATGTTATGATTAAGATGATCATAATTAATGATGAACAGAGGAAGCAGATGCTTTTTCTGTCAATAAGATGAGAGGTAGGGAATTAAAAACTCCAAAAAAGAAAGAAAAAAAAGTGTAAGTTCATGGTTCAGATAAGAAGCATAGTAAAATGTGGCCTCAGATTGAGCACCTGATGGAAGTATATGACTCAGAATATCCTGAACAAGAAACCCAAACCTTACTGGTCAGGTAATTTAGAAAAGCCTGACAGATACTTGAATTAATGAGTGGTCATTTCGGATTTATAATAGATACAATCTCTAATTAGGTCTTGTTTGTTTTACTCAGAACATCATTTATCTCTTTTATAGGAAATTGAATTTGAAGATCAATCTTTCTCAATCAATTTTTTTTTGGAAAAACATCCTGAAAGTAAATGTAAGTTTTTAAAGTTATTCCTTAAACATTTTGTTGACATCTGACTCAGTTTTACTCCCTAGAAACAAGCTGTTTAAGCAATATGCACTTTGGGGCGCCTAAGTGGCTCAGTCAGTTAAGCTTCTGACTTCAGCCTAGGTCATGATCTCACAGTGATTCTGAGCCCTGTGTCTTCACTCTGTGCTGATAGCTCAGAGCCTGCAGCCTGCTTCAGATTCTGTGACTCCCTCTCTTGCTGCCCCGCCCCCACTTATGCTCTGTCTCACTCTGTCTCTCAAAAGTGAATCAACATTAAAAATGTTTTTAAAGAAATATGCAGTTGAAACAATAACACCAAAACTCAAGCCATAATTCCTAACTTTAGAAACAACTTATAAGAACTAACATCTATTGTGTTGAAGAAATATTAAAGTTCAGGTATATTTTTCAGACTTACTACAGTTTCTTTGCTGTAATTAAATTTAAGTAAAATTAAATGGATTATATATTTGTAAAATTATCAGGTCTTTGGCTGTAACATGTCTGCATAGCTATGTGTTACACATATCTAATTTGGGACCCTCAACTAAACTGAGCTCTATAATAAAAGTTGCTCTCCTTTTTTCATTGTAACTTTTCTACCTCTGACTGTGTGTTTGGCTCATTAAGAGACCTTGGGTATTGCAAGGGATGATCCATGGAGGCCAAAACCTACCAGCTGACCTCATGGGACCAAACAAAGGAAACATTGCCAGTTTCTGCCCTCCTGATGACTTCCATCTACTTGCGCCCCCACACATACACAAACATACTCACCCATACTTGGAGTAACCAAGTTTCAGAAGATGAATTAGAAATCCTACAGAGGGACAGATTAGCAAATAAAGCATGAGCAGTATATTATATCTAGAAAAGTTCAAGTTCAAATTTTTGTTAGTGAATGAACAGAATGATTTCACTCATATGTGGAATTTAAGAAACAAAAGAGATGAACATAGGGGAAGGAAGGAAAAATAAAATAAGATAAAAACAGAGAGGGAGGCAAATCACAAGGGACTCTTACCTATAGAGAACAAACTTGAGGGTTGATGGGGAGGGTGGGCTAAACGGGTGATGAGTATCACTTGTGATGAGCATGGGGTGTTGTATGTAAGTGATGAATCACTAAGTTGTATTCCTGAAACCAATACTACACTCTATGTAAACTAACTTGAATTTAAATAAAATCTTGGAAAGAAAAAAAAAAGAATGAGTTAAAAGGAACTATACATTTAGGACTATGAGTATCAAATAAGATAATTTAGGTGCTACACTAACTAAAACCACTTCTATATTTCCTATCTCATGCAAACTTTATGAAGTAATCTATGTAAAATTACTTTGGAAAAAATGTAAAAGAATACTTTAATTATCATAAGATATTTCAAATATAGCTAGAGTGTGAGATCATTTAATTTATAAGAAAGTGAAAATGTTTCTTAATTTATCTTAAAACCACAAATTTAGAACTACACACCATGATGTCTAATTAATGTCTCTTTTTTCTCACCTCTTTTTAGATGAATGAATTATAATCAATTTCAGTCAGTCTTTATTAAACATAGTAACAATGAGATCTTCTTGCTTCAGGGAAGGCTTGAAGCTTTTTTTTTTTCTTTTTTCCTTTCAACTATCTACAGAGAAATATCTAAAATATTTCTCAGTTATGTCCCTTCCTACCACTTCCCTTAATCTTCCTCCTGGGCTTCATCAGTACATCATATCCAAACTAATAGCATCTCAGTGCTCCTGGGTCCATTGCCTATCACTTCATCCTTGTCATGGCTAGTAAAAAACAACACTATTTTTGAGTATTTTAAGTAAAATACTTTTGAGTATTTATAACAGAAACAATAGAAGAAAGAAATTGTAAAAAGAGGTACAAGAACTGGAAAGAAGAAGGCAAAGTTATTGTTTATGGATGAATTAAAAAATATCTGTGGAGCTGGAGCCAGACAGTGCTTAAAGTAGGAATGGAAGTCATTCCTACTTTTAATTTCTATTGCTCCATTTCTGGAAGTATCCTGATGACTGTTATGGGGTGATCCTCTTTCATCTTCCTTTTCTCCTCCGGAGATAATCCTGATGTTCCTCCTTTCCACAAAAGGGTGTGTAAAGAGATAACTGTAATGAGAATTGTTATTAAGCTTTTAAGATGCTAGTTGTACATAGAATTAGGAAAAACAAATCAAAGTAGTGGTGCTGTAAGCTGTTAAAAGAGACAGAACATTGTTTGTTCTTAGGTTTTCTTTTGAATCATTTTTCTATATAGTTGGTATGTTTCTCTTAATTAACATTTTTCATATAGGATATGACCTGGTTTCTTGTAAATTTACTAATCTGTCATTACTTCATGGGAATGACACAGTTAAAGTCTTTCTCTGGCATTATAAATTGTTTATTCCTAAGGCTTACCTTACTGTCCAATCCTATATACTACAGTGCTAGCTACCTTTTCAAATAGCCCCCAACCAAACCATAATAGAGAATAAAACAGCAAGTACTCCTTAGAGAGTGGGCTGAACAAGATTGTTTAGACAATAACCAATGTATGGTCATGGCTACAGTTTGATATAAATATATATTTCAGTCAATCTGAGTATAACTTTTCTCATTTCTCCAACATTATGATAATGTGCATATCAAGAAAGACTCTTAATTGTACTCAGAAAGAACCTTGGGTCCTCATTTGACTTTTATAGAAAATCCTGGTAGTATCCAGATAAGTAGCCCGTATCACAGGTGGAAAGAGTCTGAGAAAGCAAGCTCATAGCGTCTTTATTTGGTGTGCAAGTCTGGGTTCTAAAGAGAAACAGAACCCTATATATATAATGAACGATATACATAATGTATTTTAAGGAATTGGCTCAAGTGATTATGGAGACTGAGAAGTTCCAGTACCTGCAGTCAGTCAGCTGGAGACCCATGATGTAGGTCTAGTCACAATTTTAAGGCCTGAGAACCACCAGGAAAGCCAGTGCTGTAATTCAAGTCTGAAGCCAGTGGGCTTGAGATCTAAGGAGAGCCAATGTTTCAGTTCAAGTTCAAAGGCAGGAAAAACTGATGTCTCAGCTCAATAGTAAGGCAGGAGGAGTTCCCTTCTATTCGAGAAAAGGTCAGCCTTTTTGTTTTACTCAACTGTTTGGATGCACCCTCCAACACTAGGAAGAGCAATCTGCTTTACTGTCTACTGACTCAAATGTTAATGTCATCCAAAAACACCCTCACAGATGCAAGGTGTCCAAACAATGTTTGGCCAAATCTCTAGCCCAGTCAAGCTGACACATAAAATGAACCATCACAACTAGGAAAGGAGTTCTGTTTCCTGAAGGACTCATATGGCAGAAAATTCCTCATACATAGACAGGAGAATCCATAGACATGGCAGTGAGCACAACTTCATTTGTACAAATAGTCTACTCATTTGTGTGACCAACATCAATATGCATTCTTTTTTCTAATTAGTACACATTAAAGAAGAAAAACTCCTGCCTAACATAATGCAGTTATCCCCTGCAATCCAGAGATACAATTGGTCATTTAAAATTTTGGACGGCCCATGTTTTCTTCATTTGCTCCATTCAGCACCAAGGTAAAGATTCTGGGTCATGTCTATATCTCTGTTAGTTTTCTTGAAATCCTCTCTTAATGATGGATAATCCATGAACTAAATTGTAATGTTGTTCATCATCAACACATCACATTTAAAATATTTGGATGGATGGGGCGCCTGGGTGGCTTAGTCGGTTAAGCGTCCGACTTTCGCTTAGGTCATGATCTCGCGGTTCATGGGTTCTGGCCCCGTGTCGGGCTCTGTGCTGACTGCCGGATCAGAGCCTGGAGCCTGTTTCAGTCTGTGACTCCCCCTCTCTCTGACCCTCCCCTGCTCACGCTGTCTCTCTCTCTCTCTCCTAGGAAAAAATAATAAATAAATAAATAAATAAATAAATAAAAAATATTTGGATGGATGGAAAAAAAGGGATGAGAAAAGCACAAGAACAAAAACTCACATTAATTTTTCTAAAAAACGATGGCAGGGATTCAAATTCAGTAGAGACAAATTCTTAGAAGCATTTCCTCTTTGACATTAAGATTTCTAAGTCATTAGCATATGCAATCAGACTGGGGAGCAAAAATATTCTGAGAATCATGGGCTGTTAAGTTAATCAGTGATGGTAACTCTATCAAATACTCCTTTGAAGTGTTTCAATCATTTCACTTGTTTGCCCTTCCAATCTACCCAGGCCCACCTCTTTCTCAAGTCACCTCAGTATTACCAGTCCCATAGACACTCTGTGCACGTGAAACCTGTCGCCCTGGGCCTGTATCGTGTCCCTCATGCTTCCTGCTCCCAGAGCTTCTCTGATGCTGTGTGATGTACCATGCAGGAACCTGCTTAGCAATCATACATGTGCGGTCCAGTAGTTCATGGGCCACCTTTGTCTTCTTTCAGAGGAGGGGGAATAGAGACATGCTTCCACTATTTTGCCCCAGAAGGAACATTCTGAGATGCATTGTGTAAGTAAGATGCAGGTCTTAGTCCCATTTGCCCACAGTGGTAGCTAACTGGAAAATACACATTTGTTTTATCTTCAACTCATTCATTCCACTTTATTTCTCTTGTCACTTCTTTCTGCTCCTAAGTTCACTCACCAAACAAATAGCCAACACAAGTTTTTGTTCTAAGTCTCGCTTTGAAGAGTATCCAGGTTAAGACACAAAATACATATATTCCCATACCTTGGTTTTTGGAACTCTGTATATATTGACTATGGGAGTATATGTATTGGTTTCTGGCTTAGAGTATAGTATATACTTTGTAAGATGATGCTTTAGCTTCACAATTGTTTGCAGCCGACACTACAATATATTTTAATAAGGCAATGTTCTGTTATATGCAGCCATCTGTTTCTGGGTGAAGCAGTAGGGGGTGAAACTACAAAATCTGAGAATAGTCATTTTATTGGCTTAACTGTATTTTAGGCATAATTCTAAGTACTTATCAATGCTATGTGAGATATTATTGTGTGACATCAGGCCTTCAGTAATTCCATGGATGGTTGTTGAAGTAAGTACAGTAGATGGGTAAAGAAAGTCCTAAAGAAAGTCAAATAATAGCTATCTGTTCTAATATGGAAAAATTGAAGCTCCTTTCATGGTCAAATGTGTCACATGGAATCAATGGCCTTATACCCAGTGTCTGGATGTCCCACCAAGAGTAAGGTTTGATTAGCTGGTGCTGTTGACAAGGGGATACTCATCAATAGCAGTAGCTTCCTTGGCCTAGTGGACATTTCCTAAAGGAAATCCATGTTATTGAACCCAGGCCTGGTGTTCATTCTTTCTACCATCTTCCCTTCAAACCTGCTCCTTTCTTCTTCTGTTGTTAAATACTCACTTCTGGTACCTGGTTTTATATTGGTGTTCTTATTTGCAAGTTACAAAAGCTGCCAGGGTTCCCAATTCAAAGTCAGAAGCTTGTTAATTTAATCACCACAGTCTAGGTCAATTATCTACTCCCAAAGTGCATGAGAGCCTGGGAAAGTGAGTGTCTGCTATTTTCAGCTGCTATAGCGGGAAGCAGTCTCACTAGTATGGGAATTCCCCAAATATAGAAGAGAGTTCTCAGATGTTCACTGGCCAAATAAGATAACAGATTTCTACAGCTACAGTATCCAGTTTGTTGTCATCGATGTGGCTATTGTTTTTGTTCAGGTGCATACTCTTCCTTTCAAGAAGAATAATTCTGCCTCAGGTTATTTAAAGCTGAGAAACCTGCACCTGCACCCAATGTGCAGGTAGTATATAATAAAGACAGAATTATATTTCCTAATTGGATCATCATCCTTTTGCCAGGCACTGCATTAAAGTTAGGAATACGGAGGGCTTAAGACAAACACAGCCACAGCGCTCAAGGATCTTATAGTCTACTGAGAGGGGATCAAGCAATTGATTGGTTAATTATATTTGCAACAACTTCTCTGGAGGATAAATATAAGACAACATGAGAGAAAATAATGGAGAAAACTGGCTTGTCCTTTACAGCAGGATCATTGAGGGAATTGCATTTACAATGAGTCCTGCAAAAATACAAATAAAGAGGCATCAAAAGAGGAGGTAGGTTTGTGCCAGAGTCACATAATCCCTGACTATTATCCTTTACTAGTCAAAGAGCTTCCTATTCCTTTATGTTTATTTAATAGAGGATACATAAAGTTATTTATAGATTATTGGTGTTCATGCTGGGCTTGACTTAACTACAGTCTATAATAAAATAAAATAAAATAAAATAAAAAACACATTTTCCGCAGAAAGGGATGGCCCATATGGAGGAATGATATTGTTCCCTTGTCCCAGCATTTCTATGAAAATGGATCGCTCCAACTTATTGGACAGGAGGTTTTGTCATCTGATGTAGTGGCAGTGCTTCCCTCAATGAGAGCCTAATGTACCATCGGAATCATTGCTTTGCTGCAAATAGAAAGTTGAAATTGTGCTGATATTTTACTCCCTCTGCACTTTCCATTTTGGCAGCTTGGCTTTCTGGCTGGTTACTTTAATCATTTTAAGTGCTTGAACTAAGAACTCATTTAACACTTTCCATTAATAAAGAAAAATGTGGTCCAGGAATACCCAACTTAGAATCTTGGAGGTCATATAGTTTAACCTCCATCCAATTCAGGGAACTCTGCATCACTTGTCTGACAGGTGGTTATTCAGGATCTGCTTAAAACCTTCCAATGATGGAGAATTCTGTAACTTCACAAGACAAGGAAGACTCCCGACGCGGTTGAACTAGCAGAATCTAAGACCTGGACATAATACATCTGTATCTGTTAGGATAAGTTCACAGGCAAGTGACAGGAGATTCCAAACGAATGGTGGTCTAAACACACTAATACTTTTAAAAAAATTATTTTATGTAAAAAATGTCTGGCAGTTGGCAGTGAAGGGCTACTATGGAAACCCCACAAAGTCATCAGAGACTCAGGGACTTAGACCCCTTCAGGTCCAGGCTGCCAAACCTAAGCTTTTATCTACAGGGACCCAGATGGCTGTTTGAGCTCCAGCTATCAGGTTTAATTTCCAACCAGCATGAAGATGAAGGAGCTGTCTTTTCAGAAAGATTATAGGAAGCTGAAACACAATACTTCTATATATGTCTCACTGTCCAGAATACAGTTATATGCAATGCCTGATGCAAAGGATACTGAGAAATGCAGTCTTTAATCTAGGCAGTCATGTGCCAAGATAACAGGTGTAGGTCCACTTACTAACAAAGATGGGGAGAGTGTGGTTTGGAGTAGCCTAGGGGTTGACAAAATTTTTCTGCAAGGGACCAGATAGTAAATATTTTCAGCTTTGGAGGGTATTAGATCTCAGATGCATATACACAACTCCACACTGTAGTGAGAGAACAAACACAGCCAGTACATAAGCAAATGAATGTGGCTGTGTTCCAATAAAACTTTATTTGCAAAAAAGCAAGTAGTGGGCCAGATTTCACCCAGTTGCTTACTCACCCCTAGGATAGGAAAATAGAATGCTGTGACACATTGATTAACATATCTAAAGATATGTATTTTGTTAATAAACTTTGTCTTATTGTTGGGTCACATTTATATGTAGGCAACTAGATCTTTGATTCTTTTTTACATGAAATGCAAATTAAGCAGTGGTTCTTATTTTTTTTAAACCTTACATTTGTCTTTACTGTGTTCTCTCTTTTCTACCATTAGTAAATTTGTTAAGCATGCCTACACAGTGTCTTTCAGATGGTTTATGAAAATGTTGAACAGGACAGTGATATGCATGTTCCTGAGATTTCCTTCACTGTTCAAGAAATAAGTATTAATTGAACATCTATTATATGGCAGACACTAAATCATTATTATAACTATAACAACATCGAGGATGGAATGCTTGCCCTTGAGCACTGCATAGTATAATTCAGTCGTTAAAACTTGCCTGCAAATCAGATTCATCCAGGGAGTTTGATCAAAGTGTGTATTCCTGGAGAAAACCCGGATAATTTTAATTCATTTGATTTATTGGGGTGGGGGTCAAGCATCAAGACATCTTTATTTGTAATAGCACATCCCAGTGGTTCTGATAGAGTCCACGATTTGAGACATACTGGCCACTAAGTTCTGAAAAGGGCTGTCAGAAAGATCAGTTTTTGTATCTTGCCTACAATGGTATCCTGAGACGCTTTACCAAATGCCTGGCTAACATCAAGTACACTCTATCTAGAACTGGCCTCTGATTTCCAAGACAAGTATTCCAGTTGTTGTTGTTGTTTGATGTAAGATTAATTGGTCTTCAGTTAATCTTAATGAACAGTGATTGCCTTATTCTTTTCTAAGTAATCACAAGTAATAAATGTTACTAGTTACTAATACTTACTCTGTATCCTGGCGTAGCACTAAACACACTTTGTACTTATTGCCTTTATATAACAATCCCATGAGGTAGTACTATTAATATTAATATTTAATTATTAATATCAATTAATACTATTAATATTAACCAAGTTTTACAAATAAATAAATTGAGGAATACAGAGCTTAATAATTGCCGATGGTCACAACTCTTACAAGAGTTGAGCTAGACAAGCAAAGTCTTTGTTGCCATAGAGGTTTATGTTTCCACCAGGAAGAAAATATAAAGAAACAAACAAGATTAAATATTTATTAATTCAGAACCCAATATGTAGGTGTTTCAGGTGAAATATATTTAAGCCTTAAAACTCTGAAATGGAGGGATGAAATCACTTGTTTTACTGATGAAGAAATTGAGATTTGTACCCTAATCTCATTGAGTCCACTCCTACCCTTTTCCAACATACTTCCAACCATACCATCCAGAGTTATGGTTAGTGCAGTGTTGCAGATGGAATGTGAAGGAGGACATTGACAAATGACAACAAAATGAGCACTTTCTAGATGCTCATCAGTGTTCTACATATTGAGAGGCATATGACTGAGTAACCAGCCATTCATTTCTGCCTTCTTAGCATTTAGAATGTAGTTCAGGAAATAAGATTCATCTTCTCTCATATACGAAACCTAACTCACATCAGAACATGAATGCTAAGTGCCAAATAGGAAGATCAGATAATAAAAAGCATAAATTGTCAGAGGGAGGAGCCATCCGTCTTTGCTGTACACTGTGATCTTTCTTAAAGCAAATATCACAATATCCCTTACATGTTTAAAGTCCTTGGGCTGCTTTCTGGGGCACCTGGGTGGCTCAGTTGGTTGAGCTTCTGACTTCAGCTCAGGTCATGATCGGGCAGTTCGTGGGTTCAAGCTCCATGTCAGGCTCTGTGTTGACAACTTCTGTGTCTCCCTCTCTCTCTGCCTCTCCCCAACTCATGCTCTGTTTCTCTCTCTCTCTCAAAAATAAATAAATGTTAAAACAAATTTTAAGTCCTTAGGCTGCTTTCAATCAATTCAGGGCTGTGTACAAACCCCTTGGTGTAGTGTAGGAGGGGCCTTTCCTGACCTCATTTGTCCTTACTTTTCCAATCCTGCTTACCCTTCTCCAGTCCACCTTGGTCCATGTGTTAACTTTTCCAGGAAGCCATCTTTGATGACATTAGCTCCCAATCTTTGTAATGTGGGTGCACTCATAGAATCATGGCTACATTTCTCTCATAGCTCATAACACTGAACTAAGCTTTCTTACTATTTATGCACTCCCCTTCTCTGTGCAGTTTTGCAAACTTAAATTCCTTCTAAAAGACACTTTTAGTAGACACGGTAGGCTGCCCACTCAATACCCATTAACCCAGTCTTCCTTGTCAACACAAACTAGCTTTATCTCAGTATCCAGCTTTCAGGGAAAGGGACTATAGTCCCAATTCAGGAGTCAATCCTAGATTAGTATATTGGTTTACTGCCAGTAATTGGTTTAGGGATGGAAAAGTGACACAATTCTGGCCAACAGGACATGAAAGGATGTCAGCTAGATGGTGAGAATTTCCTGGAAAGATTTCTTCACTTTTAAAAAGTGACACAGAGCAACAGACTTCTTTCTCTGGACATTTTAATGTCTGGAAGCTCTGAAGTAAAATGTGGCAACAGAAATAAATAAAGAAGTTGGGTTTTCTAGGTCTTCATTCAGTGGATGAATTAACAGATTCTAGAGCCACCCTGCCTTAGAGCTTCCCGTCTTGTTACCTGTTGCTAAAAACAACCTAAATGATACAAAATTGACTCTCTTTAATTTTTTGCATTCTCTTATTTATAAACAAGCTGCAAGATTAAAATGGTCGATTCTCTACCTATCCATCAGGACTGGGTTTTTCAAACAATGGTTTGTGAAAATTCAAGAATTTAAGATTATTCAGGGAGATGTGAAAGTCAGCAATGTTATCTCCTTGAATTTCCACTTTTAAAATAAAGCAGTGCAAAATTGTATATTTTTATTTTCAATACAATAATTGGAGAACCTCCAGATACTTATGAGATGTGAATCTAAGGCAATTAGGAAAGCCCAAGTAAAATAAAGTTGTTGATGATTTAGCTATTTTAGTCAACCTCTTATCCAATTTAATGTTGATGCCATTATGATAATTTTTGGTTTATGTTGTTTTATTTTTAACAATGCATTATCTAATTTACACCTGCAATGAACAATTGGATAGATCCAAGAGAAATTAGGAATGCCAATGCTGAAGTACAGGTTGATGAGAAGTGTAACAGTAACTGCAGATTTGCCTCAGTGTCATCTGCACAAGGTCTACCATCCGCCAGTTACACTTCTCTGCTCAAAATTCTGCTCAGTACTGAAAGATGCCCCTGGTACTTTGAAAATTAAACAGATAAAATCTAGCGATGATTATATCTAATTTCATTTATGGGGGATAAAAACTCTTCATACCCACAATCTGTTACTTGAAGAGAGGAGCTTATAAATCATAGTTTTAAAAACTTTCTTTTTATTTCGTCATTTAAAAACCTGGAAATTATAGGAATAAGCCATTGATTTTTTGATGTGTAAAATGCAGAATGCTAAACAAAGTCATGAAAAGTTTTGTATGCTTTTATGTTGTATATTCTAATGACATCTAGAATTGAAGTGTAGAGAGTTTTGTGTCATTTAAAATGCTCTTTTATTTAGATATAACTGTAGACTTAAGAAAAGTTTGCAATGTAGTCCAGAGAGTACCCAGTATGCCCTCACCCATCTTACTCTTATCTAACCACAGGACAGTTATCAAAGATAATAAATTAACATTGGCACAACACTATTAATTAAACTAGAGACTTTAGTCAGATTTCAGCATTTCCCATAAATGCCCTTTTTCTGTTCCAGGATCCAATCGGGATCTCAAGTTGAATTTATTTGTCATGTATCCTTGGTCTCCTCTAATCTGTGACAATTCATCAGTGTTGCCTTGTCTTTCGTGACCTTCAATTTGGGTTTGTCTGATGTTGTTGCATGATTAGATTGAGGTGATTCAGTATTGGGAAGGATAGATAACACAGAGGTTCTATGTACCTGTCAGAGGGTAGATGCTATCACCATATATACCTGTTATATTAATTTTGATCACTTAGATAATGTAGTGTCTGTCAGGTTTCTTCACTGAAAATTACTATGTTCCCATGCATAATTAATAAATATTTGGGGGAAATGCTTTATAATTAACAAATATTTAAACGGAAATAGTTATCCTGCTTCTGAATAAATTCACTCACTAATTCTAGCAGCCAATTAGTAGGTCTACTTGTAAAAATTATTACTGTGGCATCCCTTCTCCCCATTTATTTATATATTCAGCGTCTTATGTATAACTGTAAGGACTCATGGGTACTTATGTTATTCTTTGGTCATAATGCAACAGTATTATTATTTATTTTGTTTTTCTGTTTGCACCAACTCAGGCCACCATGAGTTCATCTAACACCTCTGACTCCAATATATCACTGTTCATGCTGGCCTTCTCCCCTTGCTTGCCTGTAACTTCTGTTTTCCTAGAGCGAGAAACTTGGCTCTCATTACACCAGCACAGTCCCTAATTGGTTCAAGTGCAGCATATGTATAGTTTCAGAATTGATAGACAATAAATGTGAAAAACACATTTACTAACTAGAGTGCAAAGGTAGTGTAAAATTAGTTCTGTCTTTAGCTTTATATGATCTAATAAAATCATATTTTTTTCAAACTTATTTATCCAAGTTCATTTCTCCTCCACCATCTTTAATCATTTGTAATGTAGTTGGTTTCTTTTGTCACAGTTGGCATTTCATCTTTCCCCTCTCATCCTGGTTGATTTTTTAAATTTACATATAAGAAAACCTACTCTTTGTGGAGTATTGTTCTATGGGTTTTGACAAATGCACGGAGTCATAGATGCACTATACATAGAATAATTCCATCACCTTAAGAATTCCTATGTGTTATTCTTTGTCAACTCCTTCCTTCACCTTCCAACTCCTGGCATCTATTCCATTCTGGCTTTGGTTCCTATACATATGCTTTTTCCAAAGTACCATAGATGTGGATTTATACAATATGTAACATTTGAGGTCTGGGTTCTTTCACTTCATAAGGTATATTTTAGATGAATCCTTACTGTTGTGTGAAAAAAACAGTTCATCCTTTTTATTGCTGGCTAGAATGTCACTGTGTGGATATATCACAGCTTGTTTATGCCTTCACCATTAAATGAAGGATACCTGAGTCATTTCTATTTATTGGTGACTTTGAATAAAGCTTATAATGAACATTCATTTAAAGATTTTCATGTCAAAATAGTTTTTGTTGTTTTGCATTAACTATCCAGGAGGGAGACTGCTGGGTCACAATGGCAAGTGTATTTTAAAGTTTAAGAGAAACTGCCAAACTATTTTCTAAAATGGCAAAAACCTCTTATATTCCCACCTACAATGTACCAGTTGTTCTGCATCTTCACTAACACTTGTTACTGCCTTTTAAAAATGATTGTTTTAGCCATTCTAATAGGTGTATAGTTGTATCCCAGTGAAGGTTTAATTTGCATTTTCCCAAAGACATCTTTCCAGGTCCTTATTTGTCATCTGTATATCTTCTTTGGTGGAATGTTTGTTCAGATCTTTTGGCTATTTATTTATTTATTTATTTATTAGTTTTAGTTATTTTTGAGGGAGGGCAAGAACAGGGAGGGTAGGGAGAGAGAGTGACAAAGAAAGAGACAGAGACAGAGACAGAGAGACAGAGAGAGAGAGAGAGAGAGAATAGGGGAGGGCAGAGAGAGAGAGAGTGACAGAATCCGAAGTGGGCTTCATGCTGAGAGCAGAGAAGTCAATGTGGGGTTGAACTCACAAACTTTGAGATTGTGACCTGAGCTGAAGCCAGATATTTAACCAGTTCACCCCCTCAGGTATCCCTCTGCCATTTTGTAAATATTTTTTCTTTTTTTTTTTTTTTATTCCTGAATTTTAAGAAGTCTTTATATATTCTGGAAGTAAGGACTTCGTCAGTCATATAATTTGCAGATATGTTTTCCTACTTGTGCTTTGTGTTTCATTCTCTTAACTGTGTCTTTCATGGAGCAATATGTTTTTCATTTTGATAAATTAGAATTTATCATTTTCTTTTGAGGATCATTCTTTTAGTGTCACAGCTAAAAACTAACCCAAGATTTTCCTCTAAATTTTATTCTTAGTTTTTGGGAAGTTTACATGTTAAATTTAGGTATATAATCCATTTTACGTTAATTTTCATATAGGTTGAGTTCATATTTTTGCATATGGACTCCCAATTTTCTCACCAAAATTTTTTGAAGAAACTATCCTTTCTCCATTGAATTACATTTTCACTTTTGACAAAAATCAGCTGACTATATTTGTGTGTATCTATTTCTGTTTCATTAATATATTGGCCTTTTTTAAAAATGTCTTTCACCAGTGTATTTAATTTTCAGTGTACAATCCTATACAAATGCTGATAGATTTATAGCTAACACTTGGAGGGTTATTTAAATAGTTTTTTGAAATTTCAAATTCCAGTCATTCATTCCTAATGTATAGAAATAAAATTGATTTTTGTATATTGATCTTGTATCCTACAATATTGTTAATTCACTTATTTGAGGATATTTTTATAAATTCTTTGGGGTTTTGTATTTATTAATGTTACCCGTGAATAGAGACAGTTTTATTCACCTTTTCCTATCTTTCTGCCTTTTATTCCTTCTTACTATGTCATTGCAGTGGCTAGAACTTTCAGTAATGTTGAATTGGAGCATTGAGAGAGTATATCCTGTGCTGTTTCTGATATTAAGGGTTACACATTCATTCTTTCTCATGTTATCTGTAGATATCTTGTAAGTATGCTTTGTTATATTAAAAAGATTCCCTACTCTTCCTAGTTTTCTGAGAGTTCATCATAAATTGGTGTTAAATCTCATCAAATACTTTTTCTGTGCCTATAAAGGTGATAATGAGGTTTTTTCTTAGTAAATAGTTTTTGGCTCTTATATTTGTTATTTTCTTCTTTACTGCTTTGGATTTAGTTTGCTTTGCTTTTTCCAGTTTCTTAGATGGAAGTTTAGGTTATTGATTTGAGATCTTTATTCTTTTTTAATATAAGAATTTAGAGAGGTAACATCATCAAGATCTACATCATCAAGTCTATATAGATCATTTCCAACTTTAGTCTCCTCACACACACACACACACACACACACACACACACACACCAAAAACAAAAACAGCTAGCAACTAGCCATAGAGAAGACACCATTGTAAAAATCTTGGGACCTGGGGATGAGACTAAAGTACCCCCCTAGACAATAGAGGCTGAAAAGGACTGTGTCAAAATGGTAAGAGAAGTGGCTGCACTCTGACCACATTGCTCCCCCACCACACCAGCACACCACTGCACCAAGAGTGCCTCCTAACCCCAAGTCCTTGATTTTTCTAGTGGGAAAATAAAGGCCAGGGTGGAAACTTAGCCTCTGCAGTGTTCAGGATGCTTTCCAGGAAGCTTGCTTGAGTCCAACCTCTTGGGGATCACTGGAGAAACCTGCAAAGCATATCTGTAAGGGATCAGACGGAGACAGAGAAAGATGCTGGGGTTTATAGCAACCAGTGCTCAGACGTTGGCTTATCACATTCCTATTTGCAGTGGTGTCTAAGCAGATCCCAGCCAATAGCTGTATTTATCTGTGAAGCTAAATCAGTGACCCAATCTGGTCTGGGAGCTCGGTTGTCAGTTCTGATTTAGAACTAGCCAATGGGCCATACTTGCCATGGAACCCATTAGAGGGCCCCACCTGGTCAGGGAAGTAAATCTGTAGCCTCTTCCAATGCTAAACATAGACTCCAGTCCTGTGATACCAGTAAGCATGGCCACAGGTGCCCAGCAGGCACAGAACATATCTGGTGTCTTGGCTGGAAAGAGAACCAAGCCAGTAGCCCTGCTAAATGTTGAATAGACTCTTTGGCTCCATATAACCAGAGAGTGTAAATAGTGAGTAACCTTGGAGCAAAGCCTATGGTACCACCAGCTGTGGAGCCTACCCTACAATCTCACACTGCATCAGAGCCCAACCAGTAACCACCTCCATCTACAGAACACAGCCTATAGCCACATCTGGCCAAGGATCCTGGACAGCAACCCAGCTGATCCATCAAGCATAATCTTTAACCTCACCCACCTTTGAGCTACAACAGGAGGTCCCACACAACCAGGGCACCTGGCCACTGATCTTGCCCAGTAGTGGAACATGGACAATGGCCAACCTGATCACAAAGCCTAGGCAGTGGCCCCACCCAACATCAGGCATAGCCTACAACCCTGCCTGATCACAGAGCACAGTCTGAAGTTCTGTCTGACCACAAAGCCTGGCCTATGGTCATGCCTCAATGTAGAGTCCAACCAGCAACACTTATCCCCTCTGGAAGCATACTCTGAAGGCCACAACCAGGCCTCAACCAGGAGCTATTGTGAAGCATGGCCTAGAAACATACTCAACCACAGAATCTAACTAGTAGCACTACCTTGCCAAGGAATAGAACCTGCAGACCTGTCTTACCAAGTGTGGTTGCAGAGCCCATTTAGTAGACCTACCTGACTATAGAACATAACCAGCAGCTCCATTTGAACTAAGGTCCCAACCAACAGGCCCACTCAACCAAAAAGCCCAGCCAGTGGCAACCCCTACCCTCCATTGCTTTAATTTCAGAGCACGGGCATTAGTTTTGCCAAACTAGACATCCCAATAACCAGCTTGGCTTATCCATGGATGTTACCAACTGACCTATCCAGTAAACAAATAACTAATAAATGTATATATTAGGAATTTAGAAAGATCTCAAATAAACAACTTACATCTCGAGGAACTGGTAAAAGAGCTGCAAACTAAGCCCATAGTGAGCAAAAGGAAGGAAATAAATATTAGAGCAGAAATATTCCACAGAAATACCAAGGATCATAACAGACAACTGTGAATAACTATTTGCCAACAAATTGGATATTTTAGAGGAAATGGATAAATAAAGTCCTAGAAACATAAAACCTACCAACACCAAATCATGAAAAAATAATTTAAAATCTGAGTAGACCAATAACAAGAAAGAAGAATCAATAATAAAAAACCTCCCAAGTAAAAAAAAAAAAAAAACAACCCTAAGGACCTTGCGGTTTCAGTGGTGGATTCTACAAAAAATTTAAGTAAGAGCTAACACCAGTCCTGTTCAAACTTTTCCAAAAAATTTAAAAAAAGAGGCAGCCTCAAATTTATTTTACAAGGCCAACATTACCCTGATACCAAAGAGAGATAAGGATCCTAAAAGAAAAGAAAACTATAGTCCAATTATCTCTGATTAATATAGAGGCAAAAACTCTAAACAAAACACTAGCAGATAAAATTCAACCATTCACTAAAGGGATCATACTCTGATCAAAAGGGATTCATTCCTGGGATGCCAGGATAATTCCACTTGGACAAATCAATAAATGTGATACATCACATTAACAGAATAGAGATAAAAATCAAATAATCACCTCAGTAGAGGTGAAAGAAGCATCTAACAAGATTCAACATCTTTTCATAATAAAAACTGGTCTCAACAAATTGGATATAGAAAGAAGGTACCTCAACATAATAAAGATCATATATGATAAGCCCACATACTCAATGGCAAAAGGTTGAAAGGTTTTCCTCTGAGAAATAAGTGAAGGGCATCCACTTTCATCACTTATTGTGGTAATTGTTTTACAATATAAATATATCAAATCATCATTTTGTATACTTTAAACATATACAATGTTATATGTCAGTTATATGTCAGTCAGTAATTGAATGTTCCCTATTTTGCTCTCAGCACTGCCTCACTTACATCCTTAAATTTTGAAATGTGATATTTTTATTTTCATTCAGTTCAAATATTTTTTTAAAATTTCCACTGAAATTTCATCATTGACCCCTGGGGCATTAGAAGTATGTTGTTTGTCTTCTAAACATTTAGGGGCTTTCCAGATATTTTTCTGTCATTTATATTTCTAGTTTAAATAATCCCAAGAATATACTTTGCATTTTTTCTATTATTTTACATTTGTTGAAATTTTTTTATGGCCCAGAATATGGGCTATCTCAAAGAATGTTCCAAATGCCCTCCCTACTAAGGACAAGTATTCTGTTACTATTTCATGGAGAATTCTATAAATGTGAATTAGGTCTAATTGTTAGATAGTGTTTTTCAGATCTGTATCTTGACTGATTTTCTGTTTACTTTTTCTATCATATTTTGTCGAAAGCCATGAATCTTATGTAGACACTGGAGCCTGAGGTCCTTTTTATGCCTGGAAATAAGCACACCTTTCTCTCTTGGTGTGGGCATTTGAGTATATTAGGTTTAGGAGTTAGTCTGGGTTTAAGGTCTGTTATTGCTATGGTTACCCTCTGAGTACCACAGGTATCAAATTCCTATAGTAATTATATTTGGAGGCCAGGAAGCTTGTGTGATGGGGCAATATCTGCTTTATCCTCAGTTTTAGGTCTTCTCTTTGAACTATTCTTCAGAGAGGTTTCTTGCAGATGGTAGGATTTGGCTGCTACTTGTTAATGGAAGCTTATGGGCCCCTCAGTGTTAGGGGGAAGCAATGGTGTGAGGCAGAGGGTGTGGAGAGTGTTCTCTGTTATTCTGATCAATCCTCATTTTTAGGCTGGCTTCTGTCGCTGAATCTTAGGGGTGGGGGACACCATTTCAGTTCTTCACCCATTCCCTGCTACTTGGTCCTGCACCCGCCATATATTCCTGTCCCTCCCAAGCAGTAGAGATTTCTTTTTTCCTGTTGCTTCCTGAGGAGTCAGTGAATTTTCACCTTGGCCCTAAGGTAAGAATGTTTGCTGAACTTCACTGCATAAATTAAGATTCTCATTCAAAGAAAAATAAGGAAAATAGTCTACATAGAGTCTTATACCCCTTCTGCATAAGCTGCTATTCTCCTCAGGTCTTCACCACAACAAAGGCTTTCTTGGGGCTCTTTCCTATTTTTTCTCTGAAAGTGTGATGAGGTTTAAAGAGACAGAGCCTGCAAGAGGGCACGGAAGGAGCCTCAACTTCTGTGTCCTATGAGGGGCTTCCCAGTCTCCTGTCACCTCACCTTTTCCTTTCATCTACTGTGATCTCTTCTAATGGAACTCTTTTTCCTGAGGTCCAATGGTGTCTACTCCAGGTAAGCAGATGCTCACACTTCATCACTTCCTAACGTGCCTGTGTCTCTTTGCATTTGGGGACAGCTGATTGCCATGTGTCCCCCTTTTCCAATGGATTTGAAAAAAAGTCATAAATTTTCAGTCTGTCCAGGTTCTTAATTTTATTACTATTTTTTAAATTATTTTAATTATGAGTGTGGAAGAGATGCTTTTTTCAGCTTTCCACATCCTTGAGCAGAAACCAGAAGTTATTGGGGCGCCTGGGTGGCTTAGTCGGTTAAGCGTCCGACTTTCGCTTAGGTCATGATCTCGCGGTTCGTGGGTTCGCGCCCCACATCGGGCTCTGTGCTGACTGCCAGCTCAGAGCCTGGAGCCTGTTTCAGTCTGTGACTCCCTCTCTCTCTGACCCTCCCCTGTTCACGCTGTCTCTCTCTCTCTCCTAGAAATAAATAAAACATAAAAAAAAAAAAAAAAAGAAAGAAACCAGAAGTTATTTAGGAAGGCTTTAAGGGGAAATCTGGTTGAAAGCAGGGGCTATAAAATGTGTCTTAATGCTGTAACTGTATAACATTTTATTTAAGATTGAGGAATCCTTTGTTCAAATCAAAATGGGTGGAGAAAGAGCAGCATCTGATGGAAGTTTAAAAGGAGAGCCAACAACTCCCTCCCACCCTATACCACCATATGGTCATGGTACCCAAACCACTTAAAGTCAAAACTAGCTCTCCAGCACTCACTTTTGAGAAGCACAGCACACATGTGTGCCCTCTGTCAATCTCTCTCTGTCTCTCCTCCTTTTCCTCCTTTCCTCTCTTACTCCCTCCCTCTCCCCCTCCACCCTTCGTCTCTTTCTTTCTTTCCCTTTATGCAGTTTTTATCTTTATATCCCTTTATTTGTCTTCCACCCCATCTCTGGCTCATGCAGAGCCTCTTCCCACTTTCTTGTGATACAGTGAACTTGTTAAACAATGGGACCAAGAAGGGAATTCTGTCCCCTTCATGCCCTGGGGGTACGGTCCACAGTTTTGTATCTATCTATAGCCACTACTCACCTTGTCTGCACTTAGTAATCTGCAGAATAGAGGCATCCTTCTTCCCCCTCCAGCACTTTCTCCACTGGAATCCTGCCAGAAGGTTCTGTTCAAAATTGGTGGAGTCACTTCAAAAACTTTTAAGGAGGTTAATGACTGTGTATATAACTGTGGAAAAGTTCGTGAGTCACAAAATACCAGGCTTGCATAGGTTGTAGGCAAATGTATAGTGATTCTCATCTAGTTTTGACTCCTACTCACTTGTGCTGAACATTCTGGCAATAGTCTGATAACTTTATACCTGAATTTTATCTGCACTCTAAGTACTTTTCCCGCTGGTATCTTGCATGGCTATGTGCATGGTATACTCTTTTCCCTTTGCTCCATGACAATTTCTCATTTCCTTGCTCTGCCTCTGTAGGTCAGTCCTGCCCCTTTTTTTAATTGCACAGGCCTCTAGGAACCTAAGTCAAGATCAGGGGTGTAGCTGCTCCTGATCAAGGAGAAGGATTTGGATATCACTCCCTGACATGTGATACACACACTCAGTAAAATAGTGGAATGACTATGAGTTAGTAAAAGGACAAGCTAACAAACTAGCTAGAGTCCCATCCATAAAAGACTTCTTGAGAGAAGGAATTTGAATTAAGTTTTAAAGGATGGTTCTCTCTGAGATTGATAAAGAAGTGAACCCAATGCCCTAACAAATGCATAAATCATCCCTGTATACCAACACTCCCTTTCCACCAGCCTTTCTAAGATGCTGCAAATGGTGATGATTAGTAACACCCATGTCAGTACATTGCTAGTGGCCAATGTCGCCATTATTTTTCCTGCTCATCTGATCTCTCCTATAATTCTCAGATATTTTAGTGTAGCTCATGTTGATTCTTCAGGACTGCAACTGCCTCTGTGCTTCCACTCTAAAGCCACCTGGCTCAGTTGTGATCTTGGCTCAGTAGCCAAGGTACCACAAAGATATGTATTGATATATACCTGAGAACTTTAATAGTATTCTTCCCTGCTATGACTCACTGTCTTGGATACATGATACTTGGTCTTATTTTGTGAAAGCTTTATTTTCTCGACATTTCTCACTTCACCCAAGCAGTCTATTTTTCCATGATTTTTGCTTTGGGAGGCTTTCATGCTGACCCATTAACACCGTAGTATCATGGGCTCCCTCAGTAAACCGGGCAGGGCATGTTATGCCAGTAATGTCTCACCTCTGGATCATTTCTGCCATCTTCTTTGCATCAGTACCCTGGCCAAGGAATTGTGGCTGGAGAGCAAATCAGTACCAAGCTCTGTTGACCAAACTAAGATCACAGTTTTATTAATCATCTACTTTGTAGAAGACTCTACCAGGTAATTTATCTTATTAGAACTGGTGTTTTGGATGCCAGCAGTCTTTCCTGTATCTTTTATATATAGCAGTGGTTCCAGTTTGGGAAGTTCAACTGTATTTATCCTAGAATCAAACGTGTAACGAACGGTGTATCCAGAGGCAGAGGGCTGGGTCAGCTAAGAGTCTGTTTGCATAAACTGCTAAGGAGATTCTTGGGAGTAAAAGGGGGGCGGTGGAAGCAAGTTAGCAAGCAAGCACCCAGGAATGTTAGTGTGTGTGTGTGTGTGTGTGTGTGTGTGTGTGTGTGTGTGTGTGTGTGTTTCTAAAGTCAAAGCATCTAGGGGCCAAGAGGAGTATTCTCACTGGAACACTACAACTGCCGTTCAGATTGTCTTTTATCCTAGACCCAAGGACCCAACCCTGAATCCTGGGGGAAGAGATCTACAATAAGAAAGCCAGTAAATGCTCTGAATCACTGGGGCACTGATTGCAAAGTGGTATCAGCTTTGCCAGCACAGGAGTCTTTGGAAAACCTTCCTTATCCATTTGGGTGACCCACATTAAGGCCTCTGACTTCATAAAATATATACCAGTGTAACCCTATTGTGGCATGGGATGGGGGGCTGCGGGCGATTCGCAAAGTATTTTTACCCCTGAACTTTCAAAAATTATATCTGATTTGATGGTGCAAATCCTCTCATAATGTATGTTTATCAAATATACACACTGTACACTTAAATATAGTACAACTTTGTCAATTATACCTCAGTAAGGCTGAAAAAAAAACCATATCTGATTTACATTTTTTGAAAAGCTCTGAAGTATCTCCGAGTTAAATAGAATCTCCATGTTTAATATTGTTGCAAATGTTTACATAGATATTAAATTTGAGCTTGAAGGGTATACTTTAAAAAACTGAATTTGTAATTCACAGCAACAAGTAACAGTGATGTTTTGGCCACTACTATTTGTTTCTTTCTTCTTTTGTTTTTGTTTTTGTTTGTCTATAGAAATATAGGTCAATTGTTACTCTGATATGTTAATTTGCTTTGTCAAGTAACATTTACACACAGTGAAATACACAGATCTTATGAGTACTAATATATACCACAACCTCAACCAAAATATAAAATATTGCTCTATCTTCTTCTACGGATGACCATGGACAGGTTACTTCCATATCTTGGCTATTGTAAATAGTACTGCAATAAACTACTTTTTGAAGTAGTCTCTTTAATTTCCTTGAGTAAATACCCAGCAGTGGAATTAGTGGATCATATCTATGGTAATTCTATTTTTAAAATTTTTTTTCGGGAACCTCCATACCATTTCTCACAGTGGCTGCACCGATTTGCATTCCCACCAACACTTCCAGAGGGTTCATTTTTCTCTCGCCAACACTTGTTTTTTGTGTTGCTGATGTTAGCCATTCTGACAGGTGTGAGGTGATGTGTCATTGTGGTTTTGCTTTGCATTTCCCTGATGATGAGTGATGTGGAGGATCTTTCCAGTGTTTCTTGGCCATCTGGTAGTTGTCAGAGAGAGGGAGGTGGGGCAATGTAGAAAAAAGGTGAAGAGAATTAAGAGGACACTTACCTGTGATGAGCACTGAGTCATGTATAGAATTGTTGAATCAATATATTGTGCACCTGAAACTAATATAACACTACATCTTAATTATACTAGAATATAAATATATTAATAAATGTTTGTATATGTAAATAAGCATACATATATATACACATATATAGTGTATATATATATATATATATATATATATGCACTATTTCAAAAATGTCCTTTCTACCCCCTTACACTCAACTCAGTCTTGGCCCCCTAAAGGCACCCATATTCTTACTTCTGTCACCATAATTTGGTTTTGCTATTTCTGAATACTATAAATATGAAATCATGTAGTATTTATTCCCTTATGTATTGCTTCTCTTGCTCAATGTAATGTTTTAAGAATTGCTTAACATATCAATTAAATTGTCCTTTTTAAACATTTTGAGTAGTTTTTCATTCTAATAAATTACCAGAATGTGTTTAACCATTTCCCACTTAATGATGAACATTAGAGTTGTTTCTGGTTTGGGACTACTCTGAATAAAGCTTTTCTAAACAATTTATGCATGTGTATCATGAACATATGTTTTCATTTCCTTTAGATAAAGACCTGTGAAGGATCATAGCTTCCCAAAGATAGCAACTTCTACCAATCCCCAGGACCTGTGAAGAAGTTAGTTGGGTCAATGGCAAGGGGGAGATTCCAGGTAGCAGATTGAATTAATGTTGCTAATGAGCTGACCTTCAAAAAGGGAGACTTCTTGGCTAGCCAGGTGGACCTAATGTAATCACAGCCTCCTTAAATATGAAGAGGAAGGTGGGAGAGTCAGTGTTCAAGAGATGTGGCGGGAGAGAAAGAAAATCAGAGTGTTACAAGCCAGGGCATATAAGCCATCTCTAGAAACTGGAAAAGGTATGAAAGCGAATTTTGTCCTGAAGCTTCCGGAAAGGAAGGAGCCCCGTCGTCACCTTGATTTTAGCCGGTGAGCCTCATTTTGTATTTCTGAATACTAGAACAGTAATATGAAAACTTTGTTTGGGTTTGAGCCACTGACTTTGTGATAATTTGTTAGAGCCACAGTATTAATATTGATACTCATGTTTTGTACAGTACCAGTGAGTGGAAATGCTAAGTCATAGGGTAAGCATATTATTAACTTTATAAGGAATTACTAGATTTTTCTAACGCGCACTAATTTACATTTACTCCATTGGCAGTACTTAAGAATTTAGTTGCTCCACAAACTCGCCAACAATTACAGTTGTGGATCTTTCATTTTTGAGCTCTTTCATTGAAAGTTAAATATTATCACATTTTAGTTTTCATTTGTCTGACTAGTGATAGTGGGCACATTTTCACATACCTATTTGTATATTCTGGGAAATGTCTGTTAAAGACCTTTCTAAAAAAATTTTTTTTAATGTTTTATTTATTTTTGAGAGAGAGATAGAGACACTGTGATCAGGGGAGGGTCAGAGAGAGAGGAAGACACAGAAACTGAAGACAGGCTCCAGGCTCTGAGCACAGAGCCCGACGTGGGGCTGGAATCCACGAACGGTGAGATCATGCCCTGAGCCAAAGTCGGACGCTTAACCAACTGAGACACTCAGGCACCCCTAAAGACCTTTGTTCATTTTTAATTTTGATGTTTGCTTTTTTATTAATTATAAGAGCATTTCATATATTCCGAATATATAAATTCTTTGTCAAATATAGGTGTTGTGAACACACTCTTCCCATCTGAGTCATGTCTTTCCTTTTCCTTTGACATCTATTGATAAGCAGACATTTAGAAAATTTAGTCAAGTCAAACTTCTCTCTTTAGTTTCATACTTACAGTGACTTGTGTTCTGGCTAAAAAATATTTGCTTAGCCCAAGGTCATGATACTAATTATTCCTCTATCTCTTATGCTAGAAGAGTTTACAGTTCCAGCTTTTAATTTTTGTATGAGACATGAGGCGCCAATCAAGGTTTACTGTTTGCCTTACTTTATCTACTTGTTGCAACACTATTTGTTGAAAAGACTTTCTTTTCCCCATTAAATTGCATTGACATCCTATAACCATGTAGGTAGTTAGATATTTCTGCAAGTTCTATTTGTTCCCATTTATCTGTTTGCATTCTTATTCTAATACTACAGTGTCTCAATTAGTGTCACATAAACTAAAACTAGTGTAATGTTTCCAAGTTTCTCCCCTTTCTTGAGGGTTGTTTTGTTTATTCTAGATCGTGTGTGTGCATGTCTGTGTGTATGTGTGCGTGTCTGTGTGTGTGTTTTATGTTTTAGAGTTAGCTTGTCAGTATCTATGCTTTGATTTTTTTTTTTTTAAATGGGAATTGATTTGGAGCTAATGGGAATCTTAAACATTGAATTTATTTATTTTTATTTAATTTTTTAATGATTATTTGTATTTGAGAGAGAGAGAGAGACAGAGGGAGATAAAGCGCAAGCAGGGGAGAGGCAGAGAGAGAGGGAGGGAGACAAAGAATCCAAAGCAGCTCTAGACTTGTGAGCTGTCAGCACAGAACCCAACGCAGGGCCTGAACTGATGGGCCATGATTTCATGACCTGAGCCCAAATCGGATGCTTAACCGACTGAATCACCCAGGCACCCCTTAATCATTGAATTTCTAATTCATGAATATGACATTTTCTTTAACTCTAGGTCATCGTTAAATCTTAACAAACATTTGTAGTTTCTGTACTCTGTGTAGAGGACTTAAATATGTACTTCATTAAATTTATGCTCCCCCCCTTTTTGGTGCTATTAAATGAGGTGGCTTACTAATGTTTTCTAATTTTTGTTCCTAATATATTGAATTCAGTCTATTTGATTATATCCTGACTTCTTATCATAGGATCTTTCTCATTCATTAGTCAGTATCATTTTTTAGGTTTCACAGGGTTTTATACATAGACAACCATGAAGTCATGTGCTCTATGTATAAAGACAAATTTATTTCTTTTCCAATCTTAATACCATTTCTTTTATCTTGCCTTACTGCACTGGGTAGAAAATTCAGTACAGTTTTAGAGGGAAGTGGTGAGAGTGAACACCTTCACCTTGTCTTTGATATTGGGGGAAAAGGTATTAGGTATGTATCAATCTTAACTATAATGTTAACTGGAAGTTTTTCACAAATGTCATTCATAAATGAAGTGTTTTTCTATGCTTAGTTTGAGAATTTTTCATGAATGTGTTAAATGTCATCATATGCTTTTTCTTTGACCTCAACTAAGTAATTGTTTTTCTTCTGTTATGATTTTTAAAAATTTATACAACCTTAAATCTGGAGATAAATTTCACTTGATTATTACATTATCTTTTTACATAATGCTGGATTCTATTTGCTAATATTTGGTTAACATTTTTTGTAAGTAGCTTAATAAGAAGTATTGATCCATAATTTTATTTTTTATGTAACATGCTTATTTATGCTGGTATTATAGGCATGCTGGCTTCTTGAAAAGGCATAGAAAATATTGCCACATCTTATATTTTTCCAAAATAGTTGATGTAAAATAGTTAATTATCCATTAAATAAATGATAGAATTCACCAGTGAAGTTGTCTGGACCTGATGGTTTCTTTGCAGAGAAAGTGCTTACTTATAAGTTAAATTTTTCTAGCATTTTGTCCGTTTCATGTTATTTATCAAATTCATTGGTACAAAGTTGTATATGATATTTCTCTTTAACAGAATATGATGTGTGTACATTTTTTTTAGACTTCTACTTGGATTTATCGATTTCTTAGATCCGCATGGTATTGTTCGTTTGGGGTTTTGTTCATTTTCTACCAAATCTGGGAAATCTTCAGTTGTTTCTTAAGTATTTTCTTTTCTGATGCATTCTTGATATGTTTTTCCCCTCATACTTATATATGTTTGACTTCTCAGTATTGCCTCATGGGTTATTGAGGCTTTCTTGATATTTTAAATATTTTTCTCTTCCTTCTTCAATTTGGATACTGTTATTAACCTTCTGTATCTAATCTGTTGGTTAACTCATCAAAAAGTATTTTTGTTCTAGAATTTCACTTTGCATATTATTAGAGGTTTTTTCCCTGAAATTTGTCCATCTTTCCCTTTAAATCTATGAATGTTTATAATAGCTGCTTTAAAATCCAAATCTGCTTTCTTTTGTTTTTTTTCTTTAACATCTATTGACATTAGATGCTTTTTTTCTTTGATTATTTCCTGCATTTTCTCCTGTCTAATAATTGTATCAATTCACTTTGTAGAGTTTCATGTTTATTATCTTGATCTTAGTTCATTTGTTTTATTAGACAGTTAATTGGTAGATTATCTTGACCCTTTTAGTTTCGTTTTTGTGTGGTGGGTTTATTTCAGGGTTTTGTTTTTTTTTTTTTTACTGGGTCTAGGGTATTTTCTTTATTTTAAGGTATAGTCTTTAGGAGATCTTAATTGGATGCCTACATTACTCAGTGAAGTCACTCCTCTCCAGGTGGTCCAGATTCTGACTACTTTTAGCCCTGTGCGACCTCTAGCATCTCTGTGCTAGTTTGGGCCTCCAAAAAGCCATTTTCCACTATGTCTTGTGGACTTGGTACCCTGAGCATTGACCTTCTTAGCCCTCAGCCAAGGAACAGAGGAAGCCCTCATGCAGACTCCTGGGGTGACTTTCCTATACTGCTACTTTATTTTCCATACCCCACATTTCTGCTGCCTCAGAAGCTTCAAACTCTACTCTGTGCCTTCTCAGCTCCACGAGAAGGAGCTTCCTCTCGGCTTCCTCTCGCTTGGACCCATCTTCCTACTGCAAGGTTCTGGACAGTGTGCCAGTCATCTGGGGATAAGAAGCCTACTTTATGGGTTTTCACCTTTCTTAAGGATGATAGGATCGTTATGTGTCCAATGGCTGAAAGTCATTGTCTCACATTATTGTCAAGTTTATATAATTATTTACATAGGAGAAGCAATGCAAAACCAGTTCCTTGCAGTCACTGGAAGCTAAAGGCCTCTAGTACATTTTTGAGTACCTACTGCATATAAAACAGTATGCTAATCATTATGGTGCACAAAGAAATAAAAGTTCTCTTCCCTCCGAGATCAATAAGAAAGGTGCATATGTAAAATATAAGACACGTGGACTTTTTCCATTCCTGGAAGGCACCAAGACCTTTTCTACCTCAGATTTTCCAATCGTAACTCCTTCTATTGTCGATTCTTCCCTCTCCTCCAGGCCTGAATGACTTTTATTCCCCCATCAGATCTCAGCTAAAATGCTGTTGCTTCCTCAGAAGAGTTTTCTCTGACCTTCCCTCTGAATTATTTTCTTTAACATTATTCTTATGGTACCCTGTAATTCTCCAACACAATTACTACAATTTCTCTTTATACACATTAGATTATTTGGTTATACATTTCATGAGTACAAGAATGTATTTTCTTCACTGCTATGTCCCTTGATCAATCACACTATTGAAAAAGTAGCATTAAGTGTGCCTGGATGGCTCAGTCAATTTACTATCCTTCTCTTGATTTGGCTCAGGTCATGCTCTCATGGTTCATGGGTTCAAGCCCCACATCAGTGTGCACACTGATCATGCAGAGCCTGCTAGGGATTCTCTCTCTCTGACCCTACCTCCACCCCTCAAAATAAATAAATAAGAAAAAGCATAAAAATATTTCTTGAGTGAATAAATAAAGGGATAAGTTTCACAATTAGCCTAGAAAATAGTTTTTCTAGGAAACAACCTCCTTGACCTCCACCGCAGCAACTTCTTACTTGACACATCCCCAAAAGCAAGGGAATCAAGAGCTAAAATAAACAATTGGGACCTCATCAAGATTAAAAGCTTCTGCACAGCAAAGGAAACAACCCACAAAACTAATAAGCAACCAACGGAATGGGAAAAGATAGTTGCAAATGACATATCAGATAAAGGGTTAATATCCAGAATCTATAAGGAACTCACCAAACTCCACACCCAAAAAAACAAACAACCCAGTGAAGAAATGGGCAGAAGATATGAACAGACACTTCTCCAAAGAGGACATCCAGATGGCCAACAGACACATGAAACGATGCTCAGCATCCCTCCTCATCAGGGAAATACAAATCAAAACCACACAGAGATACCACCTCACACCAGTCAGAGTGGCTAAAATGAGCAAATCAGAGAACTCGAGATGCTGGCGAGGATGTGGAGAAACGGGCACCCTCCTGCACTGTTGGTGGGAATGTAAACTGGTACAGCCCCTCTGGAAAACAGTGTGGAGGTTCCTCAGGAAACTAACAATAGAACTCCCTTATGACCCAGCAATAGCACTGCTAGGAATTTACCCAAGGGATACAGAAATGCTGAGGCATAGGAGCACATGTACCCCAATGTTCATAGCAGCACTCTCCACAATAGCTAAAACATGGAAAGAGCCTAAGTGTCCATCAACAGACGAATGGATCAAGAAGATGTGGTTTATCTATACCATGGAATACTACATGGCAATGAGAAACAATGAAATCTGGCCATGTGTAGCAACATGGATGGACCTTGAGGGTGTTATGCGAAATAAGTCAGGCAGAGAAGGACAAATATCATATGTTTGCACGTATAGGAGGATTAGGAGGAACTTGACGGAGGAACAAGGGGGAGAAGAAGGGGGGAAATGGTGGGGAAAAGGGAGAGAGGCAAACCATGAGAGATTCTTGAATGCTGACAAAAACTGAGGACTGATGGATGTGGGGGGTAGGGGGGATGGGCATGGAGGAAGGCACTAGTGGGGATGAGCACTGGGTGTTATGTGGAAACTAATTAGACAATAAACTATTTATGTTAAAAAAATTACTTCTATTCAATAGAAAAAAAATAGGGTTTCTATAGGACACTTGCTTCCTATTGAGTTGATCAGATAAAGTCTTAAGAGATGGGATTTTGAAAGAAGGAGATGAGAAAAGTGGCTTTATAGGTAAGAAACTGACATGAGTCTAAAAAGAGCAAGTCCTATTTTAGAAGGTTGTAACTGGGCTTGTTTTGCTAGAGGATTTATTAGGATGGCCAAGAGAAATAAAGTTTGGAAGGCAAATGGAGTTTAAACTTCTTATCTTAGCAGTCTGATGATTCCCAGTTTGTAAACCTTAAATCTGTAATGCCAGTTAGTGCATATAATATCTTTTAAAGTTGTAACTTACTTGAAAAAGCTAGGAATTACATAAGTGCTCCCACCAGTAACTTCATAAAAAGACATCTGCTGAAATTGATACCCATAAATTTTAGTCCCTACATTTGAAGTTTAATTTTGTTGATAAAGTACACTGCTGACATCCTTGGCAACCACCCTATATGAAACAAAGAGTAAACTTTTTGGCCATTGGTTCATAGTCCTATTGGTATTTTAAAAATCACGTATTTGAAGTAACCTGCAGTCGGGGTTTTTTGGAGAGTGGGCTGTAATACAGTTCTTGGAAACCACTGTCTCACTTCTTATGCCTGTAGGAGGACATTTAGAACAAGTGAATGATTATCAGGATTCCATGAAAACAGAAGTAGGAAGTGGAGGGGGTACTGGGAAGTCAGATGCCATGCCCATTTTGAGATTCTTGGAGTGTGCGTGCTCCAGTTACTTTCTCCACTTGCAGTTAAGCACAGAAGTATAAATGAGTGGTCTAGTCACTGCCTCATGCTGTGAATTCTCAGAGCAGTTGCAGGTGAGGCTCTCTCAAAGGTACAAGCCACCTCCAGGAACCAATTAGTCTCTTCCTACTGCCCTAGTCCTGCTAGTGAAACCCACTCAGTCACAAGGGATCCTGAACACCATTAACAGCACCCTCCCCAGTTCCCTTAACAGAATGTATTAGATTTCCCTTAACTTTACTTCCTCAAAGTGGTGTCGTATAATGGGAGGAGTGAAGTGATGTTACACTTCATTTATGTGGCCAGTGTGAGAAATTCTCCACACGGGCTGATCAGTAACTAACAATGGTACAAGACCACGTCCTCTCTGACCCCACCACTGTGTGGGAAGGAGGAAGTGAGACCAATAAGAAGCTGACTCACCTGGTGGCATTAGTGGAATTTGTTGCATACTTCTCCTCAGCTTGAAAAGTTCCTGTTATCTCAGTTCTGGAAAGTGGAGCTGACTTTGAAAGATGGCTGCTTCTTCCCAGGCAGCTAAGTGCTACATGTCTTTATCTCCATTCAAAGTCCTGCCATTGGAAAGCCTCCCTGCAGTTCCCAAACTGGATCACTAGATCCAGTATGCATGTTTTCCCACTGCCAGCATCCTGACCCCTGGAAGGCAGCAACAAGTCTCAATGAACTATAGAGCCTCGTTGGAAGCTAAGCTACCTGCTTTTGATCCCAAATTCCACCAGTGATTAGTACATGACTTGGGGAAATTAACATCTCTGTCTTAGTTGCTTCACATTTAAAATAGAGATGATAAGGTGCTTGGGTGGCTCAGCTGGTCAAGTGTCTGACTCTTGGTTTCAACTTAGGTCATGATCTCACTGTTTTATGAGTTCAAGCCCTACATCAGGCTTTGCAGTGACCATGTGGAAGCTGCTTGAGATTGTCCCCCTCTTTCTCTGCCCTTCCCTCACTCCTGCAGTCTGTCTCAAAATAAATAAGTATTTAAAAAAAATAATAAAATCGAGATAGTGGTATCTATATCATTTCATAGGGTTGTTTTAAGTTTGTCAACTATTACCACAGTTTTAATTCAATTTTTATTTGGCTTCCTCATGATGCAGAATATTTCTTGAATACCTGTTCTGTGCCAAGCATGCTATACAACATACTTGAACAAAATCTCTGCCTTTAAAGGGTTTAGGTTCTAGTGAGCAAGAGAGAAAATATGTAATGCAATTAATTTTAAACCACAGTATGTTAAAGTGAGTTTAATTTTTTAATGTTTGTTTATTTTTGAGAGAGAGAGCACAAGCAGGAAGGGGAAGTGGGGGGGATGGGGAAGACAGAAGAAAACACAGAATCTGAAACAGGCTCCAGGCTCTGAGCTGTCTGCACAGAGCTCCATGCGGGGCTGGAACTCCAGAACCGTGAGATGGTGACCTGAGCTAAAGCTGGACACTCCACCAACTGAGCTACCTAGGTGCCCCAAATTGATTTTTTAAAATAGAAAAAATAGAACAGAGTAAGAAGAATTGGAAGTGCTTTTAGAATAGACAGTAATTTTACATTAGTATGCTCATGGAAGATCTCCTTGAGGAAGTGACAGTTGAGCAAAACCTTAACAGGTTTCTGAGTAAAGATTGTTCTCCCAGGATTGCTGCACATGTTCTGAGACTGGAGTGTATGCGGTCTGTGGGGGAGGCGGGGAGCAAAGAGCCAATGTGGCAGGAGTAGAATGAGCAAGGAGAGAAAATAAGGAGATGAGGTTAGAAAGGTGGGGGCTGGACCTTTTGGAGAAGTGCAAGGACTCCAGCTTTTGTGCTTGGTGGCATAGAAGCCATCGCAGGACTTTGAGTGCTAATTAGGTATCTGACTTGGCATTCTAAAAGCACCGCTCTTGATTCTCTGTTGAGAATGAGGCACTGTGTGAGGGTAGCAAGACTGAAAAATCTGTTAGGAAAGTAACTGAAACCCACATGTGAGAGAAGAGTGGCTCAGACCTGGTAGCAGAGGAGCGGTTATTATGTAGTCAGGTTCCAGATACATCTTGAAAATAGAAATGAAGGACTGCCTGATGGAATGATGGCAGAGACTGCGTAGAAAGAATTATCTCCCTCACCCACCAGAAAGTCCCAAACACCCACCATGTTCATTGTTCCTTCATGGTATATCTGACAATTAGCAAAATGCCCGGTACATTGTTCAATGAGAAAAGGAAAACAATACTCTAAGAGGTTGAAGTTTAAACTACAATATATTCTTTTAATGTTTATTTATTTTTGAGAGGGAGAGAGAATAAGTAGGAGAGGGACAGAGAGAGAGAGAGACAGAATCCTAATCAGACTTCAGGATCTGAACTGTCAGCACAGAGCCCAATGCGTGGCTTGAACCCACGGACCGTGAGATCATAACTGGAGCCGAAGTCAGACACTTAACCAAACTGAGACACCAAGGCGCCCCTACAATATTTATTTTTAATCAGAAGTTGTTTTTTGGTTTGTTTGTTTTTCCTTTGTTTTTTTTTTTTTGGTTTTTGTTTTTTTACCCTTAACCAGAACAGTACTATCCCAGAACTTAAGACCTTGGAAAGCCTTTTAGTAATGAGTAGGTTAATGGATATAGATGAAATTGGAGTATGGGGATACAAAATATTTTAATCTATATTTTTGCTAAGCAAAAAGTAAAGTCAAGTAACCCACCCTGCATAGTACTCTCCCTAGTGGCCTTAAGCACTGCTATTCTTTCTTGTACACATCAAATACATATTGGCACTTCTAGCCACTTAAATTGTATATGAAGCAATCTACCTACATACTGTACATACCCTTTATATGTATAATATCATTGGGACGCCTGGATGGCTCAGTTAAACATACAACTCTTGATTTTAGTTCAAGTCATGATCTCATGGTTTGTGGGTTTGAGCCCTGTGTTGGGCTCTGCACTGACAGCACTGAGCCTGCTTGGGATTCTTTCTCCCTCCCTCTCTCTGCCTTTCCTGCTTGCTCACTCTCTCTCTCTCTCAAAATAAATAAACGAACATAAACCATTTTTTAGATGTAAAGTATCACCAACTTGGTTATCACCAGGTCTTGTTCTTAGAGCCACTCAATTTAAAGTGAGTCATGAGAGAGAAGGCACATTGGACTGGGAATTTCTATCAAAGAGGGGATATTTATTTTGCCCCATTTTAATTATTGTTCCTCTACAAATGAATTTGTAAGGCCCAGGGGAAAAGGTTCTTCCAGCTAAAAATTATCTCTTGCCTTCCCATACTTGAGACCTACTTACTATATACCATTTGCAAGTTTAACGTACTGTAAGTTTTTAATTTGCTTCCTAAGGTGCTGTGAGGCCTGTTTGACAAAAAGTAGAAAGTGTGCCTTTTTTTTTCCCCAGTAGTAGAATTTTCTTCCCTTATTCACACTATGACATGTTCTTCCTGGTGACCCAGCATACGGTCTTGTATTTTGCATCTGGGAACAGAAGAAGGGAACCCAGATTTAATCAATAAACTTGGTCTTCTTAGCACCAATAGTTCAGTAGTTCCTCATAGCTGACCAGGGTATTTTTAGTCAGCTAAACAAAAGCAATTAATTTCACATAGACTGTTGTTTAATGATACCTTGGTGTTCCATAGGGCATTTTTCTGGAGTGATTCATTATGAAATAAACTTAGAATGTCACAATTGCAAAAAATTTGTAGGTTCTGCTCATAAAAACCTAACTGTCAAACTTTGGTCAAGGATACAGTAAGACTGGAGCGCCTGGGTGGCTCAGTTGGTTAAGTGACTGACTTCAGTCAGATCATGATCCCACGGTTCCTGGGTTCGAGTCCTGCTTCCTGATATGTGCTGATGGCTCAGAGCCTGGAGCCTACTTCAGATTCTGTGTCTCCCTCTGTCTACCCCTCACCTGCTCACACTCTGTCTCTAAAAAATAAACATTTAGGGGCTCTTCAGTGGCTCAGCCAGTTGAGAGTCTGACTTTGGCTCAGGTCATGATCTCACAGTTTGTGGGTTCGAGTGCCGCGTCAGGCTCTGTGCTGACAGCTACCTCAGCTTGGAGCCTGCTTCGGATTCTGTGTTGTCTTCTCTCTCTGACCCTCCCCTGCTCATGCTCTCTTTTCTCTCTTCCCTTCCCTTCCCTTCCCTTCCCTTCCCTTCCCTCAGAAATAAATAAAACATTTAAAAAATAAACATTTTTTATTATTATTATTTATTATATTTTTATTATTATTAAAAAGGATACAATAAAATCAATTCTATAACCCATGTGACTAATCTGAAACCAAATGGTGGCCATCAGACATTGGGGAATCTGGAATCTTTTACGTGGTAGCTCTCTGGGGAAAGTATGTTCAGTGAATTCACAAAATCATTTTGTCTCCAAAAGCATTGGCTAGCCTGTCTGAAATGACTTGCCTCCTGCACATAAGGTGTTTTTTTTTTTTAAAGAAAATTTCTACAGACTGAAATAGAGGTACATGAAAAAGCTATATGTTGAAGGACACAAAGCTGCTTCAAAAAAGTGTCAACTGTGAAATCATATCTATTTAGAAATGAAAATCCCTATTAGGTATATGGTTATTTAGGGCGTTGTCTATCTCTAAATGTCTATTCCTGACTTCTTAAGTAACAAAAGGAAATGCAATGGGAAAACAAAAATTTATTCTTGGGGTAAGAGGGATGGCGTGTAATAATGAAAAAAAAAATCCTTGATTAAATGCAGCCTTGCCATGCATCAATAGCATCATTAGCTGTTAGGCTTCAGGATTTTTAATAAGGAATCAAAGACCAAAATGAGAATGATTTAGAATCTATTATTCAGGAGGCAAGAAATTGGAATGATAATCATATCAAATGAGCCAAAAATAAGGGATTAAGAAAAGGTATTTAAAAGTGAACAAGAATAAAATATACAAATTTAAGCCAAAGCTGGCTAATACCTCATTACAATGACTTGACATTTAAGTTGGGCACACGATTGCGAATCCAGCCCTGTAAAAAATTGCACTTTTATTAATAACATCGACTAGCTCCTTTCTGTGGCTTCATAGGAGTGCACTAGAGATGAGTATTTTGATAGCTAAATTTGAACAATTTTCCCATAAATAGGAACCTTGTAAAGTGGCACAGTGCAGACAAGTGAAGATGTGATGACATTTTTCTACTACAAATCCTAAGCAATCACCCATCTATCTGCCTACCCGGACTTCGTTATCTACTTATTTATCCATTCAAATAACTTCCATCTCCATGCTTTGCTATATGCCCACACACCAAAAGAAATACCTCTAATTCTAAAATCTCATAATATCTTTGAGAATAGATGCATTTGCAGAAACCCTCGGAGGATCTATGTTGTGTGGGGCCTCCACGCTTTGTTCCTGTGCAGTACACAGGAAGTAAATCACATACTTCAAGTACTGGACATTAATAATATCCTCATTCTCAAAGGAGGACCCACTCGTAATGGAAAGATTATTCTCCAAACCTCATCAGCGGTGCCAGCCTCAAGGTGACTCACTCTCCCACCAGAACCTGCAGCAATTTCTTCCTCCACTGCTCTTGCCAGACATTAGCTGTTGCCATCCTCCACAAAGGGACATTAATAGTCCTGAAGGAAATATGCTGTTTTTGTTCTTGCTTTTTGTCCCCTCCCTGGTTGCTCATTAACTTATATCTGCCCTCTAGGAATATAGCTAGTAATCATCTAAGGTGAGGTAGAAAGCTCTTGCCACTTCACAGATAAAAAATAGAGGGGAAAAGATTTTTAAAAAGTAAATTATTAAAACCAAGATAACTCATTATTCATGAACCAGAGATCAGCTACTTTGAATGTCCTTAATGTTGATGATTGTCAATGTCATTTATTAATACATTTGAATTCATTCCGGATTCAAACTGCAATTACAAACACCGCTTTCTTCCCTCTTAAAATGTATATTCTATTGACAGAAAACACGTACGAGGTTAGCAGAGATGACAAAACATGTTGAGATAACACACAAGCAGCTTGTTCTTGGCATAGTTCAACATGGTGCCCTTTTAGTACTTAAAGAAGAGAAAGACTTTGTTTCCTATAGGGAACATTGGCCAAATTCAAGTGTATAATACATTCAAGCAGATAAATATTTGCCTGGAATTAGAGATCCTATTCAAGAAAACAAAACTCTTAAGTGCCTTTCAGGGTTACTTTAGGAGTTAGGACTAAGTTCTAGGAATACACGGAGCGAGGAAAACAAAGATCTGTTGGGGTATACAAGTCCTGCCCCCCCCCCCCCCCCGCATTCATTCCTTTTAAATTTCTATGCCTTGAGACTATGAGTCACACTTGCAAAATACTGTGTAGGAATTTTCACTTTCTCCATCAACCAGTAAAGAACATTTGGACAAGTTGAACAGAAAACTACTTTTCTAACTCCTGTGTTAGATATTGAATTCACTGTTAACTTTTGAAAAAGTCTTATTTGACCCCCAGTCATGGCATGCAGTGCCTCAATTTAAAGTCCCCTTCATAATATATTGCAGAGACGATGCTGTGAGATACTCAGATGCCTACTGTCTGGGCTGTAATGAGGATGATTCAGCTAAGGCTCACAAAGGATTTTGACAGTCCTGGCTGGAGGAAGGATGCTGAAGTGCACAGCTCAGGGCTCTTAGGAAGCACAAATCTTTCCCTTATGCAAAGAGGCTCTCAGATACTTGAAGACTGTGCTAATGTTATGCTTTAGAAGGCAAGGAAAATGCTTCTTTTTTCTCTCCTCCAGGTGAGACAAGGAATAGAATTTCTTGACTAGAACAGGCTTTTCAGAGTTTCTAATAATCAAGTCCACAGAAATTCCATTTGTCCTGAAATTTTCCTATTAGGAAAAACTAATAAGGCTGTCCTACTCCTTTACAAATGCACTTAATATCTTTTTCAGATTTTCCCCATAGTCACATTTCTCTAATAAGGACAGATTTCTTTTTTAAACTCAATAAAAATAAGGTCTAGACCAGATTAATGATTGGGCAGGAGGGCTGATGTTTATGTTATGGTGTCTTATGTTGCAGAATATAACTTATATCGCACAAGTGGCCTGATTCCCGGCTACTCAAAGTTTGGTCTTCAGATCAACATCTGCAGCATTATCTGGGCCCCACTCCAGACCTAATGGATCCTATCCTACTTTTTAACCAGTTCTCCTGGCAACATGTATGTCCAGTGACTGTCAGCAGGGGTAGTTCACCAGCTCAGCAGGGGCTGTAGAATCTGGGTAGGAGGAGACTGACTTGAAGCACCAGAGCAAAAGGCTAAGTCATAAAATATTCAACCAACACTTAAAAAGCTGAAAGCTTTTGGTGGAGAGGACATGGACAACTGGCATATTCCCACCCAGAAATTATGCTTCCAAAGATCTCTAAATTTCAGTTCTTTGCTCTTCTTAATCTTCAAAACTGTTCTAGTATTGCTGTGCCTGGGGATGGGGGAGAAATATATATATATGTGTGTGTGTGTGTGTGTGTGTGTATGTATATATATCTTTTTCCAAACTTTTTTCCAAGCCCTTCTTAAAATTAAATTACATATGTCTCTTAAGACAGACTCTATATGAATAAAAGTATTTCACTTTTGAGTATGTTCTGAGGATTTGTTTTTCTTCTCTGAGAGATTTAATGAAAACCATCTAGGAGTACATTTAGTCATCCTTGAACCTTAACAGTATTAGTGGTCACCTAGGGCTAAGCTGCCTACTGCACTTTCTCCCTGAAGTCCTGTGCCTTCTCTCTGCACTGCAGCAACTCCTTCTGACTTCTGGGCAAGTCCACAAGCATTTAAAAAGGGGCCCTACCTTCTTTCAGTTACCCCTGGAAGATTACTCTCTCTCTTCCTTTCTCTCTATCCAGCCCTCTGCCCCCAATTCTCTCTAAGTCAGATGTCTAGTTCAGATTCTCTTGGCTATGACAGGTCTCTCATTCTCGGATATACTCTTCCATTCTCTGGTTCCTTGTTTATCCCATACCCCATATTTATTAGAAACAAGACAGCAATAAAAAGAAAACCATTTTCCTCAAGACTTGAGCCTGCCCCCAGCTCAGAACCAACTCCTTTTGTTGTTTGCCACCTTAGATTCCTCACGTGCTCAGGAAGACCAGTCAGGCACTTATTCTGGGGGTTCTCCCTTGACCTAGTTCCCATGTCCAGAAAGTCAGGATGAACATACTTCAGAGCCTCCTAGCCTGCCAACTCCACCCTTAGCTTAGTAGCCCCCTGCTTTGGGCCTCAAGCCATTCATTCTATTGGACACTATTCCAAATGAGTTCCTGGAACTTTTTCCAGTGCATTTGGATACATGCAGCACTAAAGTCAGTGTTTCCAATTTTCCTAGAAATCTATTTTGAGAGAGAAATTGCTCTTTCAAATCTGACTGTTCTAGGTTACACTAAGCTTCAAGGGAAAGGTGTGTGAGAGAAATTATTTAGTATCTTTCCCTTAAGAAGTTATTCCAGGATCCATGACCCTTTAGTAGAGATCAACAAGATTCCATTTATCAAAAGCTAGATTATAACTGAAACTTTCTAAGAGGCACATGGCAGAACTCTGTGTGCTCATCTTGGTCAAGGCTTATTTGAATAGCAGTTTTATTTCTTCATTACATGTTAGGATAAAATTAGGTTATAGATTTACCAGATGTTTGATTTCTCAAAAATTAATGCGGGGGGTGGCTTGGGTGGCTCAGTCGGTTAAGCATCCAACTCTTGATTTCAGCTCAGGTTGAGATCAAGCACCACATCGGGCTCTGTACTAGGTGTGCTTCAGATTCTCTCCCCCTCTACCACTACTCTTCCTACGATTGCTTGCTTGTGTGCTCACGCTCTCTCTCTCTCTCTCTCTCTCAAAAACAAAAATTAACAAGAAAAGCTAATTGTCCATCATAAAGCTTTTTCTCAGTGGTCACTTTTGTTTTGTTAAATTGAACTTTGTATTTTTGTTTTTTGTTTGTTCCCTGAGCTTCCTGTGGAAAGGGTAAAGGACCTGATAAGCCCATCAGATTTTGGTACTGTAGTTTTAAAGGACTTGGACCTTAGGAAAATTTTTTTAAATGATTATTTATTTTTGAGAGAGAGAGTGAAAGTGGGGAAGAGACAGAGACAGACACCCAGAATGTGAAGCAGGCTCCAGGCTTGTTGCTGTCAGTACAGAGCTCAATGTGGGGCTCGAACTCAAAAACTGTGAGACCATGACCTGAACTGAAGTTAGATGCTTACCTGACTAAGCCACCCAGGCGCACCAGGAAAAAATTTTTTTCTTTATATCTGGGGATTATGGACTCGAGTGATACAGTAAAATGTGAGAACAGGAAGATGGTGAGAACTCTTTGTCTCCAAGAGTAAGAATAAAATGTGTTCCTATAGTTAAAGTGTTGATATAGGAGCCCCCAGGTGTCTCAGTTAAGTGTCTGACTTCAGCTCAGGTCATGATCTCACAGTTCATGAGTCTGAGCCCTGTATCTTACTCTGTGCTGACAGCTCAGAGCCTGGAGCCTGCTTCACATTCTGTATCTCTCTCTCTCTGCCCCTCCCATACTCACACTGTGTCTGTCTGTCTCTGTTCTCTCTCTCTCAAAAATAAAATTTTAAAAAAGCATTTAAAATGTTGATAAAATGTTGGCAAATAGGACTACAGTCCATATTTGAGACCTAAGTGATACCAGTGGTAGAAACTTAGTGACTTTTAAGCCCTATGTCTTCTAGAAGATACTTGGATCATGAGTCTCCAGCCAAAAGAGGTTGAGAACCATGAGATGGTTAGGGAACTAGTGGCAAATGGTATGGAGCTTTTCTCAACAATGCCTTCAAGTGCAGTTCAGGTAGGTAGGCCTTTTGGACCACAGTCTTAGTGTTGGATAGAAAGTTAATCTGTTAAATTAAGTCTAGAAGAGGTCTTTCTCAATCAAAGGATATAGATAGATACACACACACACGTCTATCTATCTCTGTGTGTGTGTGTGTGTGTGTGTGTGTGTGTAATGTATTTTTAAGGCCATTGATACAATGATAGCCTTTCAAAGAGTCTATGCCAATTTATGGCTTAGCAAGCTGAGTTTGAGAAAGTCTGTTTCCCCATACCCTGGTCAAAGACCTTAAGACATTCTCTGAAAAGGACTAGTTAGAAAAGTATATCAAAAAAGTCATGTCATATAGGGTCTGCCTCAGTCTCCTAAAGTTCAATTGCCCTGTCCATATTAGAAAAAAAACACCTATTTTTCTGTTTGGAGCTTTGCAAAAATAATGAAAGTCTTTGTTCCAAGAATTTTTCCAGCACTGTTTTTCTCATTCCATGTGAACCGTAACTTTGACATTTTTTGCTCCACCTAACCTAAGGGAAGTTCACTATCTAGACTTCTTGGTGGTAGGCATCCAGGTATGTATATCTGTCTTTAGAATCTAGCCCTCATGATTGAGTTCAAAATTGAAAGACCAGTTTTGAGAATCTGCTTTCTGACTTTGGAATGTGTCTGAGAACATCAAGACCTTCTGTGCAGCAAACCTGAGACTCTGCTGGTTCTGATGTGCACATCAAAGAAGATCACAGGCTCAGGGGAAGGGATAGGTTTCTAATCCAAAATGTGGGAGGGGTATCTCTGAGTCTAGTTAATTCTACCTTTAATCTGTGTCTCACCTCTGTCTTCTACTGTCAATTTCTATTATCACTGAAATCCAGATACTCTTCCATCAACTGGTGCTCAAAGTGCTATGATGACACCCTTGGCAGTTCATTTCTTACTCTAGACTCTTACTTTGGGAGATGATTGTGTCCTACGGAGGATTATTATAGTGTCCACCAAACCAACTCAAGTATAAACTGTACTTAATTGCACTTTTATTCCTTTTCAATGTGCCTGATTTAAAACAGATTAAAATGTTTTCAGTGGAAAAACAGTATTTTTTTCTAAAATAATCAAGTATACTGACACAAAAATTTATTGAGTTACCATCCAAATCCCTTTCTTCCCTGCGAGGTATATTCAGAAGCTATGATGCAAGGAAATGACAGCTCTTGTAATTCACTGTAGTTCTCTAACATACGTACAATAAAGCAAATACATGAGTATTATCATCACTTCACATCAAAACCAAGAGCGTAAGTGGACAAGATGTGGAGGATAACAAACTTCCATGTGTTTCTGTCCTCTGTTTTCTTCTGGTCCCTCTATAAATGCATAAAAATTTCTCTTTCTAGTTTAAGTAAAAACCTTTGAAAATTAAGGGCATATCTTGAAACGTTCCATATGGAGAGATGATTGGTGTCCTCTGATTTCTTCATACCCATAACTGACACCTCTCTGAAGAACACTCAAGATGTTCTGGGCTGAAATCATTACCAAGTCTACCACTTGAAATTTCCAACCTTACACCCATCATCTTTTTTCTCTTAACAGCTCACTCATTATGACTCTTCCATTTTTTCCCTCTATCCTTCATCATCTTAGCTCAGGCATAACCTTGTATATTCAATCCATTCTGTGTGCTTTTTATGGTTACTCTGCTTTAATATACTGTCTCCAATTTATAAAAATATGATTTGGTGTCACTTTTATTTGAAAAAATGTACACTACTTGCGAATATATTGGGATGAAATGGGCCCTTATGAGTTTGCCTGGAAAATATTTCTGAGAGAAAGTGAATTCAAAGATTCAATACCTAATTACAAATACAATGTTGAAATGCAAACCGCATGTAAGTTCAGGCATGCTAAGTGATTTATTTCAGGCCCTATTGCTCCTACAAAGGAAATATCTTTCATGATATATCCCATCACCAATTAAGGACATGATCAGAGTTATATTAACCTCAGCACTTAATTCAGGGAGTATTGCTTCAAGAATTCTAATTGCATCCATCAATTCTTCACTTACCTAATAAATGTGTATTAGGGATCTATTCATATGTTTGGCAGTTGAAAATACATATATAGGAGCTCAGTCCTACTTTTACCAACTGGTCTCCCCACCCTCTCTAAAGGGAAGAGACATGATCAAATCTTTTGAGTGGGCCATGACTGAATATATAATTGAGAAACTCTCCATGTAATTCGGATACTCCCATCCATGCCCATTTGAGAAGCCCTGTTCTTTACCCTTTCTGTTGGAAATCTCATTTACTCCCATGGCTTCAAATAACTATGCAAATGACCCTAAAATCTATACTTTTGGTATAGTTTTAGAAAACCTAGTTTTCTCCCCTGAACTCCAAAAACTTCTGCTTCTGGATTGCATCCTTAAAGTGCTTCCTCACATAAAACTTCTTCAAAACCAGACTCGGGGTCTGCCTTACATATGAACTTTCCCAAGAGTTTCCTATTTCATTAGATATTGCTGTGTATATAGCCACTAATAATGGAAACTTAAGGGCATTCTTTTCTCTTCTCTCTTCTGTATGTTAGAACTTCTTATCTGTCTCATGGTCCAGTTAAGTCTTTACTTACAATGTGTCTCAAAGCAGCTCTGCTCTCCATCTTCACTATTATTTCCTACAGGCTAGACCTTCATCAGCTGATATTTCAACAACTGTCACATGTCCTATTGAAATTCCTTCCTTGGTACAATTCTTCAGTTATTCTAATACAAAATTGAGGTAATTTCACTCCCTTTTTAAAAAACCTTGAAGATCTCTTCATCACTTAACAGATTAATTTAAAATACATTAAAGAATATAACCCTCCATAAATCTTAACTTTATTTCATAATCTGCTTACTCTCTCCCTGTGAATTTGAAGTGAATAAAACTTCTCTGATTTTTAAGAAACATTTCCCCTCTAGTGTCTCTGCATATTTGAAGCTGCTCCATTTAATATGACAATTTGGACTTGAAATTCAGCTTAACTTTATAAACTTAGATTCACAACATATAAACTGAGAATAGCAATAACTATCTTAAAGATTTGCTAGAGGATTATTAAGTGAGGTGTTTATAAGGCCCTGAACACATATCCTCATACAAAATTAATGTTCAAGAAGTGGTAGCTATTTAATGCTATTTGTTTGTATCTGACAGTTTTAATTTAGCATTGTATTCTGAGTATTTCTCCATGCCATCAAATAGTCTTTGAAAATATGATTATAAACTGCTATAGAGTAATAAATCACATGGATATACCTTAATTAATTTTACCAAATGCATATTGGTGAGCATTTATATTGTTTTCAACTCCTTAACTCTTATAAATAACACTGTAATAAATATCATAATGCATAAATCTTTGAGAATACCTCCAAATATTTTCTCAGGACAAATGTCTATAAGTGGAACATTTTAAGGCTCTAAAATATTGATGCCAAATTATTCTCCAGGAAGTACCAATTGATGTTCCTACTAACAGGATAAGAAAATTCCTATCTCCTGTACCTTTCCAAATGTGCATACTGTCTTCTTTCTCTCTCTTCATTTGTCTTTACCAGATGATATCTTACCTGTGTTTGTTACAACTACCAAACAGTCCTGTATCTTTAACCCACCAAGCTTTTTTTAGTAATAGACAGAAGCCCATTTGCTTTGCTGGGAGTTTTCTGTTTGGCTTTTTTTTTTTTTTTTTTTTTTTAATCTCTCTGTTTCTGTACTTATGGCAGTAGACTATACATTTCAATGATTGCCAAAAAACATTGTCTTCATTTAACTGTATTTTAAATAAACATATCATCTTTTCTACCATGCCAATCCCCATTTACTAAGCAACAACAACAACAACAACCCCAAACACCCCTTACTGGAGCCTTTTATGATTCCCTGACATTCATTCCTCACGTCCTGACCTCAAAATATAAAAACCCATATTCCATGATAAATGACAGAGTAATAATTAGGAGTAATAGAAGGGATAAATCTACTTAACCTCAAAACTTTCCGTCTCAGCCAAGATATAAAAATATATTTATAAAGTCACTGGTATAAACAATCCTTATCCAGCATCAAGAGATCAGTTAAACGCCAAAAATTACATAAATCCTACTTATCAACTGGTGTAAGAGGAGATAAAGGGAAAATTATTTTATACACTGTTTGCTTGCTAAGAAAATGCAGGATGATATAAGGCAAACAGTTTAATAGGATTATGTTTATCTTATGGTCATTGTCTCTCCAGGGCCAGACATATTACAATCACTCAAAAATAGATTGAATGGGGGTGGCTAAGTTGGTTAAGAATCCAACTTTGGCTCAGATCATGATCTCACGGTTCGTGGGTTCAAGCCCTGCGTTGGGCTTTGTGCTGACAGCTAGCTCAGAGCCTGGAGCCTGTTTCAGGTTCTGTGTCTCCCTCTTTCTCTGACCCTCCCCTGCTCGCTCACTCGTTCTCTCTCCCCCTCCCTGTCTCTCTCAGAAATAAAACATTATGAAAATTAGAAAAAAAAATAGATTGAAGGAAAAAAATATTAACCAGATTTGACTCTAAACTACTTTCACTTAAGCAGGGAATCTTAGAATAGCTCTCAAAATTCTGATTAAATTTCCTCTCAACATTTAATTTGCATTTATTAGATTGATAGTAGATAAACATGGTTTTAATTTCACTATATTAGCCATTTGTAATCTTTTGTGAAATACACCATTACATATACTTTTATGACTTATGTTACATGTATCCTTTAGCCAGAAAGTCTGTCTCTGGCAATTAAACGTAAGGAAATAAACACAGAATCTCAGAAACAAAAAGTATTAAAATAAGCCAATGTACTTAAAGCAAAAAGGAAAAAAAAAAAATCCTTCTATTGAGACATGCCAAATTATATGCACCAGGTCACAATCACCTATCAGAAGAATATTCATCCATTAAAACTGATGACCTAAAAGAGGAAGAAAAACAAATGAACAACAACAAAAAGACAGAACAGACTGCTTAAATATGGAAGACAAAGTTATAGTAGCCAGAGGGAAGGTTGGGGTGGGGAGATGGGAGAAATAAATAAAGGAGATTAAGAGTATCATGATGAGGGGCACCTGGGTGGCTTAGTCGGTTAAGCGTCCGACTTTCTCTTAGGTCATGATCTCGCGGTTCATGGGTTCAAGCCCCGCGTCGGGCTCTGTGCTGCCTGCCAGCTCAGAGCCGGGAGCCTGTTTCAGTTTGTGACTCACTCTCACTCTGATCCTCCCTTGCTCACGCTGTCTCTCTCTCTCTCTCTCTCTCTCCTAGAAATAAATACAACTTTAAAAAAAAAAAAGTATCATGATGAGCACTGAGTGATGTATAGAAATGTTGAATCACTATATAATTCACATGAAATTAATATAACAGACTGTTAATTATAATGTGAAAAATAAAAAGTAAAGAGAAAAGAATAAGCACACAGAAGCTACGGTACATGGATAAGTGAAAATAGTAGGTCACATGACCCTGCATAGAATGATGTTCTCCCTGTTCTCATTTGAACCTATCATCAACCATCTCACCAAACCTGTGAAGGATATTAATGACCTCTGTGTTGCAAAATGCAGTGTTAAGTTCGCAGTTCTGCTCTTATTTGAACTCTTAGCATCATTTGACCTAGGTGACTTCACCCTCCTTGTTGAAACCGTTTCCTCACTGCACTTAACAGTTACTTGCGCTCTAGGTTCTTGTTCTTCACTGATGGTTTTTCTTAGTCTTCTTGTTGGTTTTACTTCATATCCCAAGTTTTAAAATGCATTCCCAGTCCTCAGTCCTTGATCCTTTTTTTTAAAAAAAATATATTTTATTAATTTTTTTCTATTTATTCATTTCAAGGGAGACAGAGCAGGACAGGGGCAGAAGGAGGTGAGGTGAGAGAGAATCCCAAGCAGGCTCTGCAATATTAGCACAGAACCTGATGCGGGCTTGAACTTGCGAAATGTGAGACCATGACCTGAGCCAAAACCAAGAGTTGGACACTTAACTGACTGAGCTACCCAAGCACCCCTAATTTATTTATTTAAATTCAAGTTTGTTAACATACAGTGTAGTAATATTGGTTTCAGGAATAAAACACAGTGATTCATTATTTCCATGTAACACCCAGGACTCATCCCAAGAAATGCCCTCCTTAATACCATACCCATCACCCATCTAACCCATTCCCCTACCCACCTCCCATCCAGCCACCCTCCGTTTGTTCTCTATATTTAACAGTCTTTTATGGTTTACTCCCTCTCTGTTTTTGTCTTCTTTTTCCTTCCCTTTCCCTATATTCATCTGTTTGGTTTCTTAAATTACACAAATGAGTAAAGTCATATGGTATTTTTTTCTCTGACTGACTTATTTTGCTTATCAGACCATATTCTACTTCCATCCACAGTGTTGCAAATGACAAAATTTCATTATTTTTGATTGCCGAGTAATATTCCATTGTGTATGTATACATATATACATACATATGTATCTATATATACACATACCTATATACATAGATATATATACATATATATATATATGTATCACATCTTCTTTATCCACTTTTCAGTCGATTGACATCAGGGCTTTTGCCATAATGTGGCTATTGTCCATAATACAGCTGTAAACATTGGGGTGCATGTCCTCCTTTGAATCAGCATTTTTGTATCCTTTGGATAAGTACTTAGTGGTACAATTACTGGGTCATAGGGAAGATCAATTTTTAATTTTTTGAGGAAACTCCATACTGTTTATCAGAGCAGCTGTACCAGTTTGCATTCCCACCAACACCACAAAAATGTTCATCTTTCTCGGATGGAAGACCTAAATGTGAGAGAAGAAACCATCAAAATCCTAGAAAAGAAAACAAGCAGCAACCTCTCTGACCTTGGCCTAAGCAACTTCTTACTAAACATGTCTGCAGAGGCAAGGAAAATCAAAAATTAACTGTTGAGTCCTTGATCCTTTCAGCTCCATCTTCACTCACCCCTTGGTGATTGCATGGAGTCCTGTGACTTTACCTGCTATCTTTACATACTAATGTCTTCCAGGTTTCTGTCACTAGGCTGTGCCTCTCTACTCAGCTCCAGACTCTGCAGTTGGCTGCCTATTAGATATTACCAGATGGATACTTAATAAGCAGTTTTGCTTAAACATACAAAAAATGTACTCCTGATGTTTTACCCTCAAATCTGTTACCTATTGCTCCCCTAATCTTCAGGATATCAAACAATTCAAAAAATGTCAAATCTGTTCTCCAGGTAGAGTAACAACGGAGTGAGGTGGGTTAGGACCTTGGGAGATAAAGTCCATGAAGTGGGGGAGAACTGAAGAGAAGAGGAAGGACTTAAATCTTCTGTTTTTCCAGTTTTCATCTAAATCTTTTTGACTATTAGACCTTCATGAGCTTAATTTTAGGCCTCCATAGCACCAACTTCTGCAACACTAATAGTCAAGTATTTTTCAACAAAATGGATTCCTGAATTGACACAAATAATCTAGAGGAGTTACAAAATTATAGTTTCAAAGTATTATTCTTATTTACAATCCACATTCTGCCCAATGGTGAAGTGTTATAAGCATCCCTTTCTCTTCAGGAACAAGATAAGTATGTCCATAATTGCCTCATCTGTCCAGTACTGAAGCTCTTAACAGCATCACCAGACAAGAAAAAGCAAAGATACAAGGATTTAAGAATTTAAGGGTTTCAATTTAAGGATTGAAATATAATGAACAAAACTGTTATTCACAGATGTTTTGTCTACCTTCAAAACTCCAAATACTCTATAAATTATTAAGTACTTTTGCTTAATGAAAGATCAATAAGTTAAACACTGAATTTCTATTCACCAGGATAAATGACTTAAAAAAAGGTAAATTCAGCCTTTAAAAAAATCTTGGAACAGAACTATGTCTGTATACAAAAACTAGAAATTAATCTAACAGAATTTTAAGGCCTTTAGAGGAGAAAAGTATAATGCTTTGTTGAGAGATATAAAAGAACAAATAGAGAAGCACCCAATGTTAATGCATAAGCAGACTAAATATCCTAAAGGTATCAGTTCTTCCCAATTTGATCATAAGATTCAATGTAGTTCCAACCATAATCCAACAAAAATCTTTAAATTTATATTGAAGAATGGCCATGGAAAACATTATTAAAGAGGTTGTATATAATAGATTAAAAACTTAAATATAAAAGGGAAAACTTCAAAATTTCTTTAAAAATCAATAATATTCTTTTAATGCTTTTGAGAAAGAGGGTTTATTCAATAAAAGTACAAGTCAAGAAAAAAAATCAAAGTTTAATAAAATTAAGAAATTAAGATTTTCAAAATAGATATTAAAGAAAATTTTAAATACACAACCTAAAAACAGGTATTTGCAGCACAACCATCAAAATGTTCATGTCTGGAATATACAAAGCACACCTGAAAATTAATAAGAAAATGAAAAAATCATAATACTCCCCAAATAGGCAAAAGATAAAAAAATTTCACATAGGAAAAAGTAGGAGTGAGAAGTTGCTCAAACTCATTAGCAATCACCGATGCAGAATTAAAACAAACACACAAAAAAAGAATCCACAATAGAATATCCCCTTACATCCACTGGACTCACAAAAATGAAAAGAATGACACAGCTAAGAGTTAATGAGGGGGACACCTGGGTGTCTCAGTCAGTTAAGCATCCAACTCTTGACTTCGGCTCAGGTCATGATCTCGTGGTTTGTGAGTCAAGCCCCACATCAGGCTCTGTGCTACAGTGCAGAATCTTCTTGGGATTCTGTCTCCCTCTCTCTCTGCCCCTCTCCTGCTTGTTCTCTCTCTCTTTCTCAAAATAAATAAAAATAAACTTAAAGAGTTGGTGAGAATGAGAAGCAATAGAAACCCTTAAACACTGTTCTTAGGAGAGTAAACAAACTAAATTAAAGAATTTTCTATGAAAGCTGAAATAGACATACCCTCTGAACCAGTCCTAGGTGAGAGATTTTAGAGAAATTCTTGCACATGTATACCAGGAGATAGGAATGAGAACATTCATGATTTTATTTTCAATACCAACAAATTGTAAAGAACACAGGTGTCCATTAAAGGATGTACATCTAATCTTGAGGTCCATAAAACACTCTGATAGTGAAAGTAAATGAACAGCAGCTTTGTGTAATAATGTGAATGAATCTCAGAAATACAAGGTTGAGTGATTTTTTTTTAAAAAAAGCAAGTCATTTAAGGGCTCATACAGTATGATCTCATTTATATAAAGTCTAAAAACTGTTAAAAACAATCTATGGAGAAAAGCAAAGGAATGATAAACGCAAAGCTTTAAGCAGCATTTTTTTCTTTCTCTAGAGGAGGTTATTAGGGACAGTACATGGGGCAACTTCACTGTAAGGATAATGATCTACTTAAGATGTGTTATGTCTTCCTGGGTGTTCATCTGTAATCATGGTTTATAACTTAAAGATTGTATATATCCTCTTGTATATACTATATTTCACATAGATGATAACAGAGACCTTGGTCTCATATTGTTAAAACATGGTAAACTTCAGTTAATTGATTACTATTTATATGTTCTATTGACTTGACTCTTGGGCAGTAGGAGGCTAGGATACAGATAAAGTGGTTCCCTTACCAGCAGCCTCATCCTAAACCCTTTATCGTCTCAAAGTGCTAAGTGAGCATGGCATGCCATGTATCGTCCACTTGCCCCTCCACATACATCCTCCTACCCTTCTCGACTCTTCTCCCCGCTATGGGAAGGTAAACCATGTGGGCCACATGAATTTCTGGTGGCCTCAGCCAATGATCAGCCCCAAAAGATAACTGGATGGAAGGAAGGCTGTAAGATCAGGATATTCATCCCCTTCATTAAATCCCACCAAAATTGTTTCTGGCTGGCTGTGTGCCCCTGCATCAAATGTCACTGCTTCTTTCAAGGCTGTCAACCTTACATGACTGCTGATACATTTCTTATTCCTTCAGAATTAGAAGGCCTAACAGGTAACCTTGGTAACTGCACCCAATATGTGGTTCCATGAAACCCATATCTCTTTAAATAGTCTCTTTGTAAATAAACCCTTTTAAGTATTATATTTTGAGTGTGGCATCTACTTATTGGGACATTGCCTGATATAAATGGAGAGGGATGGGCAAACAATTAGGAGGATGATCTATGAAAAAGCTTAAAAAAGCACTTGGAGAAACAAAGAATAGTAGGCATTTGTTTAGAACCTGATGACTATCTTAAAATTTAAAAGAATTAGCAAAAGAAAATAATAAGAGTCTTAACTCAGGGATATAGTTAAGGCCTTATGTGTTGCCTCATGAGACTGGGAAATGGCAGGTTGACCAATGTTGGAAGACGACTCTGGTAGCTTCTTGTAGGATAAACTGGAGCAAGATCTTGAAAACAAGGGGCCCATGACATAGAAAGCCAGTGGGAACTGGGCTGATGACGTCCATCTTAGAGTGTATATTTGAAGGGACATCCACATGTCATCCCTAAATATTCCCAGTCCCATATCGCAATGTGCAGGTCTCCATTCTGTCTGGCGTGCCTCATCTGTGAAGTCTGTCTGGATGTCAGGTAAAGAGATGACCTGACAAAACAGGAGTTTAGTTAAGTAGCTCTTTTTTTTTTTTTTTTTTTTTGCTGCCAATAATACTTTAATTTGTATCCATAATATTGCTAATTATTTTCTATTGCCTCATTCAGGGCCTTGAGCAGCATTTCATATTCCACTCTAGGTGTGTTTTGAGCCTTTATGGCACCAAAACAAATACTCATTAGTGTTTTGTTCTGCCTTCTTTTAAACCCAGTCTTTTTATATTGTTACTTTGCCCACAATGAACTCTAAAATGTCTGTTTAGCACCATCTGCAGATTTGATTAATGTGCCATTTTTTTCATCTTCTAGATGATTAATAAAGATGTTGAGTAAAATCAAGTTTAATACCATAACATGTGGCACCCTGTATCCACCTCCCTCTAAGTGCATTCAAATGCAGTTTGCTTTTGTATCTGTTCTTGGCCTTTTATGATATTCTCAATCTACATGAAAAGTGTTTTTCCTGAATCATATTTGGGTTTGCAAACCTGAACTGGAAGTCTCCCTGGGAAGAAAAACTCCTCCACAGATTGTAGCACCTGCGCCATTACTGACATGATTCAGTGTTTTGTGAAAGTCAGGTTGATCTGGATTTCTGAAGTAATACAGCCTACCTCCTTCTAGTACTTGAGATTCTCAATGCTCTCATAGTCACTAAATACTTCGGTCTTTTCAACGTCCAGTAACCTTATCAAGCTGGTCCTACATATCTCACGAGGAACAGGCGATTCCAATTAATTTATACAAAGCTAATGAGAGTTCCAGCTCTAGGATTCTGGAATTCATACTTGCCGATGCTTAATTTGGTCTTCTAATGAATTGAGGTGTACTGCTTTGAGTTTAAATATCCATTTGGGGGGAGACTCAACCTTCTATAGCTTCAACTCTGTGTTTGGAAGTGAAAGTTAGAAAGATTTTATAAATTCCCAGCAACGTGAATTTTAAGGTTTCTTAACACTTGTGTTTGTGGTGGTTCTTACTGATATTAAGCCAGTTATTACAGGCAAACAAATGAGAAAATGAAAGGTGGTCTTCTATATCCTCTCCTGTAGGCAGTATATACCTGTAGATATGTCCATAGATAAGCTGATCTTTCTGTTCAACAGGAAATGTACAAGGTAAATCAGAGTCAGCTAAGCTGTTATTAATGCCAGTTTATCTTATGAGTGGGTGGTTCTAGCTGATTTTCTGCTTCATAAGAGAGGTTTTACTACCATCCCTTAGGCTAGGTCCTCCTCCTTCGGCTCAATCACTGAACCCCTGCATTTATCCCAAGGCCACAGAGACCTCTGGCCTCTATTAACCAGCACTTAGGTTCCTCTCTAGGGAGAAATGCCAGAAGCTGACAGCATATTCTTCACTTGCTCTTGCCTCTGGTATGATTGGCAGTGGAGGGTTTCTCAGCTACGCTGTACTGCTGATTTCCAGCTCACTGCAGGGCCCCTCTGTGCATGAGGCCTGTCAGGGGCTCCAGGCATTTATGTATGAGGGACCTCTATGTGCTCAGGCCACAACTGATGATAAAGAGTCAGATGAAGGATGAGAACTACAGACCACAAAGTTAAGTATTTCTTCATTAAGTTTCTGCCTCTGGCTAGTTCTTAGGGCACCGTTAAAATCTGTTGTTTGATCCTTGGCAAGTTAAGTAACTTCAGTTTTTCCCATCAATGAGGACAATAATAAAAGCAGAAACTTCAATGGACACAAAGTACGTAATGTGTCCGAAATGTAAAATCCATAAATGCATATTTTGCATGCTAGACCTCCTTTCCTCTGTCTCCTAAGTCATTATAATTTTCTACTAAAACTTACCACATTGAAGGCACTCACCTTCTTAAAGAAATTAGTGTAGCACAACATATAAAAGGAAAACATATAAAAGGAAAAAATATAAAAAGAAACAATTATTTTAGGTTAAGTTTTTATAGATCTTTGAATAATAAGTAGAAAGTAAAGCATACTTTTTTTAGGTTTATGTTAACAAACTTTTAAATGAAAGTCATTATTAACCAAAGATAAAAAGAGAAAGAACACGTCTCAAGCCAATTCTTCAGGGTACAAAGCGGGATTTGGTGCATAAATCCTAACACTTATCTCTTCCCCATACCCCAAGCTCTGACCTCAGGATATTAGCAAGAGAACTAAATCAAATGGGAATCAGACTTCAACTTGATGATAAAGTTTGATTGGAGAGTGTGTCAGGGACTTGAAGCTAAAATGAGATTTCTTTCTCTTTCAAGGATGGTCAGGTACGTAGCATTAGCCACCCTGACCTGCTTCTTCAGTTGTATTTATCACCTGGGTTTGAGAAGAGATTAGAGAGTCATTGTATCTGAGGAGAGAAAGGTAGTCTCCTCCATGGGGTGGGTTGAATAAGAGCTGTCAAGGGAACAAGGAGTCTGTGAATAAAAGAGAAGGGAAAAGGTAGAAGCTTCTTGGACCACAACTTCTGAGAGCATCTAAGTGTTGGTGGTCATTCTCTTTTCACAGTCAGAGGTACAAAGGTCAGCAGAAAATGATGCTCCTTACAGTAATACTTGCCACAGTCATAAATCTGGGACATTTGCTTCATAAAGTTGGTGTCAGAGTTGTTCTGAAAACTAGGGGCATTTTCCCAAGTAAGAGCACTTAATGGACAAATCATACTGTATTTAAAATTACTTAAGCCACTCAGTCTCAGGAGCAAATAATAAAGGGAGATAATAATAGTTACTTCTTTAGCATCAACTTTATACCACGTACTTGACATCTTGTATTTCATTTTCTTCCTATCTAAATCATGTGACAGGTAGTATCACAAATATTTTACCGATGAGGAACCTGACACTAAGGCATGGATCAAGGTAATTTAGGTGGAAAAAGGTTGAAGCAGAATTGAGATCCATCTACAACCAATCTCTAAGCTGTCATAGCAAGCTGCATTATGTCCAGCTGGTGAAAACAAAAACCAGACAAACAAAAACAGACACATTCCACATGCTTATTAACAATCAGCCAAACTGTGGAACAGTGAAATCACTCTGGCAGAAAGAATACCATTCACTTGCCAACAAATATTTCTCTGGTGTATCTGCTATTTCATGGCATCTCTCCACATTCATTTTAAGTTATTTTTTAACTGGATTTACCATCTTCACCAGTATTATCTGATGAAATTGAATACAACCCATGGTCTTCTAAGCTCTCCCATGAAAAAGCTAAAACCCAGGAAATTACATTCCCCAGACTCAGTACCAGCTAAAAGCAGGTGTAGGATAAAGGTAGAGCTTCTAGGACTTCCTGGATTCTCCAAAAAAATTACCCAGACTTGTGCTTTAGATAGCCAGGATCATCTGCTTCCTTGGGGCTTCTGCTCTTCTGATTATCCTGAAAGCCTACAGAGCCCTCTTCTCTTCATTCCTTTTAGCTTTTCTCACATATGTCCAAGCCTCTAATTCTCTATATTAAATTTGTTCCTGCTTGAAATATCTAGTATGAGAGCTTTAAAAAAAATCTAGAGACTGGCAAACTATAGTCCATGGGATAGTTCTAGCTCATGGTTTGTTTTCATAAAATCAGATTTATTAGGATATTGTCACTCTCATTGATTTATGTATTGTCTATGGTCATTCTTTACAATGTCAGAGTTGAGTAAATGCAACAAGAGACTAAAGAACCTATACGATCAACAGAATAATGGCCTCCAAAGATGTCCTTGTCTTAATTTTAGGAACGTGTAAATGTGTTCATTTATATGCTGGCAAAAGGGACTTTGCAGATGTGGTTAAGGGTTTGAGATGGGAAGATTGTTCTGAACCATCTGGGTGGGCCCAATGTCAGGGTCAGGAAAGAGATTCAGAGATGTTTTGCTACTGGCTATGAAGATGGAGGAAGAGGCCACAATCCAAGGAATAGAGGTAGTCTTGGAGCTAGAGGATACAAGGAGACAGGCTCTTCACTACAGTTTTCAGAAGGAATACAACCTTGCCACTGTATTCTTGATTCTAAAACTATAATATGTATGTGTTTTAGACTACTGGGTTTGCAGTAACTTATTAGAGAAGCAATAGGAAACAATGCAACCATAAAGCCTAAAATGTATGTACTATCTGTCATGTTTTCTACCTCCTGCTTTGCCAAAAATACCCTCTTAAGGATGGTTCTGGTGAGTATTGCCATCAGTAATAATCATTCATTTCTCACTGGGAAAGCATTTTAAAAAAAGTTTTTCCTGTTGACTGATTAACATACATATTCCTTGTTTCTCACATCTATGAAAGTTAACATGCGTTCATCATAGGACTTTCTCATGATCTCCTGCTTCCTATTTAACTTTTTTACTCTTGTTCATTCTTCCAAATGCTTCGTAACTACTGGAAAGCCTGTAGTATACTATTCTACACTTGCCCCTCCTCTGATCATTTTTTTTCCTGCTAATACTCTCTATTGGCTACAGAAAGGGAAGTGCTTAGGTGACATATCTTTGAATTATACAGGACAGCTTGGCAGGTACCAAAAATTTTCTACTCACAGATTGATTGTCTCAGACAATTCTAAAAACACATCTGTCCCCAGTGATTTAATTTACTTGATAGTAAATCCATTGTAATCTACTCAGATAACAACTTGCTATTTATATCAAACTAGTATCCAATTCTGAGATGTTAAATATAGGATCCGCCACATTTTCCTGACACTCATTTCTAATAAACCATGGCATACACAAGAATGAACATTTAACTTTATAGAGAATCAGCTGCAAGGAAAAAAGGTTTAAAGCACCAGGTCAGATATAAGCCACAAGAAAGTCCACCTTTTCTAAACTAAATAGAGCATTAAAAAAACTGAGAGTTAGAAAAGGCTTTACAGATCATACATTGCAATCCTTTTATAGAAGTGAGGGAACTAACACAACAGGAGAACTGGGAGGGCTCACTCAAGGTCACACAGCTGGTAGGAATTGGTCTTGAACCTGTGTCTTCTGACTTCAGCCCACAGATCAGTGCTCTTCCTGCTGAAGATACGCAGCATCAGAGAGTCTATTCTGGACACCAATAGTTCCACCCATTTTTGTCAAAAAATACTTACTACATTTGGAAGCTCAGAAAAACACTTGATGTAGATGTACTATAGCAACTAATCGGACAGCCCTGAGTGCTGATGAGTAGTTTTGTGAGTGAAAGCAGGTTTGTGGGAGGAGGGTACAGAGTGGTTGCTGCCCATCACCTGATAACTGGACTTTAAAATATTCTGAGGAAAGTTATCCCAACAAAAGTTCTAAGTTCAGTGCTATAGATAATTAGCTTAAGTTGAAGACGTCACAAAGAAGGATGCCTTAGCCCAGAGTTGGCGTGTTATTGTTATGTTTCTACTTCTCCTGAGAGTCTTTGCCAAGAGACCTGTTCCATCCTAAACAAGTGCCAGCAACATTAATTAAGAAAAAACAGTGAAGGAGAAAGAAAACTATAATGCTGTGTTTAAGTTGCAAGTGATTCTGTAATAATCTATGTAGTTTGTTAGAAGGAAGGAGAGCTTCTCAGACACACTTGGAGGAGAGCTTACAGTCTAAGAACAGATGTGGATTGCCAATGTAAGAAAATACAGTTGTACTTTAAAGACTGTCCATAAAAACCCATGGCCATTAGGTGTAATGTCTGACTAAAGTTTTGACCCCGTAGATGATGAACTACCATTCGGTTGCTGCTGTCTGGTCCTGCATTTAATGTGGTTGACCACTGAATGTGGGCACATTTGTGCAACAATACAGGTGAAAATCACCGTGTTACAATTACTTCACACAACAAACTCATTTTTGAGGTAATTTTTATAACAGCATCAGTTACCTTTATTTCTAGGAAATGTGGTTCATAATCACTTCTCGGCCTTTTGGCTAAGATCAAGTGTAGGAAATGTGGTTCATTAACTGTTATCAATTATTAATTAAAAGATTAATCACATGTAAGGGAAAAAATACTGGTTACATAAACAATGTTATATAAGTCACACTTCATTAAAATGACAGAATACAATAAAACATTTTATATTATATACCAAACCTCTAGCTGTACTGTGTCAGTCTAATAACATTGGTGATGAACTCTGACCCGGTATCCTTAAATTCCAGTATCTGATATTCAGATTGTTTAATCATTTGTTGAGAGATATTGAGTGTCTGTTATATGTCTAGTAACATGCCTGCTCTGGGGGACAAATAGTCCATTAGGGTGGTCCTTGGACCCAGAGGAGCATGGTTCCTCTTCTTTCTGCAAATTGTAATCATGATCCTTTTAAGACTGATTCTAGCCATGGAGGAAATATGAACAAACAAAAAAACATGGATAGATCATCTTCTCTGCATCTCTTAGACTTTTTGTTGTTGTTGTTGTTGTTGTTTTTTTTTTTTAATGATTCCCATTACCTCTCTGGTTTAGGATTCATCCGTATGTCTATGGATCGGAACACAAACTACACTGCAATTCTCTGTAGTAGATAAACCACACCAAGTGACTAAGTTAATTAATAAAAATTCTTCTTGGATTATCCCAAGTTACCTTTACTTTATTTTTTTCTTAGTGAAGAAGATTGATATATTTAAGGTAGAAGATTAAACAGTGCTTTTACAGCCCAAACTTATTAGTTAAGCTTTAATTTTAATAGTCTGATTATTTTGATTTCCTATGGACCTAGTAAGAGGATCTAGTGAATTCTGTTTAACAATCTGTGCTCCTAGACAAAACAGTAATGACCGAATGCCTGATTCCTAGAAAGGTATGTAGAACTTAATAGGTTGTCATGATAGGAATCATATAGGATATACATGCTTCAGTGTTTATTTGCACAGTACTACTTGCTGATATTCTCTGGTACCTAGTTAACAGCCAGTGTGTCCCAGGGTGCTCTACACATATTTTGAGAGAGAATGTGTGTGTGTGTGTGTGTGTGTGTGTGTGTGTGATCTCCAAATAGAAAGATGTTACAAGAATATGGTATAATTCAGGAATGTGAGGACTATTCTATCTCCTGAAAGCTGCTGGTATGTCTACCATTTCCATAGTTGGGTCTTTTGACAAGACAATAAAGCTAATGCTCAAAATGCAGAAGAGGCTGGAGGGCTAAGTCACTAGCACTATTCCTCAAGTTTAGCTCAAACATTCTATCATCTGTGGGTAGAGGGGTTTTAAGGATAACTAATGTACGGGAGGTAATCTCTTAAAACAGTGTACTAAATACATATTCATTAGGAAATACTTAGTGAACTTGGGTAAGTAATAAGAAGAAAACTTAAATCATTCATATTTCGATTACCCAGATATAAACTCTTAATATTTTAATATGCTCTATATTTTATATGTGGTCTTTAAAAATTCTTTTAAATGGCTGCAGAATATTCTACTTTCTCGACATAGCATAGGTAGGTAATAAATCCCCAAGTGTTAAAAGTTGAAGTTGCTTTCAGTTTTTAATTATCATAAATAATACAGCAATAGATATTTTTGTAGTTAAATGTAAATGTGGAGTAGCTGTGCGAAAGAATTTATGGGCTATAAGACTTTTGATAAATATTTCAAACTAAATGGTACCTCCCTAGACCTCACCAGTAGTCTTGAAAACAAAATCCATTTTATCAAATCTTTGTTAACTTTGGGGATCTTTATTTTAAAATAATGTTTGCCAGGGTGGTAGATGACCATGGTGCTTGTTACTGTTTTAAATTTGATTTCTCTGACTGCCAGTGAGGCTAAACATATTTTTTATAATATGTCAAGGTGGTGAAGACCCAGAACAATTGCCTCTCTCCTTTAAGATTAAGTTGAGGAACACACCACGAAATACATATAACTGTGAGAAGTCCGTGGGGTGAAGAAGAGGCTGTTATGAACTGGTGTGGGAGGGATATGGCTTTGACCTGAGACAGGAGGCAGCAAGCTGAAGCTGTGGGTGACTCTTAAGAATTGTAAAAGTTTATCCACTGCTTCTCATTTAACTTGAAGACAAAGAAGTGCTTGATGATACACCTGCATAAACTCAGATCTCTAGTCTAGATCCCTGAAGGGTAAAATCAGGGTAGAGTGTAAGGAAGGGCATGAGAAAATCAGCAGGGATTAACCAATTCAAGCATCCAAATTCAAAAGGCAGGTTAACTATTACATAAATTACACTAACTGCCAGTGAGTTAAACTTACTTGATACAGGTGTTTACATGAGCGTGTTTAAAGTCTGACAAAAAATGAAGAAAAGACTGGAAAGTAACATGCAATATCAGGTAAATGTTAACTTAGAGAAATTGTTCCAACACCAGTTAGTATCAGATGAAATATGTTTAGGATAAAAGATTAGGCTCCCACGGTTATGGCATTATGATAACATTTCAAATTACCAGAAAGATGTCCTAATTTTAAACATGTTTTCAGCCAATAAAGTAGCCTTAAATACATAAAAGAAATGGATAAATCTGTACCATTATAGTGATAGCAACATACTTATGTTGATTATTGATAGACAAGCAGATCTAAAATTACTAAGAAAATAGAGGATCAGAGCAGCACACTTAAAAATTCATATAAATAACATAGAGTTCTGGCAGAATGTGGGGAGAGGAAGAAAATCTAATGAATACGTATAGTCAACAATTGTAACTTAGTATGAAAATAATAGAAACAAAAAAAGCTGCTGTTACATATTTCACGGGTTAATGTGTGGAATGCAATAAAAGAACTATTTTAAAGGGAAATGTATAGTCCTAAATACTCTAAACTGAGAGCCTAGTCACCATAATTATAGGCAAAATAGAAAGGGTTATCAATATTTTATATTTCAATATTTTAAAAATGTATACAGTCTAAACATACTCAAGCAGGGTACAAAATCAACGTACAGAAATCGGTTGCATTTTTATACACCAATAATGAAGCAACAGAAAGAGAAATCAAGAAACTGATCCCATTCACAATTGCACAAAAAACCATAAAATACCTCGGAATAAACCTAACCAAGGATACAAGAGATCTGTATGATGAAAACTATAGAAAACTTATGAAGGAAATTGAAGAAGACACAAAGAAATGGAAAAACATTCCATGCTCATGGATAGGAAGAATAAATATAGTTAAGATGTCATTACTACCCAAAGCACTCTACACATTCAATGCAATTCCAATCAAAATTGCACCAGCATACTTCTCAAAACTAGAACAAACTATCCAAAAATTTGTATGGAACCACAAAAGACCCCGAATAGCCAAAGTAATACTGAAAAATAAAACAAAACGGGTGGGATCACCATCCCAGACTTTAGCCTCTACTACAAAGCTGTCATCATCAAGACAGTATGGTATTGGCACAAGAACAGACACATAGACCAATGGAACAGAATTGAGAACTCAGAAGTGGACCCAAAAGTATACAGCCAACTGATCTTTGACAAAGCAGGAAAGAATATCCAATGGAAAAAAGACAGCCTTTTTAACAGATGGTGTTGGGAGAACTGGACAGCAACATGCAGAAGAATGAAACTAGATCATTTTCTCACCCCATGCACAAAAATCAACTCAAAATGGACAAAGGACCTGAACGTGAGACAGGAAACTATCAACACCCTAGAGGAGAAAGCAGGAAACACCCTCCTTGACCTCCACCGCAGCAACTTCTTACTTGACACATCCCCAAAGGCAAGGGAATCAAGAGCAAAAATAAACTGTTGGGACCTCATCAAGATTAAAAGCTTCTGCACAGCCAAGGAAACCACCCAGAAAATTAATAGGCAACCAACGGAATGGGAAAAGATAGTTGCAAATGACATATCAGATAAAGGGTTAATATCCAGAATCTATAAGGAACTCACCAAACTACACGCCCGAAAAACAAACAACCCAGTGAAGAAATGGGCAGAAGACATGAACAGACACTTCTCCAAAGAGGACATCCAGATGGCCAACAGACACATGAAACGATGCTCAGCATCCCTCCTCATCAGGGAAATACAAATCAAAACCACACAGAGATACCACCTCACGCCAGTCAGAGTGGCTAAAATGAGCAAATCAGAGAACTCGAGATGCTGGCGAGGATGTGGAGAAACGGGCACCCTCCTACACTGTTGGTGGGAATGTAAATTGGTACAGCCCCTCTGGAAAACAGTGTGGAGTTTCCTCAGGAAACTAACAATAGAACTCCCTTATGACCCAGCAATAGCACTGCTAGGAATTTACCCAAGGGATACAGAAATGCTGAGGCATAGGAGCACATGTACCCCAATGTTCATAGCAGCACTCTCCACAATAGCTAAAACATGGAAAGAGCCTAAGTGTCCATCAACAGATGAATGGATCAAGAAGATGTGGTTTATCTATACCATGGAATACTACATGGCAATGAGAAAGAGTGAAATCTGGCCATGTGTAGCAACATGGATGGACCTTGAGGGTGTTATGCTGAGCGAAATAAGTCAGGCAGAGAAGGACAAATATCATATGTTTGCACGTATAGGAGGATTAGGAGGAACTTGACGGAGGAACGAGGGGGAGAAGAAGGGCGGAAATGGTGGGGGAAAGGGAGAGAGGCAAACCATGAGAGACTCTTGAATGCTGACAAAAACTGAGGACTGATGGATGTGGGGGGGAGGGGGGTGGGCATGGAGGATGGCACTTTGGGGATGAGCACTGAGTGTTATGTGGAAACTAATTTGACAATAAACTATTTGTAAAAAAAAAAATAAATAAAATAAAAATAAAAATAAACATACTCAAGTAAAGAGACTGTCATAATTAAGCATTATATGTATATCATTCAAATTTGACCTACTCATCTCATTATCCTCATTTATAATTAATTCTTTGTGAACTACCTTTAAAGAACATTTCAGACAGCCTATCATTTTACCCCAGCACACTTCATCTCTAAAATTCTATAAATAGCTGCAGTATTGCTATCACATACAGCAAAACTAATAAATTCCTTGGTATCCTCTAACTCCTATTCTGCAATTTATCTAGTTTTTCTTTTTTTCTTTTTTTCCCAATTTTCTTATAAACTATACCCATACGCTAAGTTTGGGGAGTTCTGAAATCTCTTTTAACCTAGACCCACTTTTGTGTATCTCACCAGTTTTGCAGAATTTGAGTCCGTGTCCTATAGAATCTCTCACATTCTGAATTAAGTGCCATTTAATTTGTTACTCAAGCTCTGCCTTTCCATAAGTGGAAGTTAGCTCTAAAATCTTGCTTAGATTTAAGTCTAAAAAAGTGGGGGCAAGACTAGAAAAAGTGGTATGTATGCTTTATCTTAGATCTCATAACTAGGCATATAATATCAGGCTTATGTTGTCACCGCCTAATCCCTACATCTTAAACTTCTGTCTCAAATTTTAATCTAATGGTTTCATCCATCAGTGAATTTCTCTTAAGACACTTAGGTCATTATGGGCAACAAATACGTTGTATCTTGTAACTACTGTATTATTCTGTCAGTATATATTAAATGGAAATCTCTTGTAAAAAATGTACTCCCAGGCATCCTGGGTGGCTCAGTTGGTTAAGCATCTGAATTCAGCTCAGGTCATGATCTCATGGTTCGTGAGTTCAAGCCCCACATCGGGCTCTCTGTGGTCAGTGTGGAGCCTGGTGCCTGATTTGGATTCTGTATCTCTCTCTCTCTCTGTCCCTTCCCCACTCATTCTTTGTCTTTCTTCCTGTCTCAAAAATAAACAAACATTTTTAAAAAAATGTTCTCCCATCATACAGGGCTCCCTGTTTCTACTGAAATATAGTTCCCACTGGAAAGTCATGGAAGCTAAGATGAAATAGATTTCTAGAAAAACATAACTTACTGACACTGACAAAAGAAGCAATGACAGCCTCAGGAATCTCATAACTGTCACACACCTGAAGCAAAAGTTTAACCTCTTTCCAGACAGAAAAAAAAATACCAGGCCTAGATGATCTTGGAGAAGAGTTTCCAAACTTTTCTGTGATAGTCTGTGAAAAGACTATCCTAATTTTTTACAATTTTGCTGATAACAGAGGGAAGGCTTCCTAATTAATTCCATAAGGACAGTGTAACTTTGGTATTAAAATCAAAGACATTACTAGAGAAGAAAATTATAGACCAGTTTTATTCATGAATATAGCTATCAAAACTCTTAACAAAACTTTAGCCCATAAAATCAAGCAATAAATTTATTCCTCAACCAAGCTGGGTGTATCTAGGATATACAAGGCTTGTTTAATATCATAAACAGGGGCACCAGGGTGGCTCAATTGGTTAAGCATCTGACTTTGGCTTGGATCATGATCTCACAGGTTGTCAGCCCAAGGCCTGCATCGGGCTCTGTGCTAACAGCTCAGAGCCTGGAGCCTGCTTCGGATTCTATGTCTCCCTCTCTCTCACTGCTATTGCCCTGCTCATGCTCTGCCTCTCTCCTTCAAAAATAAATAAACATTAAATTTTTTTAAAAATATCACAAACAAATGATCATCTCAAAAGATGCAGGAAAGGCATTTTATATAATTAAACACTTACTCAAAATAAAAAGAGCTTTTAGTATATTATAAAGAAAAAGGAATTTCCTTGATTATTTAAAGAAAGACAAACCTCATGAAACATCATTTTAAATGATGAAATGTTATGAGTATTGCCTTTATAATGAGGAATGAGGCAAAGAGGCTCATTTATATTTGAGACCACAATAAAATTCCATTTAATTAGCAAACATCTACAAGTTAGATAATGCCATGTTGAAGAGACTGGATCTACACAATCTCTTGTACATTGCTCACTGACCTGTATATTGGTGAAACCATTTTGGAAAATAGAATAATGCTGTATCCCAAAGGTATATGTTTTGTCATATATCTTATATGTTATTCACCTCCCACACCTTGTAACCTAGCAATGGTACCTGCTACATCTATAGACAATGCCTTGCCTGTGGACCACAGGAGACATTCACAAGAATGTTCATAGCAGCACTGTTCATGCTAGAAAGAACCTGGAAAGAACATATATGTATATCAATAGAAGCCAAAGAATGAATTACTGTAACAAACACAATACCTCTTGTATAAAGTTAAAAACATCTAAAATAATATGGGGCGCCTGAGTGGCTTAGTCGGTTAAGCGTCCGACTTTCGCTTAGGTCATGATCTCGCGGTTCGTGGGTTCGAGCCCCGCGTCGGGCTCTGTGCTGACTGCCAGCTCAGAGCCTGGAGCCTGTTTCAGTCTGTGACTCCCTCTCTCTCTGACCCTCCCCTGCTCGCGCTGTCTCTCTCTCTGTCTCTCTCCTAGAAATAAATTAAAAAAAAATTAAAAAAAAAAAACATCTAAAATAATCTGCTTTTAGAAATACATCCAAATCCAGGAGCTAAAACACCATGTAAAAGGGAAATCAGGGAAATGGTAAGGACAAGATCGAGGATGTCAGTTCCTTCAGGTGGGGTGTAGGCAACAGGGGCCTAGGATTAGAGGGAAGTAATATGGTAATATGTAGGTTATTGTTGGGTCCTACCTTTGTTTTGTGTGGTGAGGTCATGGATGCTTATTAACTCATTAGAAATATTGTATCTATAATAACTGAGAACATATACGGGTCAATGATTGGCATATATCTTAAACTTAGATCCACCCAATTCTACATACCTGAAATTCAAGGAAAGAAATATATAATAAGATTTTTATCTACTTGAGTACCAGAAAATGGTAAGGTAGCTAAAGGACACAGAGAACTGGAAGGGTATTGAAAACAAACTTGATCTTTTCAGGTGTTTGCCTAGTATTTATCCTACCTAGGGCACCCAGGACACTGATGAACACAGGAGGTATAATAAGTATCCCTGACTTTCATGTGGTAAGAAAGAACTAGGTTAATCTCTCTAACCCTTAGTCTTCCTCTCAAGTGATACCTAAAGAAATGTAATACGTGAGGTATTTTGTAAGAATAAATATCACGGAGACTAAAAGGTGCAATAGGGGTGCCTGGGTGACTCAGTTGGTTAAGCGGTGGACTCTTGGTTCTGGCCCAGGTCATGATCTCACATGATTTGGAGCCTCAAATTGGGCTGTGCACTGATGGTACAGCTCCTGCATGGGATTCCTTCTCTCCCTCTCTTTCTGCCTCCCTCTCTCAAAAATAAATATTTTTAAAAGCTGCAATAAATAATTACATACTTGGGGCGCCTGGGTGGCTTAGTCGGTTAAGCGTCTTTCGCTTGGGTCATGATCTCGCGGTTCGTGGGTTCGAGCCCCGCGTCGGGCTCTGTGCTGACTGCCAGCTCAGAGCCTGGAGCCTGTTTCAGAGTCTGTGACTCCCTCTCTCTGACCCTCCCCAGCTCACGCTGTCTCTCTCTCTCCCCTAGAAATAAATAAAACATTAAAAAAAAAGAATTTTAAATAATTACATACTTATCTGTGAATTAATATATCCAACAAGCATATTAATGATGCCCCTGTATACTGATATATATTTGAGGCACTGGTGTTAAAAAGTTGGAGGGACAGTCCATGTTCTCAAAGAGCTTTATTATTCAAAAGAGACAATGATGACCACAGTTGTAGAACCAAAAATGAGCACTCCTGGGTTAAGCTGTTTAAAATTAGGATTTCCAGGGGCACCTAGGTGGCTCAGTTGGTTAAGCCTTCAACTTTGACTCAGGTCATGATATCACAGTTCCGTGGGTTTGAGCCCCATGTCAGGCTCTGTGCTCACAGCTCAGAGCCTGGAGCCTGCTTCAGATCCTGTGTCTCTGGTCTCTCTCTGCCTCTCTCCCGCTAGCACGCTGTCTCTGTCTCTCTCTCAAAAATAAACATTTAAAAAATTTGTTTAATTAGGATGTCCAGAAAATTTTATTTGGAATTACATTTTAGTTCACATTTTAATTCATTATAATCAGTTTAATAAGATACATGCTAGGGGCACTTGGGTGGCTCAGTTGGTTGAGTGTGCGACACTTCATACCAGCTCATGTCATGATCTTGTAGTCATGGGATTGAGCCCCATGCTTAGCATGGAGCCTGCTTAGGATTCTCTCTCTCTCTCTCTCTCTCTCTCTCTCTCTCTGCCCCCTCCCACTTGTTCTCTCTGTCTCTTTCTCAAAATAAACATTTTAAAAATGACATATTCTTAATAGTAAAAAGGGTTGGCCAATCAAATAAAAGAAGAAACAGTATATACAGAATGATGGAGATGTGATAGCCTGTGGTATATTCTGGGAAGTTTAATACTCTACTAAAGCCTAGGTTTTGTGGGAAGGTGAACAGTGAAAGTAAGTGAGGTATGTTGGCCCTGTGACAGTCTGATCAGCCTATCATGTTATTTCAAAATAGCTTCACAATTAGTAACATAAATATAGACAGTATTATATAGAGGCTTACTCTCCACTTCATCCCTGCTATTAAAATATTTTCCACCAATTAAACTATTATCAGTCATCCAAATCAGAGTTTGCCTTAGGAGCTCAATGTATGACTTTCTTACCCCTTTTAATGCCGACTTCCCAAGTTTCCCTGTATTTGTAAAAGTACTTCTCACTGTTGGATAAATAAAAAAAACATTTCTCATTATGGCTTTAAATTCAGCACTCAAATTTAGTTTCATCCAGCAAAGGTGGTACAAACAACCTTTGACAGCCTCCAAGCCAGCTCATATTTGAAAGTGTGGGTGGGTGTAATCACATGGGGACCTCAAACAAACCTATTCGCCTTACCTATGCAGTAACAAAACAGTAGCTGCTGAAATACGCTCCACAGGTCATGCGGAGACATCATTCATTGCCATGCCTCTTGTGAGTGGAGGCTGCTCATTCACTCCCAGAGCTGACCTGAACTTGCCTAGCAACAGGATGTAGTTGCTAATGGTAACCATTCCATGGGGAAATATTTGTTCTGGGCGTTTGGGGTCTTTGTCTTTACAGAAACATAACCGTTTGATAGACTTTATGAGTATGAGCAGTAAGGTCTCAACCTATTCCATTCTTTTGCCTCCTGTGCATTTACAAATTTAGAAATTTCCTCAGTAGAAGCACAGTGTACCTTTGAGAATTGGCCTCACTCTTGATTTGATTCAAATATCTACACTTTTTTTTTTTTTTTTTTTTTTTTTTACTTAAACTGAAAATAGATATGAGTTCTGCCAAATCTTACTGAGACTGGCTCTAGATTGGCAGCTTCCTCCGTGGGCCCCACCTGTGAGTTCTCAGATGTGGGCACCTTACGTTATATGGAACCTGAACTCTAAACATTTTTTTTAAATAATAATTTAAAAAGTAGTAAAATTCATTTGAAAGTGGGCTATAGAGGTACTTAAGTTATCAATATGTTGAATTGCAGTTGAAGGATCTTCAACTTGAGCCAATTTGCTTTATGTTGTTTTAAATTTTAATCCCAGCATAGTCAGTATACTATATTACTAGCTCCAGATGTGCAATACAGGTATTCAACAATTCTATACTCAGTGCTGCTCATGGTAGTGGACTTTGAATCCCCTTCACCTATTTTACCCATGCCCCCCACCCACCTCTCCTCTGGTTAACCATCAGTTTGTTCTCTATAGTTTAGAGTCTGCTTATAGGCTTGTCACTTTTTTCTTTGTTCAGTTGTTTTGGTTCTTGAATTCCACATATAAGTGAGATCACATGGTATTTGTATTCCTCTGACTTATTTCACTTAGCATTATAGCCTCTAGATCCATCCATGTTGTTGTAAATGGCAAGATTGCATTCTTTTTCATGTCTGAGAATATTCCCTTGCATATATATTCCACATTTTCTTTACCTATTCCTCTATCAACAGACACTTGAGCTGCTTTCATATCTTAGCTATTGTAAATAATGCTGCATTAAACATAGGGGTGTGTGTGTCTTTTCAAATTAGTGTTTTCATTTCTTTGGATAAATACTCAGTAGTGGAATTACTAAATCATATGGTAGTTTGCTTTTTAAATTTTTGAGGAAACTCCATACTGTTTTTCACAGTGGCTCCACCAATTTGTATTCCCTCCCACAGTGAATATGGGTTCCCCTTTCTCCACATCCTCGCCAACATTTATTGTTTCCTGTGTTGTTGATTTTAGCCATTCTTTTTTTTTTAATGTTTTATTTATTTCTAGGAGAGAGAGAGAGAGACAGCGTGAGCAGGGGAGGGTCAGAGAGAGAGGGAGTCACAGACCGAAACAGGCTCCACGCTCTGAGCTGGCAGTCAGCACAGAGCCCAAAGCAGGGCTCGAACCCACGAACTGGGAGATCATGCCCTTAGCGAAAGTTGGACGCTTAACCGACTAAGCCACCCAGGCGCCCCTGATTTTAGCCATTCTGACAGGTATAAGGTGATATCTCATTGTGATATTGATTTTTATTTCCCTGTTAATGAGCACTATGGAGCATCTTTTCATGTGTCTGTTGGCTATTTGTATGTCTTCTTTGGAGAAATCTGTTCATTTCTGCCAATTTTTAATTGGATTATTTGGGAGGGTTTTAGGGTTGAATTTTATAGGTTATTTATATATTTTGAATGCTAACCTTTTATAAGATATTCCATTTGCATATATCTTCTCTCATTTAGTAGGTTGTCTCGTCTGCTGTGCAGAAGTTTTTTGTTTGATGTAGTCCCAATAGTTTATTTTTGTTTTTGTTTCCCTTGCCTCAGGATACTTTTCTAAAAAAAATGTTGTTACAGCCAATGTCAGAGAAATTACTGCCTGTGCTCTCTTCTTGGATTTTTATAGTTTCTAGTCTCACATGTAAGTCTTTAACCCATTTTTAATTTATTTTTGTGTATAGGGTATGAAAGTGGTCCAGTTTCACTTTTTGCACGTGGCTGTCCAACACCATTTGTTGGAGAGACTGATTTTTCCCATTGCATATTCTTGCCTCTTTTGTCATAGGTTAATTGATCATATACTCTTGGGTTTATTTCTGGGCTCTCTATTCTGTTCCATTGATCTATGTGTCTTTTTTTTTTTTGGTAATATCATACTGTTTTGATTGCTACAGCTTTGTAGTAAATCTTGAAATCTGGGATCCTGATCCCTCCAGTTTTCTTCTTTTTTCAAGATTGGTCTGGCTCTTCTTGGTCTTCTATGGTTCCATACAAATTTTATGATTATTTGTTCTAGATCTGTGAAAAATACTGTTGATATTTTGATAGGGATTGCATTAAATCTGTGGATTGCTTTGGGAAGTATAGAAGTTTTAACAATATTTGTTCTTTGAATCCATGCTCATGGAATATCTTCCCATCTGCTTCTGTCATCTACAATTCAATTTCTTTCTCTGTTCCTCCCACTTTCTTCCTTCTTTCCCTCTTTCTTGCCCTCCTTCTTTCCCTCCTTCTTTCCCTCCTTCTTCCCCTCCTACCTTCTCCCCTCCCTCCCTCCCTCCCTCCCTCCCTTCCTTCCTTCCTTCCTTCCTTCCTTCCTTCCTTCCTTCCTTCCTTCCTTCCTTCCTTCCTTCCAGGGCAGGAGAGCCTAGTCTGAGTTGAGTTATAAGGCCCCCTGTGGTGAGTACCTCACCTCAGCCATTGAACTCACTTCTCTGACTGCTGGCTGTGAGTCTTTTCCAAGCTCCAGCTAAAGAGGCATCCACCAGGCCCCTCTCCTAGGGTGGGGTCCATGACATTTCCTGCCCAGTCAGCCATCACACTGGGCTCCATTCTCTGGGAACTCACATCCCCAAAACTCAGGGAAATCCTGTTAGGGCCACTTTTGGCCCTAGTCTCTGATCTCATCTTCAATTTCTTTTATCAGCATTTTGTAGTTGTCAGAGGACAGGTTTTTTACTTCCTTGGTTAAGTTTATTCCTAGGTTTTTTAATTAATTGGGGAGTGTAATTGTAAATGGAACTGTTTTCTTAATTTCTCTTTCTGCTACTTCATTAATGATGTATAGAAATGCAGATTTCTGTATATTGATTTCCTACCCTGCAACCTTACTGAATTCATGGATCAGTTCTAGTAATTTTTTGGTGGAATCTTTAGAGTTTTCTATATATAGTGTCATGACATCTCCTTTTCAAAAGGCATCATTTGGATGCCTTTTATTTCTTTCTTTTTGTTGTCTGATTCTGGTGGCCCGGACTTCTAGCACTATGTTGAATAAAAGTGGTGACACTGGACACCCTTGTCTTGTTCCTGATCTTAGGGGAAAAGCTCTAAGGTTTTCACTGTTGAATATGATAGTTATGAGTTTTTCATATGTGAACTTTATTATGTTGAGGTGTGTTCCTTCTAAACCTACTTAGTTGAAGACTTTTATCAGAAGTGGATGCTGTACTTTGTCAGATGCTTTTCTGCAACTATTGAAATGATCAAAGGGTTTTTATCCTTTCTCTTGTTGATGTGATGCTTCACCTTGATTGATTTGTGAATATTAAATCACCCTTGCATCTCTGAAATAAAATCCACTTGATTGTGGTGAATGATTTTTTTAATGTATTGTTGAATTTGAACCAGTTTGTTTTAGAGGAAGGTTTCTCGACCTCAGCAGCGGTCATTGTTGGGCTGGATAACTCCATTGTAAAGGAATTTTCTGAGCATGAAGGATGTCTAGCAGCACCCCTGATGTGTACCCACTAGAAGCAAGTAGCAGTCCTGTTCCCAATTATGACGACCAAAAATGTCTTCAGACTGCCAAATGTCCAGGAACCCTTGGGGTGGGGTTGGGGCATGGGGGAATTGCCCTCAGTTGAGAACTGTTAATTTAAAAAACTTGCTTTATTTTTTTAAGTTTATTTTTGAGACAGAGAGACAAAGTGTGAGCAGGGGAAGGACAGAGAGAGGAGACACAGAATCTGAGCTATCAGCACAGAGCCCGATGCAGGGCTCAAACTAATGAACTATGAGATCATGACCTGAGCCCAAGTCGGCGGCTTAACCAACTGAGCCACCCAGGCACCCCTAAAAAACTTGATTTAAAGACAAAATTTTTAAATGCAAGGTCATTAGCCAAACAGGCAGAGCAGGTATGAGTGACTGAAGGATGAATCTAAGTCTCAAATTGTGTTAAGTCTGAGAAATTGGCTCTAAATACCAAAGCCCAATTAAGTACTAAAAACTGGCCTATGTATGGGAGGCCAATGCCTAGAATTATGGTGACATTTTTTTATATTGAGGCCAATTTATTTTTCACTAGTTAATGTGGAATCCGTTTTCATCCCTTGCCAGTCTTATTTGTGGTTCCAGCTAAGATGAATTCTGATGATGATTATTACTGACTAGTCAATAGATTTCTGTATCGTGCTCTAATTCAGGTTTCTAAGCAGGAGTTATATATTATTGGCCAAATGAAGAAACCTTTTATGTGATAACCTCAGACCAAACGATGATGCAACCACCATTCCCTGATGTTGATAGTCATATTATGGTTATATAGGAGAACACCTGGTTTGTAGGAAACACACTGAAGTATGAGGATGATGAGTGCCATGTGGGCAACTACTCTTCAGAAGAAAAAAATTCTTTGTACTATGTCTGCAACTTCTCTGTATGATATTGTCTTAAATATTACAAAAAATATAAAAATTCCACTCTGTACAAATTCTTAAAAACAAAGAGGAAAAACAATAGTGGTAAATAATGTAAGTGATGGCACTAAACAGACAGCCTTAACTGAGCATGAGCTGAAAGACATGGTTATTCTCTGAGTAGGTGTCAATTCCTACTTGCCTCACAGGGTGTGAACATTTTGACACATTTACATTTCATTGATAATTTGAGCAATTATCAACAACTATTATCAACAATAACTTTTTAGGGGCGCCTGGGTGTCTTAGTCGGTTAAGCGTCCGACTTTCGCTTAGGTCATGATCTCGCGGTTCGTGGGTTCGAGCCCCGCGTCGGGCTCTGTGCTGACTGCCAACTCAGAGCCTGGAGCCTGTTTCAGTCTGTGACTCCCTCTCTCTCTGACCCTCCCCTGCTCACGCTGTCTCTCTCTCTCTCTCTCCTAGAAATAAATAAAACATTAAAAAAAAAAAAACAATAACTTTTTAGCATATGCAAGTTTTTCTTTACATGCTACGTTTACAAGTCATCCCCATAATAAGATACAAGTAGGGGAAGAATGAAGAAAACCAAACTAAAAGATGTCAATGGAAAGCTAAGGGAGGGCCGAGTTTTGAAAAGGATGAATGTGTTTTATATGCTCAGAGGGTTAAAATGAAGATTGCGACCTATGCACTGCCAGCACAGTATCAGGGCAGTGCTGGTCTAAAATGAGGGATGATGAGCAAAATGAGCTATTTAGGAAAGGCCATCCGTCCAAGGAGGAGCCTCTCAGAGACCCTAGTGAGTCTAGTCAGGTCTCCTTTTGCTAGGTGCTGCTGACCACCTCCAGGGTGGTGAGGAGGCTGATAACTGCACCAGCAGAGGCATGTAAGGTCACTAAAAAGGTATCAGTGACTTTGGCCAGATTATTCCAGTGGAAGATAGCAGTGGGTTCAAGGCGGAGAATGTAGAGACCTTGCTTACAGATGAATCTTCCAGGACAGCAGGTCAGGAAGGGGAGAGACATAGAGGCAGCACTTGGGGGACGGGCATAAGACTGATAGAGAAATTTGCTTGTTTGTTTGTTTCTTGGGATGAGAGAAGCTTAAGCAGGTTTAAATGTGGTAGAAGAAAAATCCGCAGAGAGTGAGTAGCTTCTAAAACAAGTGATTTGGAAGAATAGCAAGAGTCAAAGGAATCAAGTCTTGATGAAACTAAGGCACACTCCAACAGGAAGTAAGGACTAAATGAAATGGTCATTACAGTTTCATGAATGAAGCAGTTCCAGGTGAAGAAATGACTCTGGAATTCTATTTCAAGTGAGAAGAAGGAAGCCACGGTATGGCTAACAAAGTAAATGACTACAGAGGGGTATGGAACTAAAATATCAGAGGTAGGGTAGGTCACCTACAAGGCCATTGATTTTAACTCCTAGGTGTGACTTACATGCCTGGGGTATGATAAAGGGAAAGCTGTGCTAATTTAACTTTCCTGTAGGAATTTTGTGCATAGAGAGTCTACCACATTCTGCTCCCTTTTTGCAGATTGTTGGCTACTTTTTTGTTTCAGATAGAATGTTTTTCTGCTAATTTCTCGTGCATCAGAAGAGGTCTCTAATTTGATGTAGTAAACACTGATTAAACTAGTTCAGCACAACTGGCAGGTTCCCACCATCATCACCACCTTCTGGAATCTACTGACCACCCTTGGGAAGCCACTTAGTTTTACATGTAACACTGTAGAAAGCTGTGTATGAAAGCATAACCTAGTTCCCACATTTCTGGAAACTATTAAATATTTATGTTCAAACAACTATCCTTATTTTATAGCTTAAATTTGATTATGGAATCTCTTCCCATTTTGGTTGGCAGAGGCTGAATCAAGTGACCTGCAAAACCCAGGGCATAACTTTCCAAACTGATGATTCTTGGGAGGGGGCTATCTTGAGGGAATTGCTTTTAAAATAGAATTTTTGTAATACTGTTGACTCTATTGTTTTAAAATTTGTAGTTGTGCCCTTTGGCAAAGAGTGCTTAGGAGGTCCTTTTATTGATGTAAATAATAAATATGAAAAGTCCATTTGCTTTATATTAAACAAATGTGCCACTTCTGCTTGAACACGTATCCCAAATTCAAGTGAACAAATCAAACAAGAAGGGGGATGCAACTTTATAAAGACAGCAGTGAAAATTTCCAAAGTAGCTAATGATGAGCAATGAGTAGATGGTCTTTGAGTCTTTTCAAGACTATTAAACACCCTCATTCTTATGATTAGACTCCACCCACACACTCTTCAGTGAAGTTGAATGTTGTACCATTATCTGGGAAAGTCCAATTTGGTCTTGCCTGGAATTAAGTTTGTTCTTTGGGTCCCGACATTTATCAGTACAGAAGCTGTTCCTTAGAAAGCCGATGTCAGCAGTTCAAGACCCAGCAGCACCAGATAGTTCTACTTGCCTCTGAAGTACTTGTTCCTTCTGGCTGATGTACAAGGCAGGACGTTGGAGTGTAGGCACACCCCAGAGAGGTAACGGATAGTGGGAAAAGAATAGTCTGAAACATCTAAAGACTCATGGAGTAAAGAGGGATGAGTTATTACTACCTTCTATAGGTGTGAACGGGTCCCCTCCTCCCACTGCTTCTTGTGTTGTTTGTCTTCTTTCAGTTGCCAGCCCACTGGGTAGAGATTTTAGCTTCTTAAAATTCCATTCAGAGACTCCTTCACAGTTGGTATTCAATAAATGTTAAATAACAATAACAACAGCATATTGAGCTTTAATTTCAACAAGTGAGGCAGAAATTGGTGTTTCGAATCTCCATAGGAGTGGCACTGGCTTTTGATGCCTCCCCCCCTCCCAACCCTGTCTGTCTCCTACTGGCCTTTAGGCTGTACCCTCTGCAAAGCAGCGACTACCAGGTAACCATTCTACCCCACTGCCACAAGGGTCAGGAGACCTCTGGCTCGTGGAGAGGAGAAACTGTGCATGTGCATGCAAGTGTGCTCGCACAGAAGGCAACAACACAGAGCCCTTGGCCGCAAGAGACAAGCTCTTCTCCAGCTGCTTAGCACACCATCGCCTCTGGCACGTGCGCCACCCACTTGAACACAAGAGTGTACAATTGGATGTCAGAAAGGAAACACCATAGTTTCTTTCATAGCCCCTTCTGGTGGCTAACAGTGACCAGTGAACTAGCTCTTGATTCAGCCTAGTGATCAGTATTTGCTTGAAATGGATATTTTAATGCCTTTTTCCCCCTTCAAGTTGGCAACTTTCTTTCATAAGCGATTTCTTTTTATGCAAAGAGCCACTTGGCAACCGAGAGGGAGCCGTTGAGCTTCATATTGAAATAGTTGCTGTCAATTAGAAGAAACTGACTGCAGGTCCAGTGGGCATTTTTTAAAAAATTAAAGATGTTAATACATTTTCTTTAACTGGATATAAGAAAGGGAGAAGAAATGAAGTCTGGGGAGGGGGCAGAAGAGGAAGGAAGAGAAGGGTGGGATGTGCTGAGTTCAGGGAGATGTGTGCAGAGGGCAGGGTGAGAGAAAACCAATGCTTGCTTTGACTAACACTTGGTCTGTTTTACCAGCTGTGCTGAAATTGACTTAGTGCTTGGAAGAATATAATTCTCCCAGAAGATTCTGTAAAGGGCAAAACAATATCTTAGTTTATGTTAAATGTGGTAGAGCTAAATAAATGTCCTCATTTGTATTTATAATTGACTCTTTACAATGGCAAATTTTAATTCTAGGAGCGTGATGTGACCGTTTTGTCAGTGTGGGTACTAGAGCCATCTTTGCCTTAACTCAAAGGAAGGCTCAGGAGGTGGGCATTGCAGTGTCTCACAAAAGGGAAGTAGGACTGTATAATAAAAACAAAAGCCCTGAATATTTACCACATGCCAAGTGCTATTCTATTTAAATGCTTCACATAAAATGATTTCCTTAACTTCTCACAATCAATCAATGGGAAGATGGACTATTATTCCTCTCTTACAGAGAAGGAAATTAAGACACAGAGAGATTAAGTAGCTTAGCCAAGGTACCAGAATTTCAACTCCCATCATTTTGGTTCCAGGAGTCATGGTCTCAGCTAAGCGCTCAGTATTTTAAAAAGGAACATGAGACATTTAACATACTTAGATACAATTCTGTTATATGGATGCTGGTGACATAACTGGAACCAGAACCTCACGTGGCTTGTCATTAATCTGCAAGATAAATTCCTCTCTTTAGCAGGTACATCGCATGTTGAAGGTCTTCGTGGTCTGGCCACATCTTCCATTTGTAGCCTTAGCTTTAGCTACTCTTCACAGTTAAGCTTCTAAACCATTTTAGTCTCCTTGCACTTGTCATTTTCCCGTATCACGCCTCATCTTCTGCCATTTTGTTCCTTTCCTATAATTCCGACATCCCTCACTGCCTCCCTTCCCTATCCATCTGATAGATGTGCTTTCCAACACTCAGCTCAGGCTTGGCCTGCCCTAAGACCTCTCTGAAGTCTCCAAGCATGTTTAATAATTTCTTTCTGTGTAATCCCACAGAACCTAAATACTCATGCTTTGGAGCACTTACCACATTTCCTTCCCATTGTTCTTTTTCAAATTTTACTCTGCTATTATAATTATTATAATATAATGTTATGTTACTCTGTTATGTAAATATTCCAAGACAAATACAACACCATATTCATGCTTATGTATCTGTTGCCTTTAAAAGCACCTTGTGAATGAGAGGTATACCGTAATCACAGATGAATGAATGTCCTCAGGCTCTTTTCAATCCATCAGGTCTCAACCTCAATGTCAACTCCTCAAATAGTTCTTTTCTGACCTTTCCCTCCAGTTAGCCTCTGAAGCAGATTAAAGATTGAATTACTTTCCATTCCCTCCATGAAGAAGTGGGTCTAAACCCTCACCCTTCGGTCTGAGCAAACTAGTGACTATATAACCAAAGGAACACAAAACAAATGATGCTTTTCTAGGTTTCAGGCTCAGGCCATCAAAGACTGAAAACTTCCCCTTCCTGTCTCTTGCAGTATATGCTCATAGATCCCATATGCTACATTGTGAGGAAGCCAAAGCAATGCTATGAAGAGACCCACATGGGGAAAAGCAGTCAACAGTTGTTAGCAAATTGTCATCCATGTCCATAAAGTCACCTTAGCTGATATCATTTAGAACAGGTATGAGCTGCCCCAGCTAAGCCCTGGAACCAAATTCTAATTAGTCAGCAAAATAAATGATTATGGTTGTTTTAACCCAGTAAGTGTGGGTTGGTTTGTTGTTTAGCAATAGAAAACAGAAATATTCTCAAATATTCAGATTCTCAGCATCTGTTTTATTTTGCTTTATTATTATTATTATTATTATTATTTCTGAGAGAGAGAGAGAGCGTGAGCAGGGGAGGGTCAGAGAAAAAGGGAGACACAGAATCTGAAGCAGGCTCCAGGCTCTGAGCTAGCTGCCAGCACAGAGCCCAATGCGAGCTTGAACCCACGAACCGTGAGATCATGATCTGAGCCAAAGTCGGATGCTTAACCGACTGAGCCACCCAGACACCCCTATTTTGCTTTATACAATGTATCTTCTGGAAGATGTTTGTCATCTCTCTCCTCCAAGTCACCGCACTCAATTAAGCGTGAATTCCGTGTCTGTCTTCTCCACTTCCATGAATGGAACCTGGTGTAGAATAAATGCTTAGTAAATACTTAATGAATAACTGAATACTCTTCTTAGAACTATGTTAGGGAATTGCCTCATAGATGCAACCAAGGACTTCTGGACACGTTAATGACGTAACCTTTCTTAGGTGGAAAGTTTCAGTGTATTTGCTGTCTAAAGTAACTGCACTTCAGGTTTCAAGTTCTAGGCAATGACAGTTACTACCTTCAATTGACTTTATTAGGGTAAAGTTACATGTCTTGTGTTAATAAATATTTCTTATCTTAAACTAGATACGTTCTAATAAGGAGAGGAATGGAGGGCAGAAGGCAGTAATGTTATGGTAGAGGAGAATGGCTGCATCTATAGGCAAAATAATTTACAAGAAAATTTGGAGGGTTTAGATATCAGTTTTTCTTAGTCATTCTAGAGATTCAGTTTATAGAAGTTGTGTGAAACATGATTTTTACTTTTGAGAGACAGCATGAGCGGCAGAGGGGTAGAGAGAGGGAGACACAGAATCCAAAGCAGGCTCCAGGCTCTGAGCTCTCAGCACAGAGCCCAACACTGGCTCAGACTTCCGAACTGCCAGATCATGATGTAAGCTGAAGCCAGATACTTAACTGACTGAGCCACCAGATGCTCATGAAATATGATTTTTTAAATAAACAAACATATAAATAAATCATTACTAAGCCAGGTTCTTTTAAAAATCCTGTCATGTTGGGCTACCTGGGTAGTTCAGTCTGTTGAGCATCTGACTTTGGCTTAGGTCATGATCTCATGATTTGTAGGTTCAAGCCCCACGTTGGACTTGGGTGTCGGAGACCGGGTCTGGCCGGGGTCAGGGGTCCCTGAAGGATGGACGGTGTTGGTGAGGGAGGGATGAGAGAGGCCCAAGAGTCTTTCTGGTCACCAGGCAGGCCTCTCCGCCCTGACTGGGGCTCTACTTTATTTTATAAGTGTTTGGGGGATGACACAGAAGGGGCATTTGCCTTAGACAATGATTTCTGATAACAAACTTCTTTGATATGTAAGAATTTCCCAGAACATAGATTTGTAGAAGACTTCAGCATAACCTTTATCAATAGTGAGATAGGTGATTTAGATGCAGCATATCAGACAATGTTTTTAGCCTAAAAGGGTGAGGTTACTTCTCTGTGAGCAGGGGTCAAGTAGGAGACACCTCTGCCCCCATAATCACAAAAGAAGTTCCTCAATAGGTTCCTTCACAGGAGCAATTGGCATATTCAAGGTCAGAATAAGTCATCCAACTACTTGAAAACAAATGTCTTGGGGGCAGGGGGGCAATGCTCCAAGCAGAAACAATTGGGTGGGGGTGGATATCTGCCCTTAACTCTAAATTAGGCTCTTTGTCTCAGGGCTAGACTCAAGCCCCTTTATTATGTAAGTCTTGGATCTGCAAGGCCCTTAGGAAGAGCCTTTTGACAATCATCCACAATGCTTTCATCTGAAGTCTCTTTGGAAAACGCAGGGATATGATTTTCCTATGAGCAATCTGTGGGGAATATCGGTCTGATCTGGAATATTGTGAGGCCTGGTCAATACCAGCAGCTTCATTTCCAACATGAGCCAGTAGTAGCAGAAGGAGATACCAGTTTTCATTTCTCATGGCAGGAGCTGTGCAAACACTACCATTTCCTCACTGTGACTGTCATCCAGTGAAGCCAGTGCGGCTCCCAGCACTTGGGCTCCCTGTCATCAGCAGGGGACCCACTTTAGATCCTCCTTCCCTCTCTATGCCCCTCCCTTGCTAGCACTCTTTCTCAAAAATAAATATTTTTTTAAAGTCCTGTCATGTTTTAATTTAGTCTTAAATAATTACACACAGTCCTTCAAGGTACAGATCATAAAACTTAAGAAAAACTCACTTTCATAGAGGTCATTTCAATTTTAAAATAGTGTAAAAGTGTTAATGGTATTTTTCCCTATAACTGGACACTTTTGTATATTAGTAGGGGAATTTTTGTCTCAGTATTCTCATTGCCAGCTCCATAAGCAAGTGGGGCACTTTAAGTCCGTGTGGGAAATAAAGTATCAAATGATCAGCAAGAAGCTGAACTTAAAATTTACAAGTGCACTTTCAATTCCCATGGAAATTGCACATTTTGTGGAAATGTGCTTAGATTGTCATTGTCTAGTCAAATACAGTGAAAATGCAAGTTGAAGGAGCATAATTAAGGTTAAAAAAAAAAAAAAAACGATACAAGGAGAACGGCTGTCTTTCGTGAAGCCTAATCAGCACCTTGGATGTATCTATGGGCACAGAATGGTCAGACACATTCTCCTGAACCACTGGTCCTCAATTATCATCATCTGTGTCTTGTTATATAAGTGTATGGCACCATTTCTGTATCCTTGCTTAGGTGATCTGGGTGCTTGTTTGAATAGAAATTGTCTTTGGGATTCGTCAAACCCCATTGCCTACTTCTCTTTCTTTGATTTCATGCATTTTATCAAGTTATAAATAAAGTAGAAACACTTTTTTTTGAGGGACAGAACTTTTTTGGCAGTACAGTCAGTGAATTTTAATGTTAAGTTTAAAGGGAAATTGTAAAGATAACCGAATAGGTGGTTATATTTTCTGTGATAGGAATAATAGAAAGGCACTGATAGAAGAAGTAGCATCACACAGCTAAAACTCCAAATATCAAACCTTTCCTGCAGAACAAAGCGAAATACAATTGAACTTAAATCCACAAGTATTATCTATTGAACATCTATGCTGAAGACGTCATACGTTCGGTAAAGGACATCCTGAAATGAACCTACAGTCCTGAGAAGCAAGTGGATTTCAAAGCATGTTAATATCCTTCCAACTAAAGAAATAAATTTAATTTTTTTAAAAATGGATTCAATGATTGGGAAAAAAATGTGTCCAGAAACTGGAGAGTACACTTGGATCCTCAAATTCTAATTCCCTTTGGCCTTAACTATATTTGGATAAGCAGAAGTGGTTACGTGGCAATCCATTGAGAAATATTAGGTATGGGTCTACGAAAATAAACTCAAAGACCTAGAAATAATTTTTTTCTTATATCTTTTATCAAAATACTTCTAATGTCACCTAATGGCCAAAAATCTTAGTGCAATTTTAATAATGTGAAATGATTATAAGCTTCCAGTATACTGTCTGCTTGTCTTACCTACAGGATGTGTGACTGGCTCATTCGCTTTTTTACTTTAAGCTATTTTATGAATTTAAGAGTCCAAACACATCCTGGAGGAGGAAGTAATATTCAAAAGAAGATACTTTGGGTTTCAAAATTCATCTAGGACGTAAAGAGGACTGGGAAGACGCCTTAGTCATATCTTTCTCCTCCCCTCTGTCTATTTATCACTGCAGAAGTAAGTTACTGTCTATTTTCTATTATAAAAATGACTTGAAAGACTTTTGCTTGCTTATCTATAGAATCAAGTTCACAAAATTAAATTCTAGGAGATTGGTAGGATTGCAGTCATTGTGCTGTTTCACCTCTTGTTCCTAGAATACGCTTTTGATTATTTCAGAAACTCATTGACTGCAGGATATAAATGGTCTGTGTACTTTGCACGTGTGTTTCAAGGGCAAATTTTCTTGCAGACAAATGAAGACAATTAATTATCTTTAAAAACTCCCGGCAGAACTCAGACATACCTCAGTAGAAACCTGTTTCAAGTCATCACTTTCAGATTCGAATATGCAGAGTGTTATTGGAACTGAGTGTAAGATCAGATCGTCAGGGATGAAATGATAAAGCATTGTGTAGGCAGTGCCAGAAAGTTGGCATATTTTGTTTAGGTAATGGGAACTTGTTGAAGAATTTTAAGCAGGGGAATGGCGTGATTATATTTTCAGTACAAAAGATCACTGGAAGCGGTATAAAAAAGTGATTTGAAGGAAACGAGATTGGAGACCAAGACACGGGGAGAGGTTTCAGAGAGATATACAAAGTAGAGTCAACAGGGTTTGATGAGTGACTTGATATGAGTAGAAAGGAGTAGGCATAGTTATGATTCTTGTGGCTTCTGGCTTTGGAAGTTGGAAAGAAATTGCTGCCATCTAACAGAAAAAAAAACTCTACAGAAAAAAAATTAAGTAGCATTTTGGAGGTGACAATGAATTAGAGAATTTTGGAAGCATCCTCCCAACAAGATACTTAAAATAGTTGAGATATCTGGGTCTGGACATCAGGAGAGAAAAGTTCTATAGGTGTTTCTATTAATCTAATTGCCACTGGTGCAGGGTACTGTGAATTGGCATATGTAGGACTTGTAGATCACTGGTGTAAAAGTGGTAGTTAATAAGATCACTCAGGGAGGGATAGGGAAATGAGACAAATAGAAGGTTGAGAATGAATTCGTTATTTATAGGTAGAAAGAACAGAAATATGCAAGAGATAGGAAGGAAGTAAAAAAAAAAAAAAAAAAAAAAAAGAATCAAGGAGAAAAGTTGTCCTAAAAGCCAAGCTAAGAAAATGTTTCAAGTATGACAATTATCAGTGGTATCAAATGTGACATTAAAGTGAAAAATGCATGTAAATATGCAGACATTTTGTATATTTGATAACTATTAAAACCATATTCCATGTAGGGAGTACACTCTGCACCCTATTTCACCTTTAATATTCCATGTAGGAATCACCTCCATGTGTACATGCTCTCCTCATCCTGTTTGAGTTCTCACTTCCCATCATAGGTCATCACCCCTCCAGCCCTGCCCTCATGTCTTGCCACCTGGTCTCTGACACCCCACATTGTGCTTCCTTCCTATGACAACATCCTCTTCACCCTGATCAGATGCCAGGACTGTACTCAAGCCCACCAAACATCCTCCCTACCCCAGGCAAGGAGAACCACATGCTTTGCCCCACTTAATGCCTGTAGTAATGAATTATCCATGAAGGGAAGGAAAAAAGGAAGAGAAAGAGCAAGTTTGTATAATTTAAATGTGTCTATAATAGGAATATGCTGGCCTCACACTCCAATATGCAGCACCTGCTTCTCTTTTATAGGGAGCTCTGGATTAGAGCAAGTGCACTAAACCAGTTTGGCCAGCCAAGAACTTTAAGACGTTCAGTAGATCTGTCAATAAGAAGGTGTCAATGATCTTGGTTATAACAATATTACTGACTTCTTCATCTGCATTTTATATGTTTCAGGTTCCACCCTTGGCCTTTACTACTTCTCTTTTGTATACATTTTATGTATGTCATTTACAAACTACTTTCTCTAAATTGATAACTACAATTCCCTGTTTCATATTAGGGAATATTTCATATTCCCTACCATGTTTCATAATTGCCAGATCCCTATTTCTAAACGTCTTGTAGTCTCCATTAAATGGTCCACAGATGACTAAGAATGTCCAAATTTTAACATTATCTTTCCAAAATAACCTGACTCATCCTGCTGCATTTGCTTTTTCATGAATGGTATCTCTATTCTTTTGGTCACCCAAGTTAAATGTTGTGCCATTCCACACTCTTCCTTTTCCCTGATTCCTCAAACCCTATGTCTAAGCTCTGTTACTTCTACTTCCTAAATAAAGCTAAAAAAAATCTTCCCCTTTTCATTTCAACTATCACTGCCTTAATTGGCTGCTGTGACTTAGATCATTCAGGATCAAGGAGCCCTTCCCTCTAGCTGCGAGGATGTTGCCTGCTGGTGGCTCGCAGTGGAATTCCCTCCAACCAGGAATTTTCCAGGCGCAATTCACATCCAGTGACTACTGGTCGGTGCAGGGTGCAAAGGCCCAGTCCTCTCTGTGCAATATGAGACAACAATGAACAGCCATTCCAGTGCTTGAGTTACCCCCATGGGGCAAGCTGAGGATTTGTTATAATTCCATTGCAGTTCAATTTCTCCCAATCCTGATTTCTCTCCCAGGTAGTTGCCAAAAGCACAGTCAAATAAACTTATGTGTGTAACTCTTCATCTCACAATTTGTTTTCTGGGAAATCTGACTGAAGATATGAAGACAGTTGACTCCAAGAGTATAGACCAAGGAAACAGAACTTTGAAGCGGGATCACTTACCAGTGACTGGCAAGTCTAGCAAGAAGTCTTGTCATTAATGGCAACCTGATCATCTCTGACAAGCTGTACTGATTCAATTACTAAAACTCCCCCCAATGGCAAATTCAAATTGTACCATTGTGGAAGGGAATGCACTAGAAGGTAAAATGTCTCAGGTATTTGAAAGATTGAGAGTAAATAATCATAATAAGGATAATGGAATTGTGTGGCTATTGCTGGTGCAATTTATGCATTGGAGAAAAAGGCTTGGGGTGATTAATCACTAAGACAAAGTGTTAAAATCAGAGGGTCTCCTTGGTAGTCAACAAAGGGACTCTTATCTCTTCTAATTTAAGGGCAGATAATCTTTGGATCAGGTTAGAATCAATTATAAAGACAATGGTGCTCCAGGGAAAATTGAATTCCAAGCCACGGAGAGTCTGCTTTGCCAATATCAAAACACTGGTTGGGAAGTAGTGGAGCCATGACACTTGGGATGGGAGTATCTAATTAATACTCTCAAATATCTTGAATCTTCAGATTCACTCCTCTTAAGCTGCAACATGGTCCATTCATCCTCATTAAAGGCTAGGATTCTTCATCCTTACCTTGAAAATGATGTAGACCTCTGTTTCTAATGAAAATATGAGCATACATATACTCCAACCCAGGGTCTATCTCCACCCTGTCTCATTGCCACCAAACCATTAACTAGGATTAAGTCATAATGTATAGCCAGAGAAGCCACTGGGCTGGTAGGTAAGAAAGGGATTATAATGTGAAAAAAATTTGTAGGATGTAAGCAACAGGTATCAACATGTTACATTACATTACAGCTTGTCTGTAATCCATCCTTACCCTGAGGATCACATGGGGAGGAAGAAAATTGAAAGTAGGAGATAGCAGAGGAAGGAGGGGTAGAGAATGGAGAAGTAATATGGTCAAATATTCATGCAAATATTCTAATCATATTTCCTAGTTTATATTTACTAATGGAGAATTCTTATCTATGGTATGCTATAAATAGCATGGACTTGGCATGTCTAGTTTTGATAATGATAAACCAGTCAGAAATCTATGGATTTATGAAGCATGTCTCTCTATAAAGTATTGATGCCAGCTGTGTAATTTTTGGCACAGAAAATGGAAAACTTTAATGAGGAAGACAGTTCTCTTGTGTATAGCAGAGGTCAGCAAACTACAGACTATGGACTAAATTCTCCCATGTCTATTCTCTTCCATAATGTGTTTGTGTGTGGCTGATTTCACTCTACTGATGTAGAATTGACTACTTGCTATAGAGACCATATATCTTGCAAAGCTGAAGTACTTCCTATCTGGACTTTTACAGAAAAACGTTGCTGATTCCTGATAGATATTATGCTCCACAAGCATCACTTCGAAAACTCAGATCTCAAACCTGTGCCAGGGCTCATCCTAATGTAGCAAGGAGGTATAAGAGCCCGCATGGTATAATTTCTATAAACTAAAGGAAGAAACTCTTTCTAGATGGAAAGAGATTTGTTCTCTAAGGTTTCTGTGTATTAACAGAGCTATAAGTCAAACCCCTTTATGACTTAATCTAGGGAAATGTCCTCCTTGAAGAAAATAATGAAGATCTGGCAAGTCAGGATACCTCCTTTCTTGCCTCTTTATTATTCCCTGACTTCAGCAGAGAAGTGGTTGTCTCCTTACAGAAGCAGAGTAAGATTGCAATATTTTAATATTAAATAATGTTTGGCATGTTCTGCAAAATTCCTCAAGGTCTTCTTCAGATCCTTGTGTAGTGATTCATTCTCTTTTTTCTTGGTAGGTAAGCTGGTCATTCTTCAATGAAGGTCTTCCAAATTTTAAAAAAATACATCAATGTTTCAAATAGATGTTTAAGTTTGAACATCTCTGTTGAGACAGAGTGTTAGAAGCCAACAACCCCAATCATTCCTTCCCTGTGGTCCCTCCCATGGTGGCTTTGGGATAAATTTCTTGGAATTCCTAGAGCTCAGGACATCAAACTGAAAAATCTATGAAACAGATAATATTGAAGTTTCTTTCAAGATTAATTTACTATAGCTTTTAAGTCTCCTATCTTGGGTGCGGTGGATTCTTTTCCCTGCTTTATCAACTCCTCTATGCTCTTTGATAGAAACACTCATTATATGTTCAAGTGTGCCAACTGTTTAATTGCATTTCAAAATGGATGCCCTGGTTTTCCACAATAGTGAGCCAGAAAATTCTTCTTTCTTCTACTTTTTATCCTAGCCCATAGAGGAGGAAGCCTGCTAACATGGCAGCCCTCACAGCCTTCCTATAGGAAGAGTGACTGGTCTGACTGGTCGCAGTCCAGGATAATTCTCAAAAATCATGTTTTGCCAGTGCTAACTTTTCCCCACTTTAAAGCCCAACGGAAGTACTTGCCTTCTCTTTCACCTCCTGTGAAAGGAACACAGGGAACAAGAAATCTGAATAAAGGTGAAGTTTCTATTTTCTGGAATGCCCTGCAAACAGATCCTTTCGTCAATATTGCTATAATACCCAAGACCTAAGGCAATTTTCTCAACTCTGGTGCACATTAGAATTACATAGAGAATTAAAAAAAAAAGTGTGTGTGTGTGTGTAAATGTATATATCTCTGATTTCTAAGCCTTCAAAGTGATCAGTTAATAATAGAATCTCTAATGGAAGGGGTCCAAGCATCTGCAGTTTTAAGAGTTCCCCAGGTGACTCTAATGTGTGGCCAGGTTTGGGAATGGGTAGGCAGTGTACGTACTACAGAAATGTGCAGTGAAAGATTTTTGTTGCACTGAATGTTGTAAGGCCGAATTCTAACCAGTTTTGCTGTATGTTTTTATTCTCACTCATATATTTGGGTCAGGGCTGAGGGACTAGTAGGAGGACATATTTGCTTTGGTTGTACCAGGAAAACAGGTAGAGGAAGTGCATTTTCGTGCTGACGAGAGATGGAGGTTTAAATTTAAAAAGCCAAGGAGAGGCAAGGTTTTGGAGAAAGGGCAGTAGGTCTCATTTGGGTTTTGAAAAACTGGAAGTAGTTTTGAAGGTCAAAATTAAACAGGAGAGGCTAACGAGAATTATGGTAACCTCTGTATTTATTTAGATTACCCTTATGACTAGCATTATGGTAGGTGTGCTAATGAGAGAAGGAATATTTTGAAGCTCTCCCACTTCTTTTCCTTTGTTCATTTCAGACAATCCAGAGTGCCACCAGGAAAACTCCATTTTTAAATTTCAGGTCCAGCCAAATCATTAAAATAGCTGGGGTGTCTTAGTGGCTTCATAAAAATTAAATCAGGCACACATTTTGAGTAAGCTCATTATGGAAATAAGAATCCACAGAGCCATTTGAAGGTTGATGCCCAATCCAAAATCTTGCCAGTCACTTATATGTGTGTCTCTGTATGCGCTGGGATGTCCAGTCTGTGGTTCTATAAAAATGCCTGATGGCAGCCCCTCTGCTTTCCCCAATGGATATTTTGATTTATCTGCTTCCAGCTTTATTCCACTTCCACTGATTAGTTTGCATTTACATTTTCATAGCATCCAGCTGCTCGGCATTCGTGATTTACATTCATCCAATGTAATTAAAGTATTTGTTGTGGGTTTATAAGCTTTTTAATGGTCTATATTTCTGCATTTTGTGTCTCTCCTTTTCCAAATTTATTTTATTCATCAAGCTGTGTCCTAAAAAGCAGTAGAAACAATTACCTCTAAAGTATGTTAGTATACAGCATGAATAACACTCACGCTAGATTTAAAACTACCCTTGCTCGAATTACCAATTCAGTGCTGAAAATAAATGTCTCTCTCTCCAGAAATTAGAATCTAATTATGTACAATAAACCATGTTAAATAATATCAAGGGTCTAGCCTAAACCAACAAAGACTCAAACATCCCCATAGAAAGCTGAAATGTTCCTGCTCACATTTGCTCTTCTGGGCCAAGGTTATTTTCAGATGCCTCTGGCACTGTTGAGAGCCTGTCCAGGTTTCAACACAATAGAATTCAAGTGCACGTGAACGGAGAAGTAGCCTGTCTCTCTTGCCTGGTACTCAGCACAAAGCAATTTGATTAATACTTTTATTTCAGTCCTCTGTAATTAATAGTTAGTTAGCTGTGGCTCTGGGAAGTAACAGCAAAGTGACAAATAACTCTTTAGACTTTTACTGCAAGTGAAATTGTCTGATGCAGTCAATACTTCAGGATAGTTTCAGAAACTGAAATATTCTCTAGGATTTAAATTCTCCATGACCTCTAAGTCCTCACTTCTAACATTTAAGTCACACTTGGCAATATTCTCACCCCATATGTGCTTTCATCTTTGGATGTATGCCTATAAAACCCTAGAATTAGCAAACATTGTCATCTCCTACACTCCATTATTTTAGTTTTTTTTTTTCCTCAGAGCAATATAAATATCACAAATTTACCATCTTATTAGATGCTAAGGCACAGTATTCATTTAGTTCAAGTCCTAGGGCAAGACTAACATTTTAAAGCAACCCTGCCCAGTTAATACCAAGAATGTATCTCAACTTCTGAGACCTTGCACATTGTTCACCCATTACAACACTTATTTTACCCTTGTGTCTGTTTGTCTTTTTAGTCTTTGTGCTGCTTTGACTCTCTCCTCTCCCCTGTTTTGTTGAACCTAGAAGGAAAGATATTACTCTTTGTTTTAACTGGTTCTGAAGAGTACAGGTTTTTTTTTTAATTTTTAAACATTTATTCAGTTTTGAGAGACAGAGAATGAGTGGGGAAGGGACAGAGAGAGAGGGAGACACAGAATCCAAAACAGGCTCCAGGCTCTGAGCTAGCTGTCAGCACAGAGCCCAATGTGGGGCTCTAACCCACAAACCGTGAGATCATGACCTGAGCTGAAATCCGATGCTTAACCGACTGAGCCACCCAGGCGCCCCTGAAGAGTACAGGTTTTAAATGATTGTCAAAAAAATGTGTGATCTGAAAGACGAGGGGAGAAATTTGTTAATAACAAAATGGAACTTCATGCCAGTTGACTTCTGTTTGAAAGAAATAGAAAATGTATAATGAGATAGTTATAAATACCTTTGCTGTGCTAATTAGAACGATAATATTTGTGGTCCATAATCTTTGGCATGCTAGCTTTTATTAAAATAAGTCAAAAAATAGTTATGGGACATGCTAAGTGCCCCCATGTCACTGTAGACTACTCAGAGTAGCCTACTGAGAGTCTACTGTAATTACTTTTTGATTTTTATGGCTATTTCAGGATTTTTACTAAGATCCCACCCCTGAACATTTAAACTACACCTCCTAAGAGATTACTCCCTCTTTTGAACAAATATCTACTAGAATCTTGTTTTAAAAACTTATTTTGCTCTAATTCCAGACTTAAAGAAAAGTTGTAAGAATAGCATGGTAGTTTCCTACTGCTGTGGTGAAAAAGAAACACAAATTTAATCTGACTGGGTTAAAATCAAGGCATCAGCAGGGCATTGTTCCTTCAGGAGACTGAAAGAGAATCTGTGTCCTTGCCTTTTCCAGCTTTGGGAATTCACCTGCTCCTGGCTTCCCACTATATGTTCAAAACCAGCAGTGTAGCGGTTTCAAATCCCTCTCTCTGACTCTGCTGCCTTCCTCTGTCATTGTCATGGGTGTTTGTGATTATACTGGCCCTACTTGAATAATTCAGGATAGTCTTCCCATCTCCAGATCCTTAATTTATTCACCTTTACAAAGTCCCTTTTGCCATGTTAGTTAACATATTTATAGGTTAAGACTAGGACACGGATATCTTTTGGACAGAGGGGGCATTATTCTACTACCACAAATAGTATAAAGAATTTTTGTATAGTCTTCATCTATAGTCTCCAAATGTCAACACTGTGCCACATTTGCCCTATAGGTTTCCCTTCCATCCCCCCTCTCTCTACTTCTACAAATTTTTTCAGAGCCTTTTGAGAGTATGTTGCAGACATGATGTCCTTTCATCCCTAACTACTCAGTGTATATTTTTCCAAAAAAACAAGTTCATTCCCTTACATAATTACCATAAAATTTATCCAAATCAGAAAATTAACATTGGTAAAATAGTACTAGCTAATTTACAGATCTGTTCAGATTTTGCCAGTTGCACAATAATGTCCTTTAGAGCAAAAGAAAATCCCAGAACATATGCTGCATTTGCTAGCTATCCTGTCTCTTTAGGCTCCTTCCATCTGAAATGGCTTCTCACTCTTCTTTAATGACATGTATAATTTTTAAGAGTACAGGTCAGTTATTTTGGAAAATGTGCCTCCATTTGGGTTTGCCATTTTCTTGGGATTAGCTTCAGGTTCTACATCTTGGGCAGAAATATCTCAGAGGTGAATTTAAGTTCATTTCAGGGTATCATGTCAGGAGATCTCAGAAACCTTTGCTGAATCGAAATTCCAGTCTCACTAATAGCAAGGCCTAACATCTACCGAATTCTCACTCTGTCTGGATCTGTGCTAAACATTCTCACATATATTATCTCATTTAATTGACCATATTTGTTTTCACTACAACTGAAGGGGGAATCCACATGCCTGGTGCCATAAAGATCCAGAGTTTGAACGCTTTGTCTTTTTTACTCCAATGCCATACTCTTTCCACTTTCTTTATAATAGTTCTTAAGTTTTCATATGCTCATCAGCTTAACTGAACTTCAGATAGATTCTTCCCAAATGTAGGCTCCTGATCTCCATGTTTTTTGTTTTTTTTTTTTTGAGAGAATTTATTTTAGAAAGCTTGCAGTTGTGAATTCTTTTTCTGATCTTTTGAGATGTAAATCTTGTCCCAGCCTATTGCCAGTTTTACAATCCAGAGAGGTCTTCCACCAGGTCCCGGGAGCCATCTCTTTGAAACATTATCATCAGGAAAGAGTGTTCCAATCTTCCGGCCTCTGTGGGAGGATAGGAGCCTGACTTCATAAATCCCAGTAAGCAAACACACTGACCAACCTCCCTGGCTAATACCCTCTGGTACTTTCTCACTAACTCACCACAGCAGAGACATTCTCCTTCCACCTTCTGTTTCCGAGAAGCTCAATCCAATCTCTTCCCCCTATTGCAGGAATCTTGAATGAAGTCTTGTCCAGTGCAATATTTCTTCTTTTTTAATACTTTATTTTTTATTTTGAAGAACAAAAGCATGAGCAGGTGAAGGTACAGAAAGAGAGAATCTAAAACAGACTCCACTTTCAGTGCAAAGCCTGACAAGGGGCTCAATCCCACAGCCCTGGGATCATGACCTGAGCTGAAATCAAGTCACATGTTCAACTGAGTGAGCCACCCAGGTGTCCCTGCAATATTTCTTGTGTAGGTTTATATGAAAAAATGATTTTAATTGATAAAAAAATTAAAGTTTCCCCCAACAGCTATAAAGTAAGCAATAATAAGTATAGCGGTTTAGTTGTTATTTTTCATTTAAAAACATTTTTTAATGTTTTATTTTTTAGAGAGACAGAATGTGAGCAGGGGAAGGGCAGAGAGAGAGGAAGGCACAGGAGCTAAAGCAGGCTCCAGACTCCGAGCTGTCAGTACAGAACCCGAAGTGGGGCTTGAACCCACAAACCGTGAGATCATGACCAGAGCTGAAGTCAGACACTTAACCAACTGCACCACCCAGGTGCCCCAAGTTGCTATGTTTCAATGAATACTGAATCACTTATTATTTAAAAGCTTTCAAGTTGACCATGGTCTTTTTTTTTTTTTTTAATGTTTATTTTTGAGAGAGGGCTAGACAGGGAAAGGTGGTGGAGGGGCAGAGAGAGAGGGAGACACAGAATCTAAAGCAGGCTCCAGGCTCTGAGCTGTCAGCACAGAGCCCAACATGGGGCTCAAACCCAAGTCAGACACTTAACTGACTGAACCACCCAGGCACTCCAAACATGGACTTGTTTTAAACAGAAAATTATACCTTTGTGTTTTGTCATTGAAATAACCGCTAAGATTGTCTGCTACCCATTTCTAGGAATAGCTATGCATGTGGGCTAATGGGGGTTGCCAGGTTAGTACCATGCAATCTCTCCTTGCTTAATCCCTAAAGCATTGTGTTCTTTGATTAAGGACTTGGGTTTCTGTATTGGCAAAGAAAGGAGTTCCGTTAAAAGTTCTCATCACTGAAGATGTCTTTCCACCACCGCCTTGGTATCCAAGCCCTTTGTTTGGAGGCACATGTAAAAGTGGTTTTGGCTCTTCAGAAACATTAGGGCAGATATCATGATTTAGATTTCTGCATCCTCACTTTTGTGGCTCTGTGCATGAGGGTTGAGGAGAAGGAAAGGGTGTGTCTTTTTTTATGTAAAAGACAGTGACTTTTTTAATCCCAGGAGGAGGTACCAGATGAATAGATTTAATATTAATCCTCAGAGTCAGACTTCATAATTGACTTGTTTCACATTTGAGTTTTTGTTTTGTATTCCTGGTACCTAATTTCCACAGTTACTTTTTCATAGATCCCTTTTCTCATTATTCTGAGAATGCTAAAACTTTCTCTAAAATTTTCTCTATTCCTTGCATTAGTTCTAAATTATCCAAGTTTTTATTTTATGGTTGTCTCCTATGTTGTAGAGGTTTTATTCAGCTGACTTGTGAATCCTGGCCCCCTACTCAAATGTAAAAGTAAGGTACTGGAAAACTAATAGAAGCTCTGTGTCCCTTGCCATCAACTGAACTTGTCAGTTTCCTTGGAGGACTTCTATACAGCATTATCTTGCATTCCATTTTCTCAGTGTGAAATTCTACAACTTCTTGCCTGTGGGCATAAGCACAGGAGCAGGATTGTGGGTGCTGAGGGTAAGACTGAGTGTAGGGAGCTAGGAAGTTGTTAATTCAAAATAAAGACTGATCAAGTCACGTTATGAGTTTTCATTTCACCTCCTCTACAATATGTTGGATTCTGTTAAGTCCATGGCTTCTCTGGGTCCATTTTGCCTTTTCAGTGCATTTGTGTTTATCCTGGGGGAAGGACTAGCCACCTGTTTTCAAGAATACACAGTTACAGCCAGTTATCTCTTTCCCGGTGTTCCCCATTGTGAGAAATAAGTCCACCGACCAATCCAAGGAGGGACGTGAAATCTCAGAGCACAGTGCAGTGAGGCTTTAATCAGCATTCTCGGAAGAGCTGCTATCTGATAGACAGGCATACTTGGGGCAGTTACAGTGGACAATTTATTTCCTAGCATGTAAGTCCCTCCCCTGGTTCCTCAATGGCTAGGTACTACAGAGGTTACGCCCTTACTCGGTGATGGCCTATGCCCATGTAAGGGAAAAAGTAGTCTGATTGAAAAAATTGTATATTCCCTGAGGTGACAAAGAGACTTTCAGTCCCTCCTCCCTGCCTTTGTTCTTTCATGCATGCTCATTGCAAAGCCCATGAAAATAAGCCCAAGAAATGGAGAGGGAAGAGAAGAACCAGAAAGTGAAGTGTCTAATGGTTTGGGATTCCATTGTGGGGGCCAGGGGTGGTTCATACATATTTCCAATAGCTTATAAACCTACTGTTAACTGACAGCATGGCTTTTATTTGGTATTTCTGAAAATGAATCCTCTCCCTTCTCACACCAATTCTATAATTTTTTAGCACAAGTTCTTGTGGCCTGTTCTTGTGGTTTCCACTGTTGGGGAAAAAAGAACTTCCTGTCCCCTTCAAAGTCCTTCTAGCCAGACTAAAAATCAAATGGACATGAGACAGATGAACAGGAGAAAATCAAATTCAATTTCAAACATACAGAAAATCTACACAGACATGGAAATTCCAAAAACAGGCAAAATGAGTTATATATGTTATTTTGAACTAAGGAGAGGGGGGTAGGTGTCTGGGACTTCAAAAGGAAGAAATGTAATTCACAGGAAAATGAAAAAGTAAATGGTAAACAAACTTTTGCTGGGCCACTTAGAAACAATGGGACATAGAGGACTTTGATCAAAGAGGCCCTGCTAGGTTCCTCTTCTACCACACCTAGTGCATATCATAATGTTACCTATGGAGGTGGTTCTCTTCCTGGAGCAGATCCTCGATCTAAATTCTTTTAAGGCCATTGTGTTCGGGCAGAGGTGGGAAGAGGGTAAAGAACTTTTCCTGAATCTGCTGGGTTTTGATTACTTTTTAACTCAAAATATTCTTCATGTCAAAGTGGTCCAACTCACACAGATAGCTTGTCTCTTCCTTTAACCTTGCTCCTTTCTTTCTTGTTCCATTCTATTCTTTGTTGGTTAATAAATTTTTGGAAATACTTTACACTCCTTTTAATGGATCTGGGGAAGGTATCAAAGTAGATGGAACTGTTCAGTCCCCAGTGTTTAACTGTGGGTACTATTCATTTTTTAATTTAGATTTCCCTGCTTTAATGCCTGTATCTTTATAACATCTCTTTTCTAACTAGACTTAATCTCCTGGAAAATGGGTAAATTCTCATCCATGCTTCTTTGTATACATGCATATACGTGTATGGAATTTGTGAATTTTATAACTATAAAGTATTGGCAGAAACTCATTGAGCACTTAGATTTGCCAGGTGCTTCACATGAAAGAATTCATTTATGCTTTATATCACTTTTGTGTCATAGGTATTATTATTAGGTCTGATTTATAGATGAGAAAACTAAGATGTTCAAAGGTTAAGTAACTTGCCCAAGATCCCATAGCTATGAAACCTTAGAGCTGTGATTCAGACACAGGTAGTTTGGCTCAAGTCTGTGCCCTTAACCATTAAAGCACATTGCCCATAAGTTATGTGCCTTGTGTATACATACCTGTACTTCTATTGATCTGTCTTAGAGCATGCTATCTGCTATATAGATTTTTCCCCTTTTATTTGTATGGTTATTATAGTAACTGGGAATAATGTTTGCCTGAGAACAGATGTTTGTATCATGAGAGGACTGATACACCGCAGATGCTGTACTGCACCATCGGCATGCCTTGTCCAAAGAAAAATCTCAGTGAACGTTTATCATTTCACTTTATTTTGATATCCATACACAGATCATTTTATTGGTAATTTGGACTTTATAAAAGTTCTTTAATCTGAAAATATTCTTGAGTCTAAAATTTAAGCTGTTTTTTTCTTAATGTTTTATTTATTTCTGAGAGACAGTGTGAGCAGGGGAGGGTTAGAGAGAGAGGGAGACACAGAATCTGAAGCAGTCTCCATGCTCTGAGCTGTCAGCACAGAGCCCTATGCGGGGCTGGAACCCACGAACCCATGAGATCATGACCTGAGCCTAAGTTGGACGCTTAACCGACTAAGCCACTCAGGCGCCCCAAAACCTTTTTGAAAAAGAGTGAGTTAAACTTCTGGGTGTGTTATAGGAATGAAAATTGTTGTGGCTTCCCCCCCAGCCCCCACAAAAGATAGAACCATAAGTGCTTGACTCAAAAAGGTATAAATGGATATCTCCTTTCCTCCCCTGCAAACACAAAACACACACAGACACACACACCTTGTTTTCAGGTTTGAAGTCATAGTCAAGGCTACTTTGTCATTCAAACTTGTAGAATGATAAAGGAGAATAAGTTTCCTTTAATTATTGGGTCATGTTATTTGCCTGGCATCTTTCTCCACTTTGCTAGGAAAGAACCACTGTTTTTATTTATTTTTATTGACATACAGTTGACCTAGAATGTTACATTGGTCTCAAGTGTATAACATAGCAATTTGACAATTCTGTATGTGATGCTGCACTCCCCAGACCATGCTATTACAATACCATTGACCATATTCCCTATGCTTACCTTTTATTCCATGAGTTCATCCCATAACTGGAAGTCTGTACCTCCCACTCCCCTTCATCCATTACGCCCCTCCCCCAACTCCCTCCCCCCTGGCAATTGTTTTTAAATAAGAAAGCAGTGGGAATATTCTGTGTACATTTTACAAGAAACTGCATTTGTATTAGGTTTTTCACTGACTGATCATTTGCATTCACTTCAAAATAGCCTCAAGCCAGGGACTTCTTTCACAAATCTCACCTGAGGGCTTGCAGTAGGCAGTGACTTTGCCATCATTACTGATCTTCTTATAATTCTAAATAGAAATTGTATTTTTATATCCTATTTCCCAGCTCCTCTGCTCAAAAAAAAAAAAAAAATTCCTGTAAGTGATTTTCTCTATGTGTATTCTTATAAGAGAGTATTAGAAAATTAGAAGCAGTAACCTTCCCCAGGAAAAGCATGCACACATAGACTTAGTTTACTTTGTATTTGGACTTTGAGGGTATGTTTGTGCCTATGTACTATATGTGTTCTTCTTCACAGATAGCTTAGTAATTAGATGATAGGGCAAATCTGTTTCTCAGTGTCCTAATAAATGAAGCAAAAATGAATAAAGCAGATGTTCCTTAAATTTAACAGGTGATTTCTAAAATACATGACAGTATTCAAAATGAGTGGTCATGGGCATATTTAAATGTAGCTTCTGTTTTCTCTTTCTTGCTATCTCTCAGCAATCTATGAAACTGTTCTTTCCTGTTTTCTCAATGCCTTGGTATTATCTCCTCTATGTCCCTCTTGGTTCTTTTTTTCTTCTGGTATATAATTAAATTTCATGAAATAAATATGGATTCATTCTGCTGAATGTTAATACGTTGAACTCTGCTATTAGTCTGGCCATTGGGGGAATGTTGTAAAAGTCTTCTGGAATTTTCCCAGAACTAATAGGATTCTGAAAAGAAAAATCCATCAATTTACTTCCCAACTTTGATCATTGTTGGTTTCTTAATGAAAGAATGTGACCTTTTCTCGATGAACTTGGCATTGATCAGAGTCAGAGTTGAGGGGCTTGCCCAGAAACTCAGGGGCCACATGACACGTAGATGTGCAGCAAAAATCTGGTTTTTCTTCTCAGAATGCACTGCACTGTTCTTACTCTACAAAGTTCAACTTCACCTTCTTGTCCTCTCCTGTCATCAGCAGGGGAACTACCTCAACACCTGTCTGATTTGTGGCACTGTAAAGTACTATGCTTTTAACACAGCCATGCCATTTACATAATTTTCCTTCACACTTAGGAAGTTTCCTCTTTCCTCTTGGTGAAATTAGCATCTCAATCTTTCCTCCTTGTAAGAGCCTCCAAAAACCCTTAAATCACAGTATTTCTGAAAACATGAAAGTTATGATTTGACTTTCCCATTGCCTGTTTATCCATTGGATTAGCGATTTTCATTAACCTCGGGAATTTAAGGAGGCAAAGCTCCTGACTGAGAATAGATCTTTATCATGAAATCAAATTATCAGATGAAACCTTAATTAGGATTTGCACTGCTGATCAAAGGAACAGCCAAGGGATTATGTGGCAAAAAAAGGAAACACAGAATCTGCCCAGTGCCAATGGACAGATTTTCTCCATGATGCTTTTATACACACTAAAGCAAGTTTTTGGATACATGGCCTGCTAATAAACTAGAAATATGAATTTTTAAGTGAGCCTATTAATTCCTTATTTGAGAATCATTCTAAAGAAATATGAAAGGTGTCAAAGTAAATAAATTCTGGGTCTGTAAACTTATTTAATTTTATCCGATACCATCATCTTTGCCTTTATTTCAGCCTATGAAATCATTCATTGCAAATGGGGTTCATAAAGGATGAAAAAGCCAAGGGAAAGTAGTCCAAGCAAGTATATAAGATTTAACATAGATCAGGGAGCTTTGCTTCTGTGTTAGTCTTTTTAGGGACACACACAAAGGAATTAAAGTCTAAAGTTAAGTCAGAGATATCAGCCTGTGGTCTAAAATCAGATCATGAGCCAGTGAGAGCCTTGTCTGTCATTAGACTCATCATTCCCCTACTGGCAGTGAGTTTGGCATTGGTCTGACCTTCGAACTAGTGTGATGCCCCTGGGATTCACTTCATTTTCTCGATGACTTTTAGGTACCGAGGTGGTGGGGAAACAGTGAAAAACACACCATTTCTTCCTTTTTTAAAATTGAAGTATAACTGACATACAATGTCAATTTCGGTTATACAGCATAGTGAATTGGCATTTATATACATTACAAAATGATCACTATCATAGGTCTGGTTTTGCCATCTCTCACCATACACAATTATGTATTTAGTTCACGGGGTAGACAAAAATGTAAACAACAAAAATGGCAGGTGCTATTTTACAGGTAAATAAGACAGAGGATACAACAGGAATACAGAAGACACTTAGTTAACATACTTACTTGGGAGAGAGGATGACTTTAAGGGACTTTCAAATGTCTCACTGGAGCATCAAGATAGCTTTGCAGAATAGAGAGGTAAACTATGAGGTTAGAAAGGCTGGAAGAGGCCAAGTCAGGAAGTTCCTTACCTTCCACACCAAAGAGGTCAAATTCCATGGTTCGCGCAATAGGGAATAAATGGAAGGTTTTTCAGCATGGGGATGATACGTCCCAAAGGGCATATTAGAAAGAACTCTGAGTTCACTATGGGGCACTGCGTGGAGATGGGCAAGCCTGGAGGCAATCATGTAGTCCAGAGGTAGCAAAAGCCTGAGCTCAGAGAGTAGCAGAGAAGATAAGGCAGTTTCAGGAGCTGTTAAGGAGACAGAGTCATAAGATTTAGAGATTGGTTGGGTAACGGCAGGTGAAGTTAATGAGATATGGAAATAAAGGATACCACTGTCAAGTTTCTTGCCTAGGCAGATGAGTAAGTTGGTGCTACAGTTTACTGAAATAGGAGCTACATGAAAAGGAGATTTTCCAGAAGACAGTATATGGTAATTTCAACCTTGTATATATTCAGAGTCGGGTGGCTACAGGTGTCCAAGTGGAACTGTCCATTACGCAGCAACACTGTTCCAGGAGTCCAGAACTCAGGAGACAGGTCTGAACTATAGACTTCTGGAGATGATTATCCTAGAGATGATGAGTGAGGTCATGAGGCTTGAGAGTAAAGAGAAAAAGACTTAAAGGATATAAGAGAAAGAGGAGCCAGTCTCCAGAAGACAAGCTGCATCTTCCTCTACTCCCCCTCCTGATGTGCCCTTGCTGTGGGATTTGTTTTCTGTTCTGCTTCCTGCTGCCCATTTCAGCTCCTGGCAGGATAACCCTGCTCTAAACCCCAAGATCATTTTGCTGGCACCCAGAAAGTCTGTAAACCCTTGCTTAACAACCCCCTTTTTAGAATAGGTGAGACACTGTTCCTTTACCACAAGCTAGTGACTGAAATCCAGCTTTAAATTATTTTTTAATGTTCTATTTATTTTTGAGAGAGAGAGAGAGAGAGACAGCGTGAGCAGGGGAAGGTTAGAGAGAGGAAGATAGAGAATCTGAAGCAGGCTCCAGGCCCTGAGCTAGAGGCTGGGGCTCGAACCCACAAACCGTAAGATCATGACCTGAGCTGAAGTCGGACTCTTAACCGACTGAGCCACCCCTGTGCCCCGAAATCCAGCCATAATCCAGTCACTTTCTCCTGGGACCAAGCTACTTCCCAGCTCTTTCCCAAAACTCCTAGTGTTTGGTCCCTTCCACGTATTGGACCAGATTCTTTGGCTATCAATGCCATTCTAGATTAGACATGCCTCCTTGGCCTGCTGGGCACCTGCTCTTTGTATTAAGTATATCTGAACTCTGGAGTTAGACAAATCTCAGTTTAAAATCTGCCTCTACCACTTAATAACTTTGTCACCTTTGGCAAGTTACCCTTCCTGACTTCATTTTCTATATTTATAAAATGGATTAATAATTCCTACCTGCCAGCACCATTTTGAGGATTGAATAAGAACATGCACGTAAGGTTCCTGGCACTTCTCTGTAAATTAATACATTTTACTTCTTTCTATATTTTTCCTCAGCTTGATTGTAAGTAATGTGAAAGCAGTATGATACAGTGGAAATAACAAGGACATGTAGTAAATGCTTAAATGTTTATATTTTTAGAGTCCTAAAATGGGTTTCAAATTACCTTACTTCTATGTGAGTGATTTTAGGGATGCCAGCTCTTTCTGAGCTCCAGTTTTCTCATTTGTAAAATGAGCATAATAGTATCTGCGTTATTTACTTCACAGTTGTCATGAACTTCAAAGATAATGCATGTGACAGCACTTTGAAAGCTAGAAAATTCTTTAAAAATATAAAACATTATCTCCAGCACACTGCTCTTCTCATGTGAGATAATAACAAACTTTTACTTTTGATATTCAAATGTGGACATGCTAGACGTTCCAAACTTGGCCAGAAAACATTAATTTATCATTTAATTCTTTGAATTGCCTACAAAAATTCTCACCTGCAAGGAGACTCAAGAAGATTTTTACTGCTATGGGTCTGAATTAGTCTCCAAACATTTATGGAACACTTAGTGAACAGTAGTGTGTTTGGCCCTAGGAAAACAGGAAATATCTAAAACCTGACTTTCAGAAGTTTGTGTCCTAGAATGAAGATAGCCAAATAAATAATTACTATCAGACCGATGATAAGCTTGTTATATTTAGTAGACACATACCTAGTTGAGGCTGAAGGGATCTGGGAAGTCTTAGAGAAGGTGACAGCATGTTGGGTTCTGAAGGATGATTAGGAAGAGTGAGCCAGGTGACATTTACCAGTGGAAGCGGAGATCAGTGAAGATACTGCAGGCGGGAGAAGCAGCAACAACAAAGGCAGAGGCATTGACACATTGCAGCAATCACCAGGATTTTAACACACTTGTGTGCATTTCTTTGGGAAGAAAGAATAGTCATAGTCGGGAAAGGGGGAGGAAGAAGCAAGAGTAGGTCCAGAGATTGGAAATGAGGTCCCAACCGTACATGGAAGATCCATATGGGGAGTTCATACCATTGAAATATATTAAGTACGGGCTTCCACATGATGACATTGGATATCTCGTCCGAGTGGGGCAACCCTGAGGGGCAAGAAAGAGAACAGGGGCGAGGGGATTATTGCAATGACCCAGGTGAGAAGTAATGAGGCCCTAATCTTAGCTAATGACAGTGGGACAGGAGAGGCCGTGCAGAGCCAAGCTTTGCTAGAGGACAACTTAATCACTGATTGGATGTGGCAGGCAAAGGGGAAGAAAAAAGTAAAATATTCTAATTTTCTGATTTGCACAAGAAAAGGATGGTGTTAGGCTAGAGGATTTAAAAAAATAAAAAAGGCAACACTACCAGGCAGATAAAGAGAGGAGCATGAGATGGGACACACTGTAGTTTTACACGTCTGTAGTTGGTAGGTAGCCAAACTCAGAGGACAGTGTTGAGAAGGCAACTCCAAGGACGGGATGTGTACATTTCTCTTAGATATACCATCTCCTCTTTTCTCCCTCATCTTCTAACTCATAAGCACCTCTTTGATTAGTTGTAGAGAATCTGAAATTCCTCATAAGTATACTCGATAGAAATCCAAAAACATTCCATGAAAATATATTGATTCAAGTCACCTGTTTGGTATTTTAAATTCTGGTAACAGGAAGGAGACAAGACCCTACCAGAAATGGACAATTCTTCACCATAAAACCATCCTATGAACAAGCTCTTCATTCTAACTCTATCAGCATTAAGTCTCTCCTTCTTTTACAGTCTTTCAAACATTAGCCATGGAATATTGCTTAATCTATCGTGTTACTGTCATTATTTTTCTAGAGGTCTTAGCATAGACAGGCAAGGCCTCTTAAGACTATCCTGATCTGAAATCATTGAATAATAATAATGCTTCTGTGTCATTTTCTATGTGCTAGATTCAAGTGCTTTAAACACACAAACTCAGTGATAACAGTCTATGACAAGGATTATTGACACCACCTCCATTTTATAAATGAAGAAACTAAGGCATAGGAAAGCTAAATGACTTTCCTAATGTCATACAGAGAATAAGAACCAGGATTTAAATCTAGACAGCCTTGGACCAGAGGGCATGCACCTAACCCATCCACTATGACAGGTGTGGATAATAGGACAGGAGTCTTTGCAACAGTGGATAAAGCTGGCAGTTCTAAGGAATGACTCTCACCTGCCGTAGGCTCATGATTCAAGATTCTTTGGGTCCAAGATCCAAGATATATATATATACACATACATACATACATATATACTTATATATATGGATAATGTGGCATTTTATATAATATGTATCCTATATGAGATATATTAATTTATTAATATTGAATATTGAACTCATTTAATCCTCCCAACAGGCCTATGAGGTAGGTACTATTTTTATCATCATCCCCAGTTTACAGGTAAGAAAACTGAGGCACAAGGAGATTAAATAACCTGTCCAAAATCATGTATGTAAGTAAATGGCAGCTTAGGTTGATCTGACTCTGAAGTCCCTTCTCTCAGCTGCCACATATGCTGCCACTCTGAGCAGAGCACAGAGGTCTATCAAGACCATTCATCTTCCTGCCTAAGTGGGTGTTACGCTTTTTGTCTGCAAAGTGATTTCATTTTCCTTTTCTGATAGAATAGGAATAGCCCCTGAAACTCTAAAGATAACAGCTTAATAAAAAAAAAAATCAGTGAAAGGAAAGAATAGCAGATGTTAAAGGGCAGCTCTGACAGGAAGGGTCTCCCCCTCCTCAACAATTAATTGCAAGCCATCCCTCTCTAAGCAAGAACACAGATTGTCTTCATGATTAAGCTAGAGGCGGTGACCCAATCCACTGATCTCAGGCAGTTGTTATTTCAAAGAGACATTAACCCAAAATACACCTGTTTCTTCCCATTGATATGTTAGTATCTGGCTTCTGTAATAAAACTCTGTATAAGAAAAGGGGCCAAACTTGATTTTTGGTAGGCACCTAGTTGGCTAGTATAGATGTAAAACTACTCCGGAATGAGGCCTGACCACCACTTGCTGACTATGTTATCGTGGTCAATCAGTTTACTTCTCAGTTTATTCACTTCCCAGGACTGCTCTATGGAGTGAGGATAATGTCCTTAAATCCCCAAAACCAGACCTGTTCCAGAGTTAGTACTCAGTAAATGGTATGAATTGTCATTATTATTTCAAAAAGCCACTAAACTTTCTTAGAAAAATCTAATCCCTAAGACTTCTTTGCCTGTCCATAGTTATCATTGATCTTTCTACTTTAAAGCCAGTGATCATATTCTATTTTGAAGTCTAACACATTCCAATCTCCGGGAAGGTTTGAACAATATTATCATTCACTATGGATTTGAGCAGCCCTTCTTTCTACTTTGCTGACATTTGAGTTTGAATTAATTTCATTACAGCTGCACATCTCTCCTCTCATGGCAGTTAGCCTACACAATTGAGAATTATGGACCACACAAATCAGGTCAATAGAAAGTTCTAATTGTGCTCAGCTATCTCCCTCACACACCTTTCCTTATAATGCAGTCACTCCAGATGCGACTGTAGTCACCATCTCACAACTGCTGGGTGACTCCTGCGTCTCTTTTCACTCCTCAAATGGTTAAAGTGTTAGCCTTCCCAGAATGTCCTTTGTCCCTAAAACTAAGTTGTTTGAGGGCTTTCCTAAGTAAAAGCCCATAGTGCATTATGTACTGTGTATTTCAGGCAAATAAAATGTTTAAATCCACAGACTGAGAATGATCTTTACACATAAAATGAAATCTGATCAGTTTACAGCCCGACATGAACAGCACTCCCAAATTAGGCGCTTCCAAATTCAGCACAGCAAATACTGCCAGCCGCCAAAGGAATTGGAGAAATCAAAGCCCTTCTAAGTCTTCCTTCCATGACATATAAAAGATTCAGCAGAGTAGAGGTCAGAGAATATGAGGGGGGAAAATGTATAAAAGAAAAGAAAGATAGCTCATTTTTTTTCCAGTATGAAGGGATAGAACCTAATTATTCTTTTATGCAGAAAATCCCTTTGGCTGTACACATGAATAAGAGCACTCAAGGCAGCAACATTTTTCTTATAATTAGAAGAAATTATGATGTCTCTCTTGAAAGGCAGAATTTTCCTTATCATGAAAAACAGTGTTCTTTATCATCCTTACTTTTTATTAGAACCTTCAAAATGAGGTTTTTCTTGAGCCTCTTGAAATAAATCCATTCCACTTTGAACTGCCGGAACTAACTATTAAAACGTGGCCTGATTCATCCTGAGAAATGGCCACATGCCCGCTTGCCTGGGATAATAATGACTGCTAGGTAAATTAGAAAGAACACTGAATTCCTTTATCCTGCAACCTGAAATGTCCGAGATGGAAAAATGTATTGATCACCCTTTTTAATAGGCTGGCATATCTCATTTTCACATGGATTTTTTTTTTCAACAAGTATTTATTAAGAGTCTTTGTGAACAAGGCATTGGGGCAAGGGGCTAAATTTGCTGTGGCTGCTATGGAAATGAAGCTAAACAAAATTCCACACATAAAAGATGATGCCCATCAAAGAAATGAAGAGAATTTTTTTTTAGATGGAATTTGAAAGCACTGGAAAGTAACAGAGCTTTTTAATTGCATGTCAACTTTTCATGGTGCATAGACAATGCAACTCTGAGCTGTTATTGGCAACTGGCAACTGATGGAATGTTGACATCAGGGATGCAAAAATCACGGTGCAGTAGCTACTCTGCTCACCTGTCCTTGCTGAGTTCAGAGAGAGAAAAGCCTCGCTCTAGGACACTTTCCATAGAATGTGGTTTAGGGGTTCACTTTGCAGTGCTTGGGGCTCACTCAACCACGTACATATTTGATGTGTGCAAGTGTCTCCAGGGTCATTTTAGCTCACTCATCCTTCTGATATTGTTTCCCTTACTCTGTTTTACTGTCTTGTAATTCCTTTCAACTGCTGCTTCTCCCAAGCCCAAGACATCTTTAGGAGGTTTGGAAAGAAGGGGTGAATAATTTAAAAACCCTTTCAATAGATGTGGCTCTAGCAGTTTCCATAAAAGACCATGTTTATTCCCAGTATCTTAATATTTACACTCGATTGACTTGGCCTGGAATTATCAGCTTGCCTTCCTCTATTGATAGGAAGTTACTGGAAGGAAGAGGCTATATTTTGTGCATTTCTGAACCTTAACCATCTAATCACCACTGTGGGTGCTTGGCAAGTAATTTATAAATGAAGAACTGAGATATTCTTTATTTCACCTTAATCCTACCAAGACTGTGTTCAATTTATTTAAACTCAGATCTCTTAGCACCTTGGCCATGTACAAGGCTCTGTGCTACATGCTCCAGAAGAAATGAAGATGAGCGAACTAGAGTATCTGTCTTCAGAAAGGTCTAACATGAGAAGTAAAATGAATGTGAAGTAACCATAATAAAGCCAAAAGTTTAGCTTTGGGGAGTATCTGTAGCATAGAGTTAGAGCACGTCCATCAATAGGAACAAAAATATCATGATCCACTCGTTACTTCTCTGACTGTATAATTACATACACATATGTAAAAGACAACATTGACAATTATCAAAAAGAATAAGCACCTCCCATGACAGTACTGCAGCCCATACACATGAGCTGTAAGTGTGTAAGGAGAGGTTTTTTTTTTTTTTTTTTTTGAGCACAAAGAAGGGGAAGGAACACATTTGGCTGAGGGAGCAGAAATGGCTTTCTTAGAGATTATTTATTTATTTATTTATTTTTAATGTTTTATTTATTTCTGAGAGAGAGAGAGACGGCATGAGCAGGGGAGGGTCAGAGAGATGAAAGAGGCTCTAGGTTCTGAGCTGGCAGTCAGCACAGAGCCCTTCGCGGGGCTCAAACCCACAAACTGTGAGGTCATGACCTGAGCCGAAGTCACATGCTTAACCGACTGAGCCACCCAGGCGCCCCTCTTAGAGACTATTTAAAATGGGCCTATAAGAATGGTAGAATGTCGTCAAGAAAAGATGGGAGCATAAAATTATATGAGGAAAAGAAGAACAATTAGTACCATGGAAGTTTAGAGTGGGATGTGGGGGAAAGGCTCGGTGCTTTGAATTGTTAGTTTGGCCAGAAGATTGGGTTGGAAGATGAACAGGACTCCATTAAAGTTTGAGGCTCAGAGGCTCAGCCACCACTCAGCCTCCAAAAACAAATATTTCTACCTAGATTTCTATGCAAGTACCTATATGACACCAGTTGGAATGGTTGAAGACCCAGATGGGTCTCTTTACAAGGAAACAGTTTGAGTTCGTGGTCTCATGTCTCCTGCATTCTTCATTAATTGGGAAATTAGGTTGTAGACTAAATGCTCAATTATTCATTGACAGACTGTTGAGCCTTATAAAATACCTGAGGCTTTAGCTGGGAACTAAAAATAACAAGTATGTAGCTTTTTCTGATATTTGCACATTAGTCCACAGAAAAGGAGCTTTTTAACTCCTAGCAACCATATTAGGTGGGAGCCTAATCAAAGTGTATGAAAATGGTTTTGGAGGGGCACCTGGGTGGCTCAGTCGGTTAAGTCTCTGACTTCGGTTCAGGCCATGATCTCATGGTTCGTGGGTTCAAGCCCCGTGTCAGGCTCTGTGCTGACAGCTAGCTCAGAGCCTGGAGCCTGTTTCAGATTCTGTGTCTCCCTTTCTCTCTGACCCTCCCCTGCTCACACACTCTCTCTCTCTCTCTCTCAGAAATAAATAAAACATTAAAAAGTTTAAAAAAAGAAAATGGTTTGGAAAAGATTAATGTTTTTTTTCTCAAAATGCTTTTCATGTAAAGATATCTAGAAATATAAGTGAGAAAACTGGCATACCTTAAGAATACATAGTATATTATCTCCACAATTAATTACATGTCCTCTTATTTATGCATTTATTCAAAACACGTAAATTGATTGCCAAATATGAAGCTCTAAATAAGGTTGAGGTGATCGTGAAGATAACTGAGGTAGGATTTCTGCTCATAAGGGTTCACAATTTAGTATGCAAAAGGAAAAAGAACAGTGGAAAATGTTTTGTCACTAAGGAGATCAGTTCCTTGCCCAAATGCTGCCACTAGTAGCCTTGAAACTAGGTAATCACTTTCTTTTAACAATCATTGGGTCTGGCAGATCAAATTTTCTTCTGGATAAATTATATATTTAGCCATTTAGTATTTTATTAAAACATGTATAGGTTTTGTGGTAAGAAAAACAGCAGCAGTATTTAAAGATTACAATGTAATCTTTAGCTCTAAAGGGAAAAATAAATAATTTATTTAAAAATATCCTAAGAAATATTTTTCTAAGACATCCATTGGAAATATGTGGAGAGACAAATGATTTAAAAATCCAATGCCTTGTCTCTAAATAAATAGTATGATTGAATGCACTGTAATGTTGTTAATAACTATGAAAGAAAGGCTCATTGTTGCTATATTTATTTTATAGCAGTTTGAAATAAAAGAAGCCTATAATTTCAGATCTAGGTCAGAAGACTTAAAGAAGATCACTCTGGTTGAATATACCCTCATGACTACCAAGGACACACATGTCTTAGAATCACTCCACAACCATTTCATATGGTCTCTTTCCACTTTAAGTGGTTTGAGTTCTTTCTGTAGCCGTACAGATAAGCTACCTATGTGCCTCATTTCTTTAATATTGTTTTTCAAACTGCCTGCCAGGTCTGATGCAGAATAAATGCCACTGACCCACAGGGTACACTTTTCCCATCCTAACTTCAGTGCACGTGAGAAGAGGGATCGAGCATGAGATTGTTTCTCTCGATCCTTGCATGTCCACAGCTAAAGGTCTTTCGAGTTCACCCTTTTGGACAAATGGCTGGATCAGAAGGAGTTAACATAGTTTAAGACTTGAAAGAGAAAAATGTTCGCAGCAAAAAAAGGCTTACAGCAAAATAATGAGTGCCAAGGTTGAAGCTGCTCTTTCTTTGCTTTAGTGCTAGAGTTGCATTATTCACAACTGCCAATCAGCTAATCTGAAAAGAATTTGTTCTTTACTGCATTTCTCCTTTATTGCTCCCACCCCACTGGTCTGGTGTACATTGCCTCCAGCTAGGAGGGTTTAGAAATAGCTCCTAAACAGACAACAAATGCTAGTCTGTGAATCGAAGGGCAGTGGACACTGTGGAGTGAAAGGGCTTTTGCTCACCCCCATTTCCTTTTCACATTTAGCCTTTGCTACTGCAGTCCTGAAAGGCTCAGGCTACCTCGAAAGGAGAAATTGCCCATCAATTTGTGAACATTCAACACCGAGCTTTTACTGAAGATTCAGGGTGTGGGACTGGCTGCAGCTCCCTGAGATACAGGTGGGGTGGGGGTGGGGGGAAAACCTTTTTAATTCTACAGGAAATGATTTTTCACAAATTCTGTGGCTACTGCCTAACCTGAACACCATTCTGTGTGAAGTGAGGAAATTAGACATCATGATTTACAGTTGAAAACAAGGGCCCTGCAGATGAAGGTGAGATCCATGTTCTACAATTACCCCTACATTGACATTTAGAGTCCTTACAAAGGCTTGCCGTGTTATTATGCCAAATGTGCGCGAGCAGGCGTGAATGAGCACCGTTAGTAGACATATAAAAATAGATATATGTATGTACAAATAATTGGAGATGTATTTTTTAGCCAAGCAAAGATAGTATCTTGGCCAATTTGATTAATGCCCCAGGGTACTTTTTCCCCCTTGGTGTATATTCATGAAGCACTAGTTAAGAATGTTAGAATTCACGTAGGTCTACTGGGGAGTAATTATCACTCAGTGCATTAGCAGTGAAAAATCAGACATCGTTGCCAGCTTTCCTCACTTCCAAAGCAAAGCCAAACACACTCTCCCAGATTGAGTTAAATGCTTTTTGTTAATCCCTTGCACTAACTCACCAAGTGTCAATACAAGAATGACACTGGCTTCTGTTGTAGAGGCTTCCATCTTGAGGAAAACAAGGCTATGAAAGGCTCTTCATTCTAAGCTAGGAACTGCTGCGGGCCCCACACAGGCCCTCACCCATGGGGATGTGCCGGCCCTCGGGGTGGTTTGGGTCTGAGCTGGTTTGCTTTCGCGGCCATCGTTGGTTCCTGAGCTGAAGTATGTAGATCCGGTCAGATTATTTGGCAGGCCGAGGGGTGCACGGTCAGTACCCTTAACTCAGATTCGTGTGCTAGGTCTATTCCCAATCTCACATCAGTCCAAGTTGACTCTCCTCTCCACTGCCAGCCCCGGATCTGGATCGCTGTCAGCCCCTGGTGACAGGCCCCACACCGCCCTCTGCTTTTACTGCAGCCTTGCCACATTCGCCCAGGCCTTCCCCTTCCCTTCCCTCAAGCCCACTGACCTGCTTCCTGCCACTCCCACCAATCCCTTTTCACTCCTTAGCGCCTCAACCTCCTCGGAAGCAGTGGGAGCCTGAGGCCATCAGGCAGGCGGTGGCATTGCAGGCCGCGGACCATGGGTACACAGTGTCAGATACAACTCGGCTTCAAGTCAGCCAAGCCCCAGTGTAACTCCGAGGGATGGGGCAAGAGTCAACGGAGGCGGCATCCAGTTGTCCGAACAAGGAAATATAAATGAATCGTTTAACAGCCCCAATGGCTTCTAAACCAGAAAAGTCATTTTATTTTTTGGTCAGAGACAGTTCATTTGTTAAGACGTACTACGGAGACTCTAATGAATGCATCGTTTTATCCTCCTGGAAGAATTTGCTTCTGCTGCCACCATGACTATGCGTATATATAATGCCATTTAAATGTGATTTTATTGCAAATGAACTGCATCCATGTGACTTAAGTGCACATGCATATGTGTGTGTCTATAAATACCTAGAGAGGTAGAGAGTGAGAAGGGAAGGGGTGAGGAGGGGAGGGGCGAGGAGGTGAGGAGAGCTTAAGAGCGCAGGCGCGGGCTCTGTACTAAAAGGGGGAAAAAAATCCAAAGGACTCACTGCAATGCAGTTTTACATACAGGCCTGTAGGAGCAACCGGAATGTTATTAGACCATAAAAGCACATCAGGCTGATTTATGGTTTCTGATCAAGGTTTCTGTGAAAATTACTCTGCATCACCGGCTCAAGGTGACTGCTACCATTAATGTGTGGAAAATAAATGAGATGGGGAGGCTGATAGCACGGGAAGGAAGGGAAGCGCTGAGGCAGTTTATACAGCACAGGCTCCCCATTTTGTTTTACAGTGCAGAGAAGCCTGTCATCAAAATGATTGCTGTGGGGCAGGAGAGGCAATTCTTGGTAATTAGATCTTATGGCATGTAGCTGATGCTTTCGTATAGCGAATAGATCCGGATGGTAGGACGAATGTCTGCTTGCTGCGTGCCGCCTTTTCGGCTTTCCGTTCATATTCAGATACCAGACTTTAAATTTAGGAGGAAAAACATTGCCGTTACTGTTTTCCTGACTCTATTTGTTTGTACCCCTGTTCATTCTCACTCTCCTGTGTTCCTGCCTCTGTCTGTTTCTCATCCCCTGAATAAAGAATCCTCTGAATTTGAGACTTTCCGAAAGAAGTGATGGCTGGAAACGCTTTATATCTTACCTGATTGCCGCAAAGCGTTCCACCGTCTTTCCCTTCCTGCCCTGTTTATAATTTCTCACCAAAGCATTTCACAGATAGAAGGCCCCGCTCCTGGTTTAAATGTAAACAAATACCTTATATCCCAAGATTTTCATGTGAGATAGTTGCTGCAAAATGGATACAAGCTGCTTGCTTGAAAAAAAAAAAAGTCCTTTCCTCTCCTTTTTTTTCATTGCTCTCTTACTCATTATGAACTCTGGTTGAACATTTGCTTACACTGGGCATCTCCATACTGTCTTAGAGTTGGGAATTAGAATTTATTCCAGGACTCTGACTCTATATGCAAGGAGAGAACCCTGCATTTTGGAATGCTTGAGATGTAACCGAATAGATTAAAGATTTTAAAATCGGTTTTACTGCATCCCTTTCCTCAGCTCTTAAAACGTGCCCTTCGGTGCTTCTGTGTAGCATTCCACATCTGGAACGAGTTGGTGTCTGCTCTCACAGCTGGCTTCTGCTGCCGTGATGGCCATTAAGAGACATGGCTTCAAGGAAACCCACAGGCGAGAGACACTCAGCCAACCTAGCCAGGAAAGAATGGAGACCTGTATTTCTCTTACTCTAGAGTTTTAAATAAATTGTGCAATGACACATCCCACTCTAAATGTCCAGCTTTAGATTATGGCAACACTAGATTGACACTTTCATCCCTGCCTATGCAAGACACGCGTGTGCGCACACACACAAACACACACACCCAGGAATATTCATTGGGACAAATATTCGACACTGGTACCTCTTAGACGCATTGTCAAGGATTCTGTTTCAAAAGCTCAAACACAGTGGCCACCCTACTCCCAAAACACAAATCATAAAAAGGTTTCAGTGAGGCAAGGGATTCTAGTATCCATGCAGCACTTAAAATTCTTCCGAAGCTTTCACTCACATCACACACGTTGATCATCACAACAGTTTCCAGAGATCACTAAGATTTTCATGACGACTTTGTTACAGAAGGAGACGCAAACTCAGAGTGGCTAGGTGTTTTGCCTGAGATCATTTCATTCATGGTAGTGGAGCCAGTCCTCATTTTCTTTACCTTTATCTAGACTACTATTGCGTTTTTAGTTTTGTTTCATTTTTGTTTTTTAAATCATGGTCCTGGGAGAAAAAAGATGGCCGTTAATAATAGTGACTCAGCTGTGATGTGGAGGGGAGAGATTAGGTGAGACTTCTAGTTTGGTTTCTTTGGTTTGCTCAGCTTTATCTGGACTAGAAAGGTTCTATAGCAGCATGTTCTAGAACTTTTTCGTTCTGTGTTCAAATCTTGCTCCTCATGAGCCACATTATTTAGGGATGAAAAACCACTCACGATCATCACCCTTGAAAGAGAGAAAGGAACTTGTTTGCCAATGACTGTATCTTCTGGCTCCAAATCTCAACACATACAGACCTACAAACATGTGTACTCCCTATCCCCACACACACCACATTCTGTTTGACAGAGAATGCTTTAAGAGAGAATTCAGCAATTCTGAGGAGTATATGGACATCCTAAAGAATCTAATTGATACTTTAGGTCTGAAGATTGACATTTCGGTCTGAAAATAGTTACTAACATCCATATAGAGGTAAAGGCACAACCAGAGGTTCTAGAGGGACATCTGCCAAAGTAGAGCATCCTCTGAGATGTTGCCAGATTGCTGTTGCTTGATGGCCTGACACAAGCTGAATGGATCTACTATATCTCCCTTCACATGGGGTCATCCCCCCATCATGCAGCTTCATTTAATTTGGCAGAAGCTACCATTTACAGCAAAAGATTCTACAATATGCTAATTTCTTCAGCTTCAAAAGAATTACTTAGTTCATCTTTGGAAAGGTCCATTTATAAACTAAATTATAATAGTAGGATATTAGGAACTCAGCCACCTATGAGGATATGGAAATGTTAGAAAAAGGCACTTTCTTTCTCTAAAAGAAACAATGCTTTGCTTCAGAATTGGAGACTTGATTGAGCACAGGTCTCCCTCTTTCCAAAAACCTATTGCCAAAATCTGTCCCCTTCATGACCTTAATATGATTTATTGGATTTCTATAGTCTGTTTCAGCTACAAAACTTGATCAGTGTTTCAGTAACTATACTAGGTGTGGCAGAGAATTTTGAGTTCCAGATGTGATAAAATCTCTCCCTCACTTCTATCTTCCCTGACTAAAATCTCAACATCTCCCACTCCTTGTTTGCCTCTCTTCCTCCTAGAAGATGAAGTACTTAAGGCTCAAAAAGAAACCTGGGCACCTGGGTGGCTCAGTTGGTTGAGCATCTGACTCTTGATTTTTGGCTCAGATCATGATCCCAGGGCTATGGGATGGAGCCCTGTGTCAGGCTCTGTGCTGAGCATGGAGGCTGCTTAAGATTCTATGTCTTTCTGCCTCTGCCCCCTCCCCTCCTCACACTCTTTTACAATTAACAATCAAAGATACAAAAAACAGAAACATTGGGAAAAATACTAACTTTCGTTGGACAGAAAATACTTGGAAAAGCCTCAGGGTGGGACCACATTGACTGACTGTCACAGCAAGGTGGAGGGAAAAATACAATGCCACACTAGCATCAGAGCTGAGTGACTAGCAATTTTGAAGTCAGCCAATTATGCTTAGGATTCTGTGTGGATTAGAATTACTATTTTTTGGTGAATAATAATGAACACTGAATATCTGACTTCCTACAAAAGGCATTAAAACCTAGTGCATGGCTAAGAGAACCACACAAATGTCCTGCTGGCACATATGTGTGTGTTTTTGAATATCTAGTAAGTAAGAGAGAGAATGGCTATAGATACAGACCACCTTTCCTTCCAACAGGACTTGGGCTATCTACTCTCATTTGCCCTAAGATAATAAGCAGAGTAGCTAAAGTGCTCAAATCTTCATTCCTCATCACGTACAGAGTAGGCATGATCTCCCTTCATAGAAACACCCTGCCTTTTCTTTCAGATAATTGTCTAGAAATACAATGCCACACTTTCTCTCCTAGAAGGAAAAGCTTCATGGTACATGTGTGTAAATTTAGGGCACTGGATAAAATCAATTTGCCTCTCAGTCCTTAAAGCCCAAAGCCCCAAGCCCAGTCATTTCCTCAGAGAATCAGTGCTTACACAATGGCCTTGTGTTTTGTCATTTGTGCTGTAAAATACCTAGCAATTTTTTTAAGTACTGTAATTTTGAAAATTTCCATTTATTCCAGAAGACATCATCTAATGGACAATCAGACAAAAGAAGCAAGCAGAATGACAAAGTCCTTCAATAAGCTGATCAGAATCTTTCCAAAGTTTACATGATAAACACAGTTTACCTCAAGGAAGATTTCCTTTGCCTTGTGTTCCTTACTCAGTTTAGTAAATCTTTACAGAAAACTTTTGCAGCTACGCAGCTCTTGTGTGTTTAAGAGAACCTGTCTCATAGAGTAGAAAGACAGCTCACTGCTCTTAGCCATTTTAGGACAACCTATTGTCACATGTTTTGTATGTGCAAAGCTGTTTTGATACAGAAATGAAATGCTAATTTCCTTCCTGTGTTGCAGAAGTTTAAGTTTAAAACTAAGCTTTCCTTGCCTTCAAAGAGGAGAAAGTCTCCTTACCAGAGAGAAAGGAAGGGTGGCAGGGGTATACCTAGGAAAATAGGCATCCTTGGTCAATGCCTAGTTCACAAACATGACAACATGACCCGTAGGGAGCATTGCATCTTTCTGACATACACTATTTGACCATCCAGCAGCTGTCTGGATATTAGCTCAGCACAGCAGATCATACAACCATCATGTGCACCAAATGTCAAGATGGCATCATTTCTATTATTTCTGAAGAGGATTTCCCTTCACTTCCGAATAACCACTTGCCTAGAGATGGCCCACCTGGAGTGAGGCTTATTTAGTTCTCAAATGGGCTGGGTCTCCATTAGACTTACCTTGTGCAAACCTCACCATTCTCATACCACTAGGACCCTATCCCCCTGATGGCTCAAGACAAGAAGTCTGGGCATCATGACTTAAAGGCAGCAGTGAAGAGAAGTAGATAGAAACCCATTTAAGCTAAGGTAGTACTTTCACTTCTGAAGGAAATGAAATTCTTAGAATTCACAGGTGGTACAGGCCAGTTGTCAGGATAGAAGAATTGGTTGGGGTTTGAGAACAAAGACTAACCACTTGCCTTGAGAGTCTGTGGTGCATATCTCCTTTGGAAACCCACTGACATATGTGGTTGAACCGTTAAAAATGTCAAATTGTCAGATTTTCAACCACTTTTGGCCTATTAAAATGGAAATTTTGTGTGATCTAACATAATGACAGAATATTCAGGGACTTGGGAAGCCAGCCATGATGGCTACGGCATTTCTATGTAACAGGAACTAAAGGATATTATTCTGGTGGGTGAGAGAGGAGACATAAAAGGAATTCACAGTGAAACTTCATTTGCTTAGCAAACATGCTACTTTTACTTAGACACCTGTTCTCACCTCACCATCCTTGTCACTGACACTGATCCTAACTACTCTAGCTCTATCACAAACATAACATACATATGTGTGTGCTTTTTTTTTTTTAAGACTTTGTCTTCAGGCTCTTTATTTTCTTTATATACACTTCCTCTTGTATCACAATAGCTTTAACTATCATACCAAGATCTGAGATTCCCAAATCAACATCTATGCTTCCTATCTTCCTCAAACATACAGACCCACATTCCTTCAGGCACTTTTTTTTTTAAACAATTTTATCTTTAAGCTCAACGTGTCCCATTTCAAACTCTCTAGTTTCTTTCTTTATTTGAGCAAAGAATAGTTCAGTCGAAGCCCCATTACACAGCTCTCAAACATATTTTTTCTGAGCTAGGTATTGCTGATTGAGTGGACCTGATTGCTCACATCACTCCTCTTAGTCACCCGCATGTGGAACTTCAAGTCACTTGTGATTTCTCTCTACCATCCTCTGCACCTGGTTATCAAGTCCTAAATCACCCTCCCTACACAAATCTCTTATGTTTTTTTTTTTTAATTAATTCAGCAATAGGAAGTACTTTCTATTGTGCCACTCTCGTTACTAGCTGTTTTCCATCTTTTTCTTCCCCTGGAGGCTGCTGCCCTTATTGTCTTGGATTTCTACATAGCTTTCCCAATTGTTGATATCAAATCATCCCTACACTGCTGCCAAATTAATATTTTTTATCATTTTCACATTTTAGTAATCTGACCCAAAGATGATTATTTACCCAATAAGGTGAGGGAAAAAAGGGGAAGAAAAATAAGAACTAGCATGAGGCTGGTCGCCAAAGCAAGACAGAACACCACAGTTATTAGGAAAATCACAATGTCCATAGTATTCCAAGCGAATGTCAGGTTCAGCCAGAATTCAGGCATAGATAGCACAAGAGTTTCCAAGAGGAACAATCAGGTTTTCAATCCGATGGATTAGAAATAAAAATGAAAATGATGGGTAACTCCAGAGGTTATGGAGGGGTAGCCAATAGTAAGCTCCACTGGATTTTGGGGGTGAAGATGCTGAATCTGTTGAAATACTTTATGCATTATTACTTAGTCTAGTATGAGAACTTGGCCAGGATTGTGTTTCAAGGGAGGAAGTTAAGTAAATCCAGTCTTGTGGAACTAGGAAAATAATGCAAAGGCTGATCATCCTCTTTTTGCTTTTGTTGTTGTTGTTCAAAAACACCCACTGGCTCTTTATTGTCTTTAACTGTCAATGAAATCTTCGCCATGTCCCTCAACCTACCTTCCCAGCCTTGCTTTCAACAACTCCCTTACACACACCTTGTAATCCATCCAACCTTAAAAATGCCTACACTTTTCCGCTTCATGCCTTGCTGCTTCCCTCTCCCTGATCTGCTCTTACTTCCTCACTAGTGCTTTTCAGAATACAGTCTGCTATTTAACTTCTGGCTCAGATCCTATCCCCTTCCTAAAGTATCCTTGAATCAGACAGATAGATGGAGTTGCATCTCTTTTGGACTTTTCACTTCTCAAGTTGCAAGGCATGTTGAAACCAAATTCTGAGGATATAACTAAGTACTTCTACATAGTATTCAGAAAAAAAATATATTGATGTTATTTTGTACTTGATATTTTACAGTGGACACTCTTTACTCATTTAGTCCCTTATATGAAATTATAAACAATTTTCCAGACAGTGGTCATACAACAACTAATCCTTTATGGAATCTAACCTTAATGCCTCCTACCAAATAGACCTCAATCAAGATTAATTTATTAAATTGTCTAATTGCAGGTGACCCTTAATAACATGAGTTTGAACTACATAGGTCTGCTTATACATGGATTTTTTAAAATAAATATATTGGAAAGTATTTTGGAGGTTTTCAATAATTTGAAAAAACTCAAATCTTGCCTAGAAATATCAAAAAAACTTAAGAAAAGTATGTCATGAACGTACACAGGTATGCAGATACTAGTTTATCATTTCCTACCACAAATAGACACAAATTTATTATAGAAAACTAAAATTTATCAATTCTTGTACACTTAGACTGTATATGGGTGCCATTTGCAGTTGAAAGAAATGTAAACAATGTAAAGATGCAGTATTAAATCATAACTGCATACAATTTTAGTACATACTGTATTACTATAATTTTGCAGCCATCCTCTGTTGCTCTTGAGGTGAGCTCAAGTGTTGCAAATATCAACTTAAAGTACCATGTGACACTAATCATGTCTGCGTGAATAGTTCATAACTCCAGTAAATTGCATATCGCAGTAAAAAGTTCTCTCTTGCGGTTCCCGTTATTTTTAATCGTGTTTAATGCAATGCAGTATACCTTGAATAATACCATGGGACCCATAGGAAGTACCATTGGTAACGTTGGAAGTGCTCCCAAGAAGCAGAGGAAAGTCAAGACATTGGAAGAAAAAGTTGAATAGCTTGCTATGTACCATAAATTGAGGTCTACAACCATGATTGCCCACCATTTCAAGACAAATGAAGCCATCATAAGGATCATTGTAAAAAAAAGGAAGAAACTGGCAAACTCATCATTGCAGCTATGCCAGCAAGCACAGAAACATTGCACTTTTTGCAAAATGCCTTTTTATCATATTGAAAATATAGCTTTTATGGGTACAAGATTGTTATAAGAAAGGCTTATCTATGGGTGCCTGGGTGGCTCAGTGGGTTGAAGCATGACTCAGGTCATGATCTCTCAGTTGCTGAGTTCGAGCCTTGTGTCAGGCTATATGCTGGTAGATCAGAGTCTGGAGCCTGCTTCAGATTCTGTGTCTCTGTCTTTCTCTTCCCCTCCCCAGCTTGTGCTCTGTCTGTTTCTCTCTCTCAAAAATAAATACACATTAAAAAAATTTTAATATAAAAAAAGGAAAGGCATACCTATAGATTCACATGACTCGATAAAAAGCAAAGTCATTAAATAACAAAGCAGAAGGAAAGTGAAGAATCTAAAGCTGGAGAATTTAATGTCAGTAAAGGATGGCTTGATAATTTTAGAAAGAGGTTTAGCTTAATACACATCAAAGTAACAGGAGAGGCATCTGCCAACAAATAGACATCAGATGAGCTCCCAGACACCTTTGAGAAAATCACTGAAGAAAAAGAATATATACCTGGACATATTTTTAATGCAGATGGAAGTGCCCTATTCTGTTAAAAAAAAAAAAAAGCCACAAAATTTACTAGGAAGAGAAGTGAACACCAGGATTTAAGGTAGGAAGGCATAGTCTCACTCTGTTTTCTGGAAACATGGTGAGGTTTATGATCAGGACTGCCTTTATCTATAGAGCTGCTAACTCTCAAGCCTTGAAGGAAAAAGATAAACACCAGCTGTTAGGGTTTTTTTGTTGTTGTTGTTGTTAGACAACAAGAAGTCTAGACAACAAGAACACTTTCTTTGGATTTTTTTCAATCAATTCTTTGTCCCTAAATTCTAGAAAGCGCCTTTCCAGTAAGAGACTGTTTTTTTTTTTTTTTTTTTTACAAATAGTTTATTGTCAAATTAGTTGCCACATAACACTCAGTGCTCATCCCTACAAGTGTCCTCCTCCATGCCCATCCCTCCTCCCCCCCACATCCATCAGTCCTCAGTTTTTGTCAGCATTCAAGAGTCTCTCATGGTTTGCCTCTCTCCCTTTCCCCCACCATTTCCGCCCTTCTTCTCCCCCTTGTTCCTCCGTCAAGTTCCTCCTAATCCTCCTATACGTGCAAACATATGATATTTGTCCTTCTCTGCCTGACTTATTTCGCTCAGCATAACACCCTCAAGGTCCATCCATGTTGCTACACATGGCCAGATTTCATTGTTTCTCATTGCCATGTAGTATTCCATGGTATAGATAAACCACATCTTCTTGATCCATTCATCTGTTGATGGACACTTAGGCTCTTTCCATGTTTTAGCTATTGTGGAGAGTGCTGCTATGAACATTGGGGTACATGTGCTCCTATGCCTCAGCATTTCTGTATCCCTTGGGTAAATTCCTAGCAGTGCTATTGCTGGGTCATAGGGGAGTTCTATTGTTAGTTTCCTGAGGAACCTCCACACTGTTTTCCAGAGGGGCTGTACCAGTTTACATTCCCACCAACAGTGTAGGAGGGTGCCCGTTTCTCCACATCCTCGCCAGCATCTAGAGTTCTCTGATTTGCTCATTTTAGCCACTCTGACTGGCGTGAGGTGGTATCTCAGTGTGGTTTTGATTTGTATTTCCCTGATGAGGAGGGATGCTGAGCATCGTTTCATGTGTCTGTTGGCCATCTGGATGTCCTCTTTGGAGAAGTGTCTGTTCATGTCTTCTGCCCATTTCTTCACTGGGTTGTTTGTTTTTCGGGCGTGTAGTTTGGTGAGTTCCTTATAGATTCTGGATATTAACCCTTTATCTGATATGTCATTTGCAACTATCTTTTCCCATTCCGTTGGTTGCCTATTAATTTTCTGGGTTGTTTCCTTGGCTGTGCAGAAGCTTTTAATCTTGATGAGGTCCCAATCATTTATTTTTGCTCTTGATTCCCTTGCTTTTGGGGATGTGTCAAGTAAGAAGTTGCTGCGGTGGAGGTCAAGGAGGTTGTTTCCTGCTTTCTCCTCTAGGGTGTTGATAGTTTCCTGTCTCACGTTCAGGTCCTTTATCCATTTTGAGTTTATTTTTGAGCATGGTGTGAGAAAATGATCTAGTTTCATTCTTCTGCATGTTGCTGTCCAATTCTCCCAACACCATCTGTTAAAAAGGCTGTCTTTTTTCCATTGGATATTCTTTCCTGCTTTGTCAAAGATCAGTTGGCTGTATACTTTTGGGTCCACTTCTGAGTTCTCAGTTCTGTTCCATTGGTCTATGTGTCTGTTTTTGTGCCAGTACCATACTGTCTTGATGATGACAGCTTTGTAGTAGAGGCTAAAGTCTGGGATGGTGATACCTCCCGTTTTGGTTTTATTTTTCAGTATTACTTTGGGTATTTGGGGTCTTTTGTGGTTCCATACAAATTTTTGGATAGTTTGTTCTAGTTTTGAGAAGTATGTTCGTGCAATTTTGATTGGAATTGCATTGAATGTGTAGAGTGCTTTAGGTAGTAATGACATCTTAACTATATTTATTCTTCCTATCCATGAGCATGGAATGGAATGTTTCCATGAGCATGGAATGTTTTTCCATTTCTTTGTGAAGAGACTGCCTTTTAAAAAGAGTTCTTTTGATACTGGACAATGCCCCTCGCCATGCAGAAACCCATGGTGTTGAAGTGGTCTACTTGCCCCTAAACACAACATTTCTGATTCAGCCTCTAGAGCAGGGAGTCTTAAGAACCTTTAAGGCTCATTACACATGGTGCTCAGTGGAAAGGATTGTCAAAGCTATGGAAGAGAACCTCGATGGAGAGACCACCATGAAACTTTGAGAGAATTACGTCATTGGAGATGCAATTATTGTTATAGAAAGAGCTGTGAAGGCCATTAAACCTGAACCAATAAATTCCTACTGGAGAAAACAGTGCCCAGATGTTATATATGATTTCATAGGACTTACAACAGAGCCAGTCAAGGAAATCATGGGAGTATGGGTATGGTATATTAAAAAAAAAAGTGGGAGGTGAAGGGTATCAAAGATACAGATGTTGGAGAAACTCAAGAGCTCAGACATACTACACCAGAAGAATTAACAGAAGACAACTTGATGGAGATGAGTGCTTCTCAACCAATGCCAGATGATGAGGATGAAGACATAGAAGAAGCAGTACCAGAAAACAAATAGACATTAAACAATCAGAAGTTCTGATTACCTAAGACAGGTTTTTATTTCTTTTATGACCTGGGCCCTTCTATGATACAGGCTATCATATGGCCTGTATACAGGCTATGATACTGAAACTAAATCTAACAGTGGAATAAAGATAGGTACCTGTGTGTTCGGCTCATCATGTCAAAAGTGCTAATTGTGAGTTCATCCTCTACCAAGGATGGCAAAAAGGACACTCAAGACTCCACAAGTCAAGAGAAGTGAGAGGGAGGCTAAAGGAAGTCTCCCCAGATGCTCTCAAGCTCCTGTATTTATTAGGAATACAGTATAGGTAAATTATGGTGAAACATGTCAGTGGCTAAATGCTAGTAGAATGTATAGAAAGCACCCCAAAAAAACCAAGGGTTTCCCAAGACTACAAAAGAGCAGACGCTGAAAGCAGTGTGGAGAAAAAGGTAAGATATTCTATAGATAACATGGCCTAAGGAATTTATGAGCACAGTCAGAACCCAACTCTTATATATGCATTAATTTAATATTGGTCTGCTGTTTTCAGCAGGTCCAGAAAGCAGTGTAATGGATTCTTTATAATCTCCTTAACCAGGACATAGCTATTTGACTTCCCACAGTATCATATAGGAAGATTCTTAGAGAAATGAAAAAGCAAAAAAGTCAGAAATGATGAGGTATTTATGTAAAGTGAAACCGAGTGTGCTAGCCTCTCTTGCCTCCCCTTCCACCTCCACCACCCCTGAGAGGGAAGACCAACCAACACTCTTCTTCCCCCATCTATTCAACATGAAGACAAGGATAAAGACCTTTATGATGATCCATGTCCATTTAACGAATAGGTAATCATTAGGCTGTACAGTTAATAAACATCTGTTGTGTATGTGTGTGAGTGCCTTCTTGTGAATGTCTAATAACTGTACAGCAAGTACTCTGATCTATATTTGCGTCATTATCATCACTGCCTAAGTGGTCATCATGCACAGCACCTGATGGAAGTAGATATCCTCTCTTGACATAGGTATAAGGCAATGTTTAATATAAAATTAGTAATGTGTAGGGGTGTCTGGGTGGCTTAGTTGGTTAAGCGTCCAACTTCGGCTCGGGTCATGATCTCATGGTTTGTGAGTTTGAGTCCCACATCAGGGTCTGTGCTGACAGCTCAGAGCCTCGAGTCTGCTTCAGATTCTGTGTCTCCCTCTCTACCCCTCCCCTGCTCATGCTCAGTCTCTCAAAAGTAAATAAATGTTAAAATTCTTATAACTAATCATGTGTTTGTTTTCTTATGTTTACTAACTTTGCTTTCAAAGAATTATATTACCATACAGTAGGCCCCTTTTTCATAAGCAGAGAAACTAGATATCAGCCTATCACCACTGGTAAATGGTTTTTAAAAAGTGTAACAATGTTTCTAATATAGTATTATGAATATGACTATAGTACTATATGACATAACATTTTGTAATGACTCATTCATTAGTGTAACCCAGGCTACTGCAAAGCAATCATATCAATTATACTAGACTACCATAAAGCAATCGTGTTGCTACATCATTATCAATGCATGAATTGCTATACCTGTAACTAAGAATTTTCTTCACATTACCTTTTTATTTTTGATGTCTAGTATTAGTAATATGTATAAATTTACAGTGTTTGCCATATAAGATAATATTGATGTAGAAACTGACGGATTATTCCTCTTATAAGAGATGATATAAACTTATTTATAAACATAGTACAACATTATAAATGTATTTTCTCTTTATGATTTCTTAGCATTCTATTATCTCTAGCTTGCTTTATGGAAAGAAAAGAGTGTATAATACATTTAACGTTTAAAATACGTGTTAAGCGGGGCGCCTGGGTGGCTTAGTCGGTTAAGCGTCCGACTTTCGCTTAGGTCATGATCTCGCGGTTGGTGGGTTCGGGCCCCGCGTCGGGCTCTGTGCTGACTGCCAGCTCAGAGCCTGGAGCCTGTTTCGGTCTGTGACTCCCTCTCTCTCTGACCCTCCCCTGCTCACACTGTCTCTCTCTCTCTCTCTAGAAATAAATAAAACATTTAAAATAAAATAAAATACCTGTTAAGCGACTGTTTATGTTACCAGTAAGGCTTTTGGTCAATAGTGGGCTATTAGTGGTTAAGTTTTAAGGTACTTAAAAGTTATACACAGAGTTTTGATTCTGAGGTAGGTCAGTGCCCCAACCCCCATCCTGTTCAAGGGTCAACTGTGTATATTAAATTACATACCTCGAGTAATAGTTTTCCCTAAATGGTGAGTATAAATATATCACCATTAATGTTTACATTCAAATAACAAAACCCCCACCTCTTGAAGGAGGTATGTTCCTTTTATAGAGTGCCATTACACCAGCATTCCTCAGATTCTCCAACAGCACCAACATGTGTCTCTGATTTTTTAAAAATATTTATTTATTATTTTTAAGAGAAAGAGTGTGAGCAGGGGAGGGGCAGAGAGAGAGGGAGACATGGCATCTGAAGCAGGATCCAGGCCCTGAGCACAGTGCCTGAGGTGGGCCTTGAATGTACCAACTGTGAGATCTTGACCTGAGCTAAAAGTCAGAGGCTCAACCGACTGAGCCACCCAGGCACCCCTGTCCATGATTTTTGATGGTCACTGAATGTAACTACTTCCCAGTAAGGATTGTGCAGCTCAGACACCACAGTCCTACTAAGGAGCCTTTCAAGCCTTAAATCCTACTCCTAACCTTATCACAGCCACTATCATAACTGGAGATCAGAAATCTTCATCATTGGTTTTTGAAGTGAGAAGGAGAAACCTTTTTCTGTATTATGCTTAACTGAGGTTAAGTGGAGGTGTGGATGAGGGTGAGCCCTTCAGTCAGGCCACAGAACTACAATGCTTTATAGCAGCTATCAATAACTTTCACTCACTATCACAGCCAGTGAAACCATGACTTCAGCTCAAGCTTTGTTAATCCCATAGATACGTCATTCATGTCTAGCCATCTGGTCTTGCTACTGCCTTTAGGTACCTGATTGCCTTACACCTTAGCACCACTGCTGCTGTCACCACTGCTCCCTCCAGAGCTGTTACCGATTAGTCCCACCACAAGAGTGACTGCAGCTGGTGAGTCAGTGACACCACCAGCAGTTCCTGGGTCTGTTTGACATGAAACAGTGCTCCTTGCCCTAGCTGCCTACTATACCACTGTAATATAGCTCTTCACACATTCACCTGGGCAAAGACCGTATGGTGAGAAATCTTATCTGCTTTTATATTCTCTGAGAATGTGTCCCAGCAAAGTTGTCTGAGTTCCATTCAGCTCTTTGATGTTGTATATGCAAATAACTACATTCTCCCACATTTTCTTGGTACCCTTCCTCATCCTATCTGTGGCTGAGTTGGGGGGAGTTCTGGTATCAGCCACCCAGCCAAACTAAAATCAATACTACCTTTCTCTCTTTGACCCACTCTGTCTGGCTCTCTGTTTCAGTCTTCTTTTATTATTAAATTTCTCTCAAGGTCCCTATTTCCTTTCCTGAAAAGGTCACCATTAGAGTTACAACCATCTATTTGGTATGTGAGTATACCCTGGAACCTAATTGGTGTCCAGATCTAAGTCTTTTATTGTGTCCCATGAGATCTCCTATCCCAATATAAATTAGTGAATGCAACTGGTGTGGGGTATAGGGAGTGGCATCTGAGCCCTTTATCCTGACCATCCAAGACATGTGTAATCACTCTCTGTGAGAAACTACTTTAAAAGTCTTCTGAATTCCCTGGAAAAGATCAAAGAGTTTTAAAATTGACCATTACTATGCTTGGCTATTCAACAGAGTTCTGGTTGATGCATGGGTAGAAGTTAACTACATGAGGCTAGGCCAAAAAACACCCAAAGGTACTAGAGGAAAAAATGCAGGGTACTTTTTCAAAGAAGCAAAAACAACAAAACAAAAACAACCCATAATGGAGAGACTATTCAATCAAAAGAAATGGATACAGAATTAATACATATGTCAGAATTAACAGTGGACATTGAAATGGTTATTATAACTATTTAATATATTCAAAGGTTAATTAGAAATAGGAAAAGCTAAGTAGAAATGTGAACAAGATTCAAACAAAACTTCTATAGGTGAAAACCATAATATCAGATATAAAAATTATACTGAATGAGATTATAGAAGATTAAATATTGAAAAGGGGAAGATTGAAAGATTAATGACCTTGAACACATAGCAACTGAACTTACCCAATTAAACCAAGATAGCAAATTCAAAATGAACAGTGAGCTGGGGGAGGGGTTCAAGTGCCCTAATACACATGCATTTAAGTTTTTCAAAAAAGGAATAAATATTAGAAGAAATAGTAACTAATTTTCCCCAATTTTGAGGGAAACTGTAAACCCACAGATCCAAGAAGCTCAATGAATCTCAAGCACAAGAAACAGAAAGGAAACTATACTAAGACACATCATTGTCAAATAGCTCAATACCAGTACTTAATAGCCAATTTTAATTCCAACAGAAGGGAAAAGACACATTATATGAAGAGAATCTAGAAATAATGACAGAAATTCTCTAACTGAAAACAATACAAGAGAAAGTGAAGTAGTATCTTTATAAGACTAAAGTGGTATGAATCGTATGTAAAACAAAACAAAACATGATAGTAGCATAGAGGCTTGAGGGTAGAAACAGAATTCTACTCCTGTAAGGATCTTACACTGTATGGACAGATGCATAACACCACTTGAAGATAATCTATGATGAGTTAAAATTGTATGCTATACAGGTGCCTGGGTAGCTCAGTAGGTTAAGTGTCTGACTTTGGCTCAGGTCATGACATCACATGACCTCGCCATTGGCAGGTTCAGCTCATGTCCAGCTCTGTGCTGACAGTTCAGAGCCTGATTCAGATTCTGCATCTTCCTCTCTCTGTCTCTGCCACTCCCCCACTCATGCTCTGTCTCTGTCTCTGTCTCTCTCTCTCAAAGACAGATAAACATTTTAAAAATATCTTGTTTACATAAAATTGTACACTATAAATTCTAAAACAACTACTAGGATAACAAAGCAAAAAAAAACTGTTATAGGTAATAATCTCAAAAAAAGGAGATAAGGTAAATTTTTAAATACTGAATTATTAAGACTAAACTTTCAGGGATCATTTCTATAGTTTGTTAATACTGAATTATTCCTGAAGAGAACAATAATAGAAAAATAAGAACAAATAGAATAAAAAACAGACACCAAAATGGTAGATTTGTACCTAGCCTTACCAATAATCATATTAAATATACTCTGAACACCCTGAACAAAAGGCAGACAACGTCAGATTTTTTTTTTGAAGTACATAGATATGCCATTAGTTTCAGAGGTACATCAGAGTAAATGGATATTTTTATATATTATAAAATGATCCCTGTGATAAGTCTAGTTACCATTTGCTACCATACAAAGTCATTATAGCATGATTGACTATATTCACAATGCTGTACATCATATCTCCATGACTCATTTTATAGTTGAAAGTTTGTATGTCATAATCCCCTTTACATATTTTATCTCTTCTGACTTTTCCTATTCTGTGAACCAACAGGGTTTTGGGTTTTGGTTTTTTTTTTTTTTTTTTTCTCTATCTATGAGTCTGTTCCTCTTTCCTTTGTTACTTGTGTTTTTCTTTATTATTATTCTACATCTAAGTGAAATCATATGGTGTTTATCTTTCTCTTTGGGCCCTCTTTGTTTTTTCTTGATGTGTCTGACTAGAGATTTATCAATTTTGTTTACCTTTTCGGAGAATGATATTTTAGGCTCACTGATCTTTTCCATTGATCTTTGAGTCTCTATTTTATTTATTTACATTCTCATCTATATTGTTTCCTTCCTTTTATTAACTTCCAGGGTTTCCCCCCCCCCCCTTAATTTTCTAGTTCCTTCAGGTATAAAGTTAGCTTGTTTATTTGGGATTTTTCTTGTTTCTTGAGGTTGGCCGATATCACTATGAACTTCCGTCCCAGAACTGCTTTTGCAACATTCCATGGATTTTGGAAAGTGTGTTTCCATTCTCATTTGTTTCAAGTATTTTACTTCCTCTTGGATTTCTTTCCTGACCCATTGGTTGTTTAGTAGCATGTTGTTGAGTCTCCATATACCTATATTCTGTCCAATTCTTATAAATGATTTCTAGTTTCATAGCATTGTGCTCAGAAAAGATATGCTTGCTATGGTTGCAATCTTCTTAAATTTATGGACTTATGTTCAATATATGTATAACTGTTCTGTTGCCTAACCTATGGTCTATTCTGGAAACTGTTCCTATACACTTGAAAAGAATGCGTATTCAGTTTTTGGATGGAATGATCTGTAGCTAAGTCAATCTGGCCTAATGTGTGGTCCACTGTTTTCTTAGTGATTTTCTGTCCAGAGTATCTATTGATATAAGTGGGGTATTAAAATCCTCTGCTGTTATTGTATTATTGTCATCTTCTCCCTTTATGTTGGTTAATATTTCTGTTAAATACGTAGGTGCTTCTGGTGCATAAATACTTACAAATGCTATATCCACTTTTTGGATAGACCTTTTCATCATTATATAGTGCCCTACTTTTTCTTTTGCTACCGTCTTTGTTTTAAAGTTCATTTCTTCTGATAGGAGTATTGCTGGTCCAGCTTTCTTTTCATTTCCTCTTGCATTTTGTATTTTTTCCATTCTTTCACTTTTTCTCTGTGTGTATCTTTAGGTCTGAAATGAGTCTCTTGTAGGCATCACATAGACAGATAAGATTTTCATCCATTCTGTAAAACTTTGTCTTTTGATTAGAGCATGTATACCATTTACATTTAAAATAATTACTGAAAGGCATGTACTTACTGCCATTTTGTGGTTTTCTGGTTGTTTTTATATTCTTCTCTGTTCCTTTCTTCTTCTCTTAGTCTCTTCCCTTGTAGTTTAATAATTAAAAAAAAATTGAAGTATACTTAACATACAATGTTACATTAGTTTCAGGTGTACAACATGCTTATTCAGAAACTGTTACGCTCACCTCACTGAAGCAACCATCAGTCACTGTGCAATGCTAGTACAAGACCACTAACAAAATTCCCTATACTGTACCTTTTTCCCCATGATTTATTCATTTCATAACTAAGTCTTTCATAACTGAGTATCTTCTATTCTCCTTTACCCATTTTGGCTTTTCTCCTACTTCCCTCCCCTCTGGCAACCACTTCTTTGTATCTATGAGTCTGTTTCTGTTGTGTTTGTTTTTTTAGATTCCACATATAAGTGAAATCATTTGTCTTTGTCCAACTTACTTCACTTGACCTAATACTCTCTAGGTACATCCATGTTATTCAAAGGGCAAGATATCATCCTTTTTAGGGTTGAGTAATATTCTGTTGTGTGAATATTGATTCTGTTGTGTGATACATAGATCTAGATACATAGATAGATAGATCACACAACAGAATATTACTCATATATATATATCTATATTCCACTTCTTTATCCATTCATCTATCAGTGGTTACTTGGGTTGCTTTCATATCTTGATTATTATAAGTAATGCTGCAATAAACATGGTGCCTGTATTTGTTCATTAATGTTTTCATTTTCTTTGGGTAAATATTCAGTAGTGAAATTACTGGATTGTGTGGTATTTATCTTTTTAATTCTTTGAGGAAACTTGATGTTTTTTCAACAGTGTCTGTACTGATTTACATGCCCCTCAATACTTTACAAGGATTCCTTTTTCTCCAAATCCTTGCCAGCATTTGTTATTTCTTGTCTTTTTGATTCTAGACATCCTAATGTGGTGTTATGTAATACCTCATGGTTTTAGCAATAGCACTGCTAGGAATTTACCCAAGGGATCCAGAAATGCTGAGGCATAGGAGCACATGTACCCCAATGTTCATAGCAGCACTCTCCATAATAGCTAAAACATGGTAAGAGCCTAAGTGTCCATCTACTGATGAATGGATCAAGAAGATGTGGTTTATCTATACCATGGAATACTACATGGCAATGAGAAACAATGAAATCTGGCCATGTGTAGCAACATGGATGGACCTTGAGGGTGTTATGCTGAGCGAAATAAGTCAGGCAGAGAAGGACAAATACCATATGTTTGCACGTATAGGAGGATTAGGAGGAACTTGACGGAGGACGAAGGGGGAGAAGAAGGGCGGAAATGGTGGGGGAAAGGGAGAGAGGCAAACCATGAGAGACTCTTGAATGCTGACAAAAACTGAGGACTGATGGATGTGGGGGGGAGGGGGAATGGGCATGGAGGAGGGCACTTGTGGGGATGAGCACTGAGTGTTATGTAGAAACTAATTTGACAATAAACTATTTGTAAAAAAAAAAAAAAAAAAACTTAAAAAAAAAATACCTCATGGTTTTAATTTGCATTTTCCTGATGATTAGTGATGTTGAGCATCTTTTTTCATGTGTTTGTTGTATGTCTTCTTTGGAAGAATGTCTAACCTCTGCCCAGTTTTTAATTGGATTGTTTGGTTTTTTGATGTTGTGTGGTATAAATTCTTTATATATTTTGGGCATTAACTCACTACCCAAAGGGGATATATTTTTGTAAGTAACTTCTCTCATTCTGTTTATTGCCTTTTCACTTTGTTCATGGTTTCCTTTGCTATGCAAAACTTTTCATTTTGGTGTAGTCCCAGTACTTTATTTGTGCTTTTGTTCTCTTTGCCTGAGGAGACATATCTAGAAAAACATTGCTATAGCACATGTCAAAGAAATTACTGTCTATGTTTTCTCCCACAAGTTTTATGGTTTCATGTCTCACATGTAATTCTTGAAACCATCTTGAGTTTATTTTTGTGTATGGTGTGAGAAAGTACTCCAATTTCATTCTTTGGCATGTAGCTGTCCAGTTTTCCTAGCATCATTTATTGAAAAGACAGTCTTTCCCCTATTGTATATTCTTGCCTACATGCTGTAGATTGACCATATAACTGTGGGCTTCCTTGGGGGCTCTATATCCAGTTCCACTGACCTATGTGTCTATTTTTGTACCAGAATCATACTCTTGATTACTATAGCTTTGTAGTATACCTTAAAATCTGAGATTGTGATACCTCCAGCTTTGTTCTTCTTTCTCAAGAGGGCTTTGGCTAATAGGAGTTGTGTTTTGATAGAAACTTTGGGATTATTTGTTCTAGTTCTGTGAAAAATTTTATTGATGTTTCTATAAGGATTGAAGTGAATCTATAATACTACTTTGAGTAATGTGGACATTTTAACAATAGTAATTTTAATCAACGAGCATAGACTATCTTTCCCTTTGTTGTCTTCAGTTTCTTTCACTGATGTTTTACAAGTTTTCAGAGTACAGGTCTTTCATCTCCTTGGTTAAGTTTATTCCTGGGTATTTTATTCTTATTTTATAATTGGTACAATTGAAAATGGAATTGTATCTTGAATCCTCTTTCTGCTACTTTGTTATTAGTGTATAGAAATGCAACCATTTCTGTGTATTTTCTATTCTGAACATTACTAAACTTCTGTGTATTTTCTATTCTGAACATTACTAAATTCATTCATTTTAAGTTTTTGGTGGACTCTTTAGGGGTTTCTATATCGTAAGTGATCCTGTTCATGTACTATTGAATGTGGTTGCTAAAATTTTGTTCAGGAGTTTTGCATCTATGTATATATAGCTTCTTTTCTTTTTCTTTTTTATTCTTTATTATTTTTTGTAGTATTCTTTGTGGTTTTGGTATTGGGGCAATGCTGGCCTCGTTTATTTAGAAGTTTTCCTTCCTCTTCTATTATTTTTGATTGCTTTGAGGAAAACGGGTATTAACTCTTTAAATTTTGGTAGAATTCATCGTTGGATCCATCTGGTCTTGCACTTTTGTTTGTTGGGAGTGTTTTTTTTTTTGTTGTTTTTTGTTTTTTTTTTTTACAAATTCAATTTTGTTACTAGTAATGCCTACGCTCAAATTTTCTTTTTGATGTTTTAGCAGACTGTTGTATATGTTCCATTTGTTCTATATTGTCCAATTTCTGGCATATAATTTTTCATAGTATTCTCTTGTAATTCTTCATATATATGAAAGAGAAATGAAATTCTCTTTCATTTCTATTTGTGTCTTATCTTTTTTTTCTTGATGAGTCTAACTAAAGGTCTAGCAGTTTTGTTTATGTTTTCAAAGATCCAACTCTTGGTTTCCTTAATCCTTTCTCTTGTTTTTTTTTTTTTTTGTTTGTTTTGTTTTGTTTTGTTTTTTTTTAGTCTCTGTTTATCTGTGCTCTGATCTTTATTNTTTTTTTTTTTTTTTGTTTGTTTTGTTTTGTTTTGTTTTGTTTTAGTCTCTGTTTATCTGTGCTCTGATCTTTATTATGTCCTTTCTTCTATCCTTTGGGTTTGTTTATTCTTCTTTTTCTAGTTACTTGAAGTGTAAGGTTAGATTATTTATTTGAAGTTTGTCTTATTTCTTGAGGTAATCTTGTATGCTGTATAAATTTTTCCTACATAGAACTGCTTTTGCTGCATCCCAAAGATTTTGGACCATTGTGTTTTCAGCTTCATTTGTCTCCATGTATTTTTTAAATTTCCTTTTATTTCTTCATTGACCAATTGGCTGTTTAATGGCATGTTATTTAGCTGCCCCATGTTTGTGTTTTTTCCAGTTTCTTTCTTCCTCGTGATTTCTAGTTGTTCTATAATTGTTATAGTCTCATGTTGGAGCAACTCATCATTATGTAATATACTGTTTTTTCTTATTACAGCCTTTGTTTTCAGGTCTCTTTTGTCTGACATAAGTATTGATATCCAAATGAGTCTATTCTAGGCATCAAATAGATGAGACTTGCTACTTTTGTATTTTTTTTATCCATTCCACCACCTATGTCTTTTGATTGGAACACTTAGACCATAATTATTGATAGGTATGTACTTATTGTCATTTTGTCAATTGTTTTCTGGTGGTTTTTATAGTTCTCCTGTCTACCTTTCTTTTGATTTCTTTCCTTATGACTGAGGACTTTCTGTAGTGTTATGCTTGGCTATCATTCACTTAATTTTTTTGTGAATAATTAGATTTTGGGTTGTAGTTACCATGAGGTTGATATGTAGGATCCTAATTATAAGACACTCTATATTTAGTTGATAGTCATTTAAGTTTAAACACTTTCTAAAATAAAGTTTTTACTCAATCCTCCATATTATATGTATATGTTGTCATATTTTAGTTTGATTCATAAATTTCTTCTAAGTATGGCTTTGTTTTTTCCATTTAAAGAAGTTCCGTTAACATTTCTTCTAATGGTAGTTTAGTGGTAAGAAGCTCTTTTAACTTTTCTTTGTCTGAACCCTTTACCTGTCCTTCTATTCTGAATGATAGCCTTGTTTGGTAGGGTATTCCTAGTTGTAGGATTTTTTCTTTTTAGGTCTTTGAATGTATCACACCATTCCCTTCTGACCTGCAGTTTGTGCTGAGAAATCATCTGATAGACTTAAGGGTTTTCACTGTGACTATTTGCTTCTTTATTGCTGCTTTTAAATTTTTATTTATCTTTTATCTTTGACATTTTAATTATTGTGTGTGTTGTGAACTTTCTTGTGTTCAGCTTGGAACTCTCTGGGCTTCCTGAACCTAGATGTCTATTTCTGTCTCCAGGTTAGGGAAGTTTTAAGCTATTATTTCTTCAAGTTAGTTTCCTGCCCCCTTCTCTCTCTTTTCCCTCTGGGAACCCTATAATGCAAATGTGCCCACAAGGTCCCTTAGCCTCTCCTCACATTTTTAAATTCTTTCTTTTATTTTTGCTGTTCAGTTTGAGCGCTTTCCATTATCCTATCTCCCAGATCACTAATCTGTTCTTCTATATCTGCTAATCTAATATTGATTCCCTGTAGTATATTTTTCATTTCTATTATTGTAGTTTTCAACTCTGGTTGTTTTCTGTATTTACTATATTAAAGTTTTCACTGAGTTCTTCCATTCCTTTCTCAAGTTTGGTAAGTATCATTATGATTATTAAATTCTTTACCAGGAATAGTGCTTATCTGCTTCATTTACTTCTTTCTCTGGAGTTTTGTTTTGTTCTTTCATTTGTATCATACTCCTCTATCTCTCTGTTTTGCTTCACTTACTGTGTTTCTATGAATTAGGCATAGCAGCTACTGCTACACTGGAAGGAGTGCTCTTGTATATGGTCATTCCCTGTGTAGACTCTGTGTCTAGAATGAGTTGGGAATTCTGTGACACTCTGTGCTGGAGCTTCCCTAGTGGAATGACCAAAAATGAAGTGAGTGTGGGCTGGGGCAGTCCCAGCTCTCCCTGGGCAGAGGGTACCCTGGCAGGACAGCTCAAGCTAAAGTGGTATAAGCCAAGGTGTTCCGGGGTTCTGCATGCAGAGAGTACCCTGGCGGGATGGCTGAAGATGAGGTGGAGTGTGGACCGGCAGGTCCTGGAGTGCTCTGCATAGGGGCCACCCTGGCAATATAGCTGTAGCTAAAGTGGGCATAGGCCAGAGTAGTCCTAATGCTCTTTATGAAGGAGGTGTTCTGGGAGGACAGCTGAAGCTGAAGTGTATGGAAACCATGATGTCCCAGGAGGCACCCTGAAGGGGCATGTAGATCTGAGGCAGGGTGCCCTACCTAAGTGACTTGAGCTACAGTAGTAGTAGCTAAGTGGGCCCAGAATGCTCTGCACCTGGGGTGCCTTGCAAACTATGTGGAGCTAACGTGGCATAAGCCTGGAGTGTTCTGGGGTGTTTTGCGCCTCTGTCACCTTGGTATGATGGTGAGAGCATTGACCAGGGGTGCCTCAGTGTGTGCCATGTTAAGGCCATCTTGGTGGGATGGCTAAGACTAATACAGACTACGGGCCCAGGGCTCACTAAGGTGGTAGGCCAGCTATGGAGCCAGGACTTCTTTCCATCCATGCTATCAAGGTGGAGAAGGAATATAAACCCTGGTGCTCACCAGCCCCTCAGATCCAGTGAGAATTCCATCAGCTCTCCTGCCATTGGGTAGGGTTCTAGGGCTAGTTTCTGTATATTCTAGTTATAGTTTTACACTACAGCTTTTTTCCCCTGTGCCCCAGGATGTCCAGCACTGATGTGGGCTGGGGAACCAGAACTCACTAAGGCTGTAGGCTGGCTATGGTGCCCGCAGCCCTGCTCCTGTCTATGCTATCAGGGTGGAGTGAGAACAAAACTTGTGGTGCTTGGCAGCCTCTCCAATCTGATAAGTATTCCAGAAGCTCTCCCATTACTTGGTAGAGTTCTAGGGTTGGATCTTTTATATTCTAGTTTCTTTTAATTGTTATTGTTTATTTATTTTTGAGAGACAGAGACAGAGCCTGAGCAGAGGGGGAGGAGCAGAGAGAAAGGGAGACACAGAATCTAAAGCAGGCTCCAGGCTCTGAGCTGTCAGCGCAGAGCCCAACATGGGGCTTGAACTCACCAGAGGTGAGATCATGACCTTAGCCAAAGTCAGAAGCCTAACCAACTGAGCCACTCAGGTGCCCCCTTCTAGTTTCTCTTTTAAACTGCTGCTTTTTCCCTGGCTCTCTGCCCCAGGACAGACAAATCTGCTCAGGGTCCCCCAGTACTGTCCCTTCCATTGTACTTTGCAACACTGGGGTGTGGTTTCCTTTGTTATCTTGTCTCCAACTTTCTTGCCATTCTCAGTGGCATTAGCACTTCTTAGAAGGCCAGTTTAGCAGTAATGAAATCCTTTAGTTTTTTTTTTTTTTTCCTTGTCTGAGAAACTATTTCTCCTTCAATTCTGAATAATAACCTTGCTGGGTAGATTATTCTTGGTTGTATGTTTTCCTCTTTCAGCATTTTAAATATAGCCTGCCACTCCCTTCTGCCCTCAAAAGTTTCTGCTGAAAAATCAGCTCATAGTCTTATGGGGGTACCCTTGTGGGTGGCTATTTGTTATTCTCTTGCTACCTTTAAGATTCTATACCTTTATCTTTGCTGTGTTAATTATAGTGTGTCTTGGTGAGGATCTTTTGGGGTTTATCATGTTTGAGACACTGGACTTCCTAGATCTGTTTTTCTTTCCCAGGTGGAGACAGTTTTCAGCCATTAAGTCCTCAAATAAGCTTTCTGACATTTATCTGTCTCTTCTTTTAGGACCCTTAAAATACAAATGTGACTATGCTTGATGTTGGGTTGGAAGTTTCTTACAGTATCCTAATTTAATTCCTTTTTGTTTCTGCTGTCCTAACTGGTTGCTTTCCACTACCCTGTATTCTAGATCACTGATCCATCCCTCTGTATCATATAATTTGCCCTTGATTCTCTTTAGCCTATTGTTCATCTCAATTATGGTATTCTCCAGTGCTGATTTGTTCCCTTGTATATATATATTACATTTTTGTTTAAGTTCTGTCTTTCTCCATTCTTCTGAGTTCAGTGAGCATCTTTTTGTCCATGACTTTGAACTCTTTATCAGGTAAATTACTTATGTCCATTTCATTAGGTGTTTTGTTTTTTTTTTTTTCTGAAGTTTTATCTTGTCTTTCGCTTGGAACATATTCCTTTTTCTCCTCATTTTGTTTGACTTTGTGTTTGCTTCTATGAATCAGGTAGAATAGCTCTCTCTCCTGTCCTTCAAGGTTGGCCTTCTGTAGGAACGTCCCCTCTATAGACTGTGTGTGCCTGGCAGCTTTGTTGGGATGGCTGCAGCAGGAGTGGCTGGAGGCTGGGGAATCCAGGAAGCTCAGTTCCAGGGCAACCTAATGGGACAGATGAAACTAGAGCAGGTGTGACCTGCGCAGCAATGGGGGATGGGGGTGTGGGAAGTTCCCAGTATACAGATCGGGGTATCTTAGCGCATTCAACGTCAGGGCCACTGTGGTGGGATGGTTCGTGCTGGAGCAGTTGTGGACCTAAGACCCAGGACAGGCTACAAGAGCTGTCTTAGGGGCAATAGGTGGAGGTGGTGTGGGGTATGTGCCTGGGGCTCACTGGCACAGCCCTGCTAGGCCTGCTAGAGTTCCTGAACCATAATCGAATCAGTATTATTAAGGGGGAAAAGTAATGTAAAAAAAAAAAGGAGCTTGCCAGCACATGTGATTCCAGAGAAACTTGCAGCAGTTTCCTTCCAGTTTGGTGGATGCTCCAGAGCTAGCAAATGGATTTCCTTCACTTAAATTCTAATTGCTCATTTATTTATTTTTAAATTGAGTATTGTTGACATACAATGTTATATTAGTTTCAAGTGTATACCATTTTGATTCACCAGTTCAATATATTTCTCAGTGTTCACAACAATAAGTATACTTGTCATCTGTCACCATTCTATATAATATAGACTATATTCCCTATACTTTACTTTTCATTTCTGTGACTGCTTTATTTTAAAACCACAAGTTTACACCTCTTAATCTCCTTTATCTATTTTGACCATTCCCCCACCACCTCCTATCTGACACCACCAGTTTGTTCTAATTAAGAGGGTGTTTTAAGTTAAATCATATGGTATTTGCCTTTCTCTGTCGACTTATCTCACTTAGCATAACACCCTCTAGGTCCATCCCTGTTGTCACAAATGGCAAGATTTCATTCTTTTTTTATGGCTGAGTTATAGTCCAGTATCTTCTTTGATTTCTCTATCAATCAACACTTAGATTGCGACCATATATTTGCCATTGTAAATGTTACAATAAACATAAAGATGCATTTAAAATTAGCATTTTCATATTCTTTGGTAAATACCCAATAATGGAACTATTGCATCACACGGCATTTCTATTTTTAATTCTTTGAAAAATCTCCATACTGTTTTCTATAGTGCTTGTACCTATTTACATCCCCCCCAACTGTGCACTACGGGTTCCCTTATTCCACATCCTTGCTAACACTTGTTATTTCTTGTTTTTTCGATTCTAGACATTCTGATATTAGGTGACATGTCATTGTGATATTGATTTGTATTTCCCTGATGATTATGATGTTGAGCATTTTTTTATGTATCTGATGGCCATCTGTATGTCTTCTTTGGAAAAATGTCTATTCAGTTTCTATGCCCATTTTTAACCAGATTATTTTTTGGTTTGTTTTTGCTGTTGAGGTGTATAAGTTATTTATTTTGGACATTAACCACTTATTGGGTATATCATTTGCAAATATCTACTCTCATTCAGTAGGTTCCCTTTTTGTTTTGTTGATGGTTTCCTTTGCTGTGCAAAAGCTTTTTATTTTGATGTAGTCCTAGTAGTTTAGTTTTGCTTTTGTTTCCCTTGCCTCAGGAGATGTAACCATAAATATGTTACTAAGGACATTGTCCAAAAGGTTACTGTTGTGTTTTTCTTTCTGAATTTTATGGTATCATGTCTCACATTTAGGTCTTTAATTGATTTTGTGTTCATTTTTGTGTACATGGTGTAAGAAAATGGTCCAGTTTACCCAATATCATTTATTGAAAGACTGTCTTTTCCTCAGTGTATATTCTTGCCTCATTTGTCATAGATTAATTGGCCATATAGATGACGATTTATTTTTGGGCTCTCTGTCTTGTTCCATTAATCTGTGTGTCTATTGTTGTGCCAGTATGTACTGTTTTTGATTACTACAGCTTTGTAGTATATCTTGAAATCTGGGATTGTGATGCCTCCAGCTTTGTTCTTTCTCAAGATTGCTTTGGCTATTGGTGATCTATTGTGGTTCTGTACACATTTTTGGATTCTTTGTTACAGTTCTGTGGAAAATATGAGATTTTGATAGGGATTGCTTTTAATCTGTAGATTTCTTTAGATAGTATGGACATTTTAGTAATTCTTCCATGAGTATGGTATATCTTTTCATTCATGTGATTTTTAGTTTCTTTCATCAATGTCATAATTTTTAGGATATACCTTCTTAAGTTCTTTCCTAGGTTATTAAATTCTTTTTGGCACAATTGTAAATGGGATTGTTTTCTTAATTTCTTTTTCCACTACTTCATTATTAGTGTATAGAAACACAACAGATTTTTGTATATTAATTTTTGTATCCTATAGTTTTACTGAATTCATTTATTCTAATAGCTTATTGGTAGTCTGTAGAGTTTTCTATTCATGCTATCATGTCATTTACAAACAGTGACAGCTTTACTTCTTTTTACCAATTTGGATGCCTTTTATTACTTGTCTGATTGTTTTAGCTAGGACTTCTAGCACTATGTTGAAAAAAAGTGGCAAGAATGGAATTCCTGTCTCATTCCTGATCTTAGGGTAAAAGCTTTTGGTTTCTCACCATACAGTATAATGTTAGCTGTGGATTATTCATATTGGCCGTTATTGTGTTGAGGTATATTCCCTATAAACCTACTCTGTTGAGAGTTTTTGTCATGATCAGATGAGGAATTTTGTCAAATGCTTTTTCTGATCATTGAGATGATCATATAGTTTTTAATTCTTTTCTTATTAATGTGCTATATCACACTGATTTGCAAATATTGAACCATGCTTGTATCCCTGGAATAAATCTCACTCAATTGTGGTAAATTTTTAATGTATTTTTGAATTTAGTTTTCTAATATTTTGTTGAGGATTTTTACATCTAAGTTCATCAGTGGCATCAATCTATAGTTTTCTTTTGTCATGTCTTTTTGTGATTTTGGTGTCAGGGTATTGCTGGTCTCATAAAATAAATTTGGAAGTCTTCTTTCCTCTTCTATTTTTTTTTGGAATAACTTGACAATAGTTACTAATTCTTCTCTAAATGCTTGGTAGAATTTACCTATGAAGCCATCTAGCTGTGGACTTTAGTTTGTTCAGAGTTTTTTGATTACTGATTCAATTTCATTACTAGTAATCAGCTGCTCTAATTTTCTGTCTCTCCCTGATTCATTTTTAGAAGATTGTATGTTTCTAGGAGTCTATCCATTTTTTCTAGCTTCTCCAGATAGTTTGTTGCCACATCATTTCTCACAATATTCTCTTATAATTCTTTGTATTTCTCTGGTGTCAGTTATTATTTCTTTTCCTTTATTTCTGATTTTATTTGAGTCCTATCTCCTTTTTTCTTGAGTCTGACTAAAAGTTTATTGATTGTGTTTATCTTTTTTAAAGACCAGATTCAGTTTTATTGATCTTTTCCACTGTTCTTTTAGTCTCTATTTCATTTTTTCCATTCTCATCTGTACTCTTTTTCTTTCTAACTTTGGACTTTGCTTTTTCTCTTTTTCTGGTTCCTTAAGCTGTAAAGTTAGATTGTTTATCTGGGATTTTTCTTATTTCATGAGATTGACCTGTATCACTATAAACTTGTCTCTCAGAACTGTTTATGTTGCATTCCTTAGATTTTGGATGTGGGTTTCCACTTTCATTTGTCACACAGTAACTGTTGGTTTCCTCTTGGATTTTTTTCATTGATACATTGGCTGTTTAGTAGCATGTTGTTTAGTTTCCATCTACTTGTGCTTTGTTCAGTTCTTGTAACTGATTTCTAGTTTCATATCATTGTGGTCAGAAAAGATTTTTGATATGATTTCAGTCTTCTTAAATTTATTGAGACTTGTTTTGTGGCCTAACACTCCTACCCAGAAGAATGTTCCATGTGCCCTTGAAAAGAGTGTGTATTACACTATTCTACATATCTGTTAAGTCGATCTGGTCTAATGTGCCATTCGAAGCCACTGTTTGCTTATTGATTTTCTGTCTTAGTGATCAATCCATTGGTGTAAGTGGGATATTAAAGTCCCCTACTATTACTGTTACTGCCATTTTTCCCCTTATAGTCTGTTAACATTTACTTTATGAACTTAGGTTCTCCTGTATTGACATTTGCAACTGTTATATTCTTTTGTTGGATTTGATCCCCTTTTCAATATATGTTTTTCTCTGTCTCTTGCTACACTCTGTTTTAAAATATTTTTTGTCTGAAATAATAGCTGTGCCAGCTTTTTATTTTTGCTTCTATTTAAATGGAATATATTTTTTCTATCCCTTTACTTTCAGACTGTATATGTATTTAGATCTGAAGAGAGTTTCTTGTGGGCTGCATCAATGGGTCTTTTTTTCTTCATTCAGTCACCCTATATCATTTTATTGGAGCATTTAGTCCATTTATGTTTAAAGTAATTATTGATAGCTATGTAACTTACTGCCATTTTGTTACTTGTTTTACAGTTTTGTAGTTTTCTGTTCTTTCATCTCTTGCTCTCTTCCCTTGTGGTCTAATGTCTTTCTTTAATGTAAGCTTGGATTCCTCTGTCTTTAATTTTTGTGTATCTATTTCAATTGGTGGTTACCAGATAACAGCCTATGTCTATAGCAGCTTATTAAATTCATCGTTAAGTTTGACCACATTCTCAAACTATGGAAATGGAAAACATATAGTTCTTTATGTACACATAATATTTTATATATTGTATACCCATTGACTAATTTTTAGACATATAGCTGATTTTACTATTTTTGTGTTTAACCTCCATACACATATAATTGATCTATCTTTACCATTAAAATTTTTTGTTTTATAATTTCATATTTTTAGTGATGGTGGAATTTTTTCCACTTAAATCCCTTTAACATTTCTTATAAGACTGTTTTTGTAATGATGAGCTTTAAATTTTGTTTGTCTTGGAAACTATCTCTCCTCTATTCTGAATAGAATGCTTGGTAGAGTTTTCTTGGTTGTGTTTTTTTCCTTTTACAAGTATGAATATATCATGCCACTCCTGTGTGCCCTGTAAAGTTTCTGCTGAAAGAATATCTGATAGCATTATGAATTTTCCTTGATGTCAATGTAGTCTTTCACTGCTTTAAAAATTCTTTATCATTACTTTTTGCCATTTTAATTATTGCGTGTCTTGGTATGGCTCTCCTTGGATTCCTTTTGTTAGGGGTTCTGTGCATCCTGGACCTGATGTGCTTTTTTCCCAAGCTTAGGGAAGTTTTCTGTGATCCCTATAATGAAAATGGTATGCTTAATATCACAGGGTCATTTATGCTATTTTTTATTGTTACTATTACTGTTCATTTTGGTTGCTTTTTATTACCCTGCCTTCCAGATTGCTGATCCGTTTTTCTGTATCCTATAATCTTCTATTGATTTCCTCTAGTGTATTTTTTTATTTTGGTTATTGAATTCTTTACCTCTAAACTAACTGGTTCCTTTTTGTGTTTTGTATCTCTTTGTTAAAATTCATACTGAGTTCATCCATTTTTTTTCCTCAGGTGTCATATCTTTATGACGATTACTTTGAATTCCTTATGAGGCATAATGCTTACCTCCATTTCATTCAGCTCTTTTAGTGTGGTATCATCTTGTTCTTTCATTTGGGACATGTTTCTATGTATTATGTAGGTCAGCTACATCCCTTGGTCTTGAAAGTAGTGACCTTATATAGAAAAACCTTGTGGTGTCTTCTACTGAAATCTCCCTAGTCCCTAGAACCAGGCATCATACCCGAAGTGTCCATTGAGTGGGCTGTGTGAACCTTTCTGTTGTGGTAAAGCCCCTGATGCATTCAGCCTCACTGGCTGCAATGACCTGTTTCCTTTCTTGCGTACGCGGGGCAGAGTTTGCTCCCCACACTGTTGAGAGGCCTGTCGCAGCCACAAGCTCTTTGGCGGGCTATCTCAGTCTAACTGAGCTATTCTGCCATTATGGCAAGCATACCAAAGGGTAGAGCTTGCTCCCTCACAGCCAGTTAAGAGGCCAGGCTGCAAGAACTGTGGGTGTCCTGATATAGGTATTTCTCTGCCCCATTCTCCAGGGCAGGAGTCACTTTGGAATGGCACTGGTCCAAGCCTAGGCTGGCTGCAAGGTGTTATGGGGCAGAAGCCACTTTGGATGGATGACTGTGCAGGGAGGCAGGTTTGATAGCCAGGACCACAAGGGAAGGTCAGGGTGGGGACTGTGGTGCCAGCAAGGTAGGTGGAGAGTATTCCCACTGGCTCCCAGGAGTATCTATCTGGCTCTCTAGGCTAGGGGAGGGGAAGAGAAGTCCACCTTGCATTTTTGTTCCCAGGGGAACCTCTTGGGAATTCTTGCCACTCCAACACATGTTCTAAGATTATTCAATAAATCTTGCTCACGTATATCCCAGGAACTTTCAAATTCCTCTTCCTTTGCTGTGTTTCAGGCTGAGTTATTTAGTATGTTAGATTTTCAAGTGCAGAAGCTGATTTTCACATCATCCTCTGGCTCTCGGGAGTTTAACTGTGCTGGTTTTCAAAGCCAAATGTTATAGGAACTGGTCCTTCCAGTGTAGGTCCCTAGTGTCTGATAGGAGTCTGATCTTCTCATGTCCCTTCCTATTGCTGTTAGTCCTACCCAGGGATATGGTTCCCAACTCTGTCTCTGCCCCTTTTACCCATTTTGAGATGGCCTTCTTTCTACAGTTGGCTATGGAGGGTCTGTTCTGCCAGTCTTGAGGTCATTTCAGAGTTGGTCTCACACATGAGGCTCTTGATATATCTGTGAGAGGATCTGAGCTCAGGATTCTCCTATTCTACTATCTCCTCAAAACTTTCTCAGTCCAGTTGTCCTTTAAACCACTGTTGTTTCTACTGTGCCTTAGGGTGAACAAATCCGTGCACAGACCCCTTGACAACAGTCTTCCCTTCTGTATGCCACTGTGTCTAGCATAGGTGTTTTGTAGTTACTAGGTCTCCATCTCTTCTCTATGTGATTCTTCTATCGTTTGTGTGCAGAAATCTGTTTAATCAGCTTTCAGTTCTTCCTAGGGAAAATTTGCTTTATAAGTAGGTATATATTCACTGTTGTCCATGGGAGGAGGTGAGTTTAAGAATCTTTTTATGTTGCCTTCTTGGATTGCTCTGCAGAAATTGTCAGATTTGACTTAAAAAAAAAAAAAGACCCAACTTAATATTTCTTGGGCAATTTTTTTAGATTGTATAAGAGACAAATATAAAGAATGTGACATACTAATGATGGGATTGTCAATTCATCAAGCATAACAATTCCTAATGTGTATTTAGCCAATAACATAGCATAAGTGTGGGAGCTGGTGGTGAAAACTGTAGGCAGATTAGCAAGCTTTAAACTCAGGCAGGAGTTGATGTTGCAGTCTTGATTGAAATGGTTCACAATAGAATTTCCTAGGATGGCAAGATATTTTATATTTTGATTACAGTGAGATTACATGGGTGAAAATATTAAAGACCATTAATCTATTCACTTTAAGAGAGTATATTAAATTGTATGTAAATTATATACTCTAGTAACAGAGTGTATTTTAAAAAATACATACTCATAGTAACAATTTAAATAGACATGTATAAATAAGTGTAACAATCCACCCCACCCAAAATCCAATTCTCTGGAGTAAACTATAGCTAGAAGACTCCTTTCTGTTAAATTCCTCCACACAATATTTTTGTTTTTTACCAACCTTCTCCATAGCAATTCTGATTCTCCTAGAACCTAAATAGCAGTGTTTTTCACTACTCTGTACTAAATCTTTCTCTTGTATAGCTCTATATATTCTTCTTGCTTGATCGTACATTTATTACTTCTTATAGTTTGTGAATCTGCTATCATTGACACAGTCCTTGATAGAACTGTGTCCATTGACACAGTTATTCCTGAATGCTAAAGAGTCTCTCTTCCTAAATGCCCCACAGGAATCTTAGTGAACATGTTATCATTCTCCAAATCTGCCCCTTGCCTGTGTTTACTTCCTTGTTGAATGACACTTATTCACTCAACCCATTTGCCAGAAACTAGGAAGTCCATCTAGGATATATGCTGGGCAAAGAACAATCTTATACTACATGCTTTACAATCTCCTTCTAGTAACTGTTTCCTTGACCCAAAAGAAAATGACCAGTTAATTTTACCTATAATGAGCTTGCATGTCACAGACACAGTCTGTAAAGAAGAGGAAAAGATATAAAATTGCCATATCCTTGAATGGTCATCATGAACTTCCCCATTAGCTCACAGTCTAAGACAGGTTCCTTTGAGCCCCATCATCTTTTACCAAATTCCTAATTTCCTTCCAGGGTCTAGTGTCCAAATATTCAATTCAGACACTTCTCCCCACCTTTCTACTAAGTATTCTTTCTAGAAAAAAAAAATGAACCAATGATTAGGACCATCCATGTGTGAAGCCATCCATGTAGGATTGTTGATAGCTGCTCATGCCAGGTTTTTACCTTATGTTATTCTTTAAACTTGATGTGCTGGCTTGCCCTCCAGATTTTGCTTCATTTACTACTTCAGCCTATACTATCCTCTTTACCACATTCCAACACACCAAGAAAAATGTCCAGTTTTCCAAGTCTGAAAGCATTATCTTGTCAACAAAAAATTTCTAACAGATCTCCCCACTCCACCTCTAGTGTAATTCATTTATGTCCTCTGGACCCTAACCAGTATTATTTTATGCTATAGCACATATACCATGTTTTTACTTTAAATGTCTTGTGCTTTATACAAGTTCTATATTCAGGGCCCATGCAGGATATCTTAAATTTGGCATTTTAGACCAGATAATTCTTTACTGTGGGAAGAAGCTCTCCTGTGCAACGTTGGATATTGAGTAGCATCCCTGGCTTCCAACACCATACCATACTTTCCTCCACTTCAGTCATGACAATCAAAAATATTTCCAGCCACTGCCAAGGCCCCCTTGTGGGAAAAAAAATTCTCTCACACTGGCTGAGAACTACTGGTCTAACACATATCTGGACATTTAAAAACATATGAAATAAGAATATATATTGCTTTGTAGGGGTGACAAGCACTGACAGGAGTGGGTAGAACTTAACATATCATCCCATATTTTGTCTTGAGAATAAAGGGATGAAGTGGGCCAAGGTAGAGGCTGCAATGTTGGAGGCTGTGGGGGAAAATGACTCTGAAATCAAAGCACAAATCACGAATGTGGGTTTTCTTCTGTTCTCTTTACAAAAGAAATCTAAGCAAGTACACATAGAGCCAGATTTTGAACTCTAGCCTTTATTCTTAAGAAGATTACTGTGGATTCCCCCACATAAACATGACTGGAGCTTGAAAGCATACACACAATGGGGCCAGGAAGGTTCTCCAATATTCTCACATAAAATACAGATAGATACAAGGGTCACCTTCATGAATCAGTGTTAAATATTTCTCCAAAATTGATTACTGCCCTCCTGGAGATAGGAGAAGGAATAAAGAATATTCCATTTCAATGGAATAGAAATGAAATGGAAATTCCCATTTTACAGTTCTGGATTTTGTCATCAAGATTTAGAAGACACAGGCAGGAACAACTACAGAAGGGGTGGTTTTAAAGTAAGTTTTTTTTAGGACAGGTCAGATATATTTTTGTACCGAAATAAAGAACATGTGAGAGTCATACTAGGAATGCAGAATCATAAATAGCAAAGCTAATGCCAACACAGCAGCAGTACAGACGATCAGCAAAGAGGCATGACTGAATGTTAAAATAGGTTCCGAGCAGACATAGGGAATATAAGAATTCTGTTTTGTTTTTTTAAAGCCTCTGTAACAAATGATGGTAATAGTAACTTTGGCAGGCTGCTAAAAAAGCTGGGCATCTCAAAAATTATTCTCTCTTCTGTAGCAAAAATAAAATAAAACTGGGATATTTATTTCCCTTTTTAACACAGCAGGGATCACTTATAGCAAATAAGCTTAACAATGCTCCCATGTGGGATCCACTGTTCCTGTTCAGAACTGACCATTGTCATTATCCACACAATGCAGTAAATTTCCAAACTATGCCTCACATCTATCAGTCTTCCTATCTCTGCCTTCTACCTTCAAAGTGCTGTTTCTTTTCTGAATAAAATCTTAGATGTTTTTTAAACAGAAAGGAAGGTCCTCAGCTATTTTCACACCACACACTATGCTGACCCTCAATATCAGAACCAAAGTAAATAAACCCAAAATGTAAGACAAAGATTGGACTACACATATGGAAGAACTTACCAATCGGGCAAGTATATGTATTCATCACCTCCATTATGTCAAGAATTTGTATCAGCTTCTGTGAAGTAAAAAGAAAATAAAAAGAATTCAAATAGACATTTGAAGGGGGGGGGTAAGTGGAGGATTCTTAAAAAGAACAATAGGCCCATGGAGCAAATTTTTGTTTACAAAACAGGCTGTTTAGATCAGAGAGAGGCAAAGGGAGTTCCAGAGTCTTCAAGGGGATTCAATGAAGTCTTTCAAGAAGAATGTTTAATTGTTAAAGGGTACATGGCAGACACTTAAAAGCAGAACTGACCCTTACCAATCTGAGAGAAAATTAGGTTTAATAGCACTTGAAACCAGAAGGGTGAACAAAAGGGCATTAATATGGCTGTGGTTACAGACTTGGGAAAAAGACTCAATCTCTCTGAGCCTCATTTTTCTCATCTACAAAATGCTACAGAACTAATGCCTTCTTTACAGTTTGGTTGCGAAGTTTGAATGAGATAATGCACCTTGTATGTGCATAAGCAATGTAACTGTCATTATTACTATTATTGCAACGATCTCCAGAACCATCAACTTATAATAGTGAGTGGGAGAAAACATACCAGATTGATCAAAAACAATGGTTTGTTGGTACTGGGGTTAGAAGTGAATTGGTTTTATTCTACTTTTCTGCATTTTCTACACTTTCTATAATAAGCATATATTATTTTATAATCAGTAAAACATCAGCATTTAAAACAGATTTTAAATTTAAATTTATTGAATGAATTATTAGGCAGTATAATAAATGTTAATCCAACTCACATAATCAAGTGACTTTTGAACGCAAAAATCCTTGATTATACTGAATACTTAAAGTTGTGCCAAACATCGTGCTAAGTCACATACAGATTTGGGTAAACATGCACCTGGTCTGCAGGGAGATTATTAGTTTTATGAATAAATGTGTCCTTTGCTCTGTCTCTCTACAAAAGCAGTCCAAATGAATTGCTGCTATGTACATAGACCAGCATGAACAGGTATCGGAGCCCAGCTCTTGAAAGTTCAGGATAGGAAATTCGATTTTGTGATTTCAAATTCTGATTAATACTCGACAAATAGTATTTGACTGCCTCCTACATGCTGGACATTTTCTCAGTATGAGGAAAACAGCAGTGAACAAACAAGTGTATAGCCTAATATAACTTTTTTTAACCTTTTTCTTTTTTTTTATTTACCAGAGTAAATGACATATTACGTCCAGTATAAAACAAGTACACAGAATCTCTCTGTACTGAATCCTTCCCATCAGTATTCAGACTTAATGGTTAAAGCTCTCATTTTCTAAATAATACAATTCAAATTTTTGATTCCCTAGCTCCAGCCAGGTACCAACTCCTTGCTCTTCTGGTTTATTGGCTACTCTATAAGCACTGAGTGCCCTCAATTCCTTCCCCTCTCCTTCTGTTTTGAATCCACTCCAAAAAGGCATTGACCCAGAAAGTGATTTTGTTAACAGGGTCTTACCTAGCAAATACTATGTCTGTGCAAATTTGAAAATGATACCCCTCTGGAGGGATGAATTACAAATAGCCGTGCCCTCCATGGGATAGAGCACAATACAGGTACTGTTTTACGACCACTCAACCAATCAGATGGACACCTTCAAACAATGCTTGACCAGCATATCCACTGTAGTCCTGCTTCTTGTGACAGCTCGTGGCTTCTAGGTGGTGAAAGCCACTGATTAACTTTTAGTCCTTACCTTACCTGCATTATCAGCAACACGTGCCAGAGGTGATTACTCCCTTCTCTTTGAAGCACTTTCTTCACAACACACTCCCTTTTTAATCCATTTCTCCTTGTTGGCTCCTTCCTCCCACTCTTGCTTTATTAAGATATAATTGAAATAGAACATTATATAAGTTTAAGGTGTACAATGTGATGATTTCATACATGTATATACAGTAAAGTGATAACCTCAATAAGATTAACACCTCACATAATCATCATTTATGTGTATGGGGTGAGCACATTTTCAATCTATCTCCCAGCAAGCTCTCCTAACAGTCTTGTTAACTATAATCATTGTGTCATATATTAGATTCCCAAAACTTATAACTAGAGTTTTGTACCCTTTGATGAACATATTCCCATTTTTTCCAGCCCCTGGCAACCACCATTCTCCTCTTTCTGTGAGTAAAATACTTTGTTTTAAATTCCACATGTGAGAATGCAAACAAAAAAAAAACCCATCAAACTCCTAGAAACAGATTAGAAAAGTAATTGCTAAGGGCTGGGAGGTAGGGGAAAGGGGAGAGATTGGTACAAGTTTATAAACCTTCAACTATAAAATGAGTAAGGTCTAAGAATTTAATGTAAAACATGGTGAGTATAGTTGGTAGTACTGCATTTTTAATATTTTCACAACAAAAACATATTTTCTCTTTCTGACTTGTTTCATTGAGGATCATGCCTCAAGTTCTATCTATGTTATTGCAAATGGCAGGACTTCCTTCTTCATGGCCAAATAACTCTCCACTGTGTGTGGGAGATCACATACCTTTATATATATACAACATATATATAACATATATATATATAACATATATATATTCTCCCATTCTGTTGGCTGCCATTTTGCTGATTCTTTTGCTCTACAGAACTTTTTAATTTGATATAGTCCCACATGTTTAATTTTGCTTTCTTTGCTCGTACTTTGGTGTCTTATCCGAAAAAAAAAATGTTGCTGAGACCACTGTCAAGGAGCTTTTTCTTTTTTTTAATTTTTATTTATTTTAGAGCGAGAGAGACACAGAATCCAAAGCAGGTTCCTGGCTCTGAGCTGTCAGCACAGAGCCCAATGCAGAGCTCAAACTCACCAATAATGAGATCACGTCCTGAGCTGCAGTCGGACACTTAACCAACTGAGCCACCCAGGTGCCCCAACAAGGAGTTTTTTCTATATGGTTTTCTGGAATGTTTTAATTTATACTTTTTTGGGTAAATTTTCCATTTTCTTCTGTTTCTGATTTCTAATTTCATAGAATAGTGGTCAGAAAAGATACTTTGTAGGATTTCAGTCTTTTTAAATTTGCTAAGACTTGTTTTATGACCTAGCATATGATCTATCCTGGAGAATATTCCATGTGCACTTGAGAATATGCATTCTGCTGTTGAATGGAATGTTCTTTATACAGGTGAGGTCCACTTGGTCTAAAGTACATTTCAAGTCCAATGTTTTCTTATTGATTTTCTGTCTGGATGACCTATCTATTGTTGAAAGTAGGGTGTTGTATAATCGTCAATTTCTCCCTTCACTATTTTGTATTTTCTTATTATATTTAGGTGCTCTGATGTCAGGTGTGCATATTGTTTTACAATTTTTATATTCTCTTGTAAATTAATCCCTTTACCATTATATATTGACCTTTTTCATCTCTTGTTACATTTTTCTTTTACTTCAGGTCTAGTGGGTCTGATATATATACACTCCTGCTCTCTTTTGTTTTCCATTTGCATATGATATATTTTCTCATCTCTTTACTTTGAGCCTATGTGGATCTCTTGTAGTCATCATGTAGTTGGGTCTTGTTTTTATTAAGCATTCTATTGCTTTTTGATTGTAGAATTTAATCTATTTACATTTAAAGTATTATTGATAGGTAAGGACTTAATTGGTTTTTGGCTTTTTTCTGGTATAGCTAGTTATTTTTAATAGTTTTGTCCATTAACCTCTATATTAATGATTAAGTTATATTAGTTTAGTGGTTAATACACCATCATATTACAGTATTAGAGTATTCTGAATGTGACTATATAGTTACCAGTGTATCGTATAGTTTCATGTTACTAATCAGCATCCTTTTATTACAGCTTAAAGAACTCCTTTCAACATTTCTTAAAAGGCCCCTCTGATGAATTCCAGGTCCTGTTTCCAACTGCCTCTCAGGCATCTGAGGTAACAAGCCAATGACTGAGTTACCAACCTCTTCCTTATTCATTATCATGTTTCCATAATTTTTAATTTTTCACACCAAAACCTCAGAGTTACAGAATTCCTTCTTTCTCTTCTGCCCATACATATCTCTATAAGCATAGTCACCAGCTCAATCTTCAAATATTGAAGGAAATCAACATTATCTCACTACTTCCACTACCCCTACTTCATCCAAACCACCACCATCATTCATTATTTCAATTGCTCCCTAACTATTGAATCTACTTCTGTTCTGCTCCCTTTTCAATCTACTTTCCAACTCCTAAGTCAGAGTGATCTTGTTAAAATTTAATTCAGATTAATTATATAACCTGTTTAAAACCTTCAAATGGGCTCTCATCTAAGCCCGAGAAAAACCCCAGTCATTTCAATATTACAGCCTCACGAACCCCATCCACAGTGCCTGGATTGCATTGCCTCTCTGACCTCATCCCCAATACTCCCTGATACAGGCTGTTCAATCCCCTATTGTCACATTTGCTGATATATTCTTCCTTGAGCACATCGAGCACACAGGTCCCTACTGCAGGGATTTTCTACCTGAAAGTCCTGCCTCCTAAAATATTTTTGTTTTTTCCCCCCTCAGAAAGCTTCCTTGTTTACTCCCTACTGTCTTCAGATGTCACTTTCTCAGTTGCCTCCATGGCTATCATTTTTAAACTACAACCCTCCACTTTCCTTTCCAGAATTATTACTCAATGAATTATAACATAAAATTCACAAAGGTAAAAATCTTTCTCTCTATTAAAAACTTTGTCTCTGAAACCTAAATAATATATAATATTAAATAATTTAAATAATATATAGTAATTATTAACAGAGGCACAGCCTATTACTTCACTATTTCCAGATGACAGAACTATAGATAATTCAGAAAAGGGAGAAGATGACTCCAACGATTCTGGCAGTGATGGACTAAGCAAGTGTCATGGTAGAATACAGTGCTGTAGAAGTAAGGCTATAGCAATTCACATTTTTGAAATTTCCCAAATGCATATTTATCTTATGCTTAAACACACAAATCAAATTTAGGTGACTGTAGAGAAGATTCCTTAAGGGACAGATTCAGTGTAATACGCTTCTGGAAACATGTTACATTCAACGTCACCAATGTTTTGGGGTTGTTTTGTTTTTTGGGTTTTTTTTTTTAAATCTTTTCCTTCCTTCCTTCTTAAATACTTGCATTTATGTCTGGTCTTTTGACCAGTTCTGGCCAATGAAATGTGAACTTCACATGCACTTGCTATGACATGTGCTTAGTAGTTTTCTTAATATTTGTTGGGTGTTTTGTTCACTGTGATTCTTGACTATGTGTGTTGATGTCTTTTATCTATTCTAGAAACCTCTTAGCAATATTGCTTCTACCCCATGCTGAATCTCATCTTTTTTTCCTGACACTCTGTTTACTAACATATTAAACCACATGTCAATATCCCCATATTATGTCCCATATGCTCTGTTGTTTTCTCTTTGTGCTTCATTTTATGTTATTGACCCACCTTTGAGCTCCATAAATTATTTTGTCCTGTTCAAGATGAAGCTAAAATTCATTTAAAATCTTGGATATTTTAGTTAGAAAATATGTACTTTTTTGTCAATCTTTTCTATTTCTTTGACAAAAACTACAAAATAACTACCATAAAGGTTAATCAAGTATTTGACTATATGTGTATCTGCTTCTATTGATATTTTCCTAAATTATAGGATATATTTTCCTGCCTCTTCACAAGTCTTTTAATTTTTTTTTATTATGTACTAGACATCCCATGTAAAATAACCAGACTGAAAGCGATCTAATTTTTTTTTTTTCCAGAACAGGGTTTACCCTTTCCTGTTTTGAGCAGATGAGTTGAGAGGCTAATCTTAACTATCCTAATGGGAATTGAGCTTACACAAAGCAAGATTTATAGAAAGATCTTGAACTCATCCCCTTCTATAGACACACCAAATCTACAGCTACAACTGGATCATTTCCCTCTGAAAAAGATTTCCACAAGAAAAGATAAAAAGACCACATCAAGATGGTAGAAGAAGCTAAGATATGGTCTCACACACACAGAAACCCATCCCTAATGTGGTGACATAATAGGGAGGGACCTCATCAGGCAGGTGCTTCTCCCAGAGGAGTAAGGGCTGGTGCCCCAAAAGGGCATCCCAGCCCCTGAGACTATAACACAGAGGTACATCTTCAGAGTATCTGGCTTAGAAAACGAGTTGGGCTGATGTCTGGAGTTCCAAAGTGCTATAGGAAACAGATACACCCCTTTGGGGCCTCACATGCAATGTTGCTCATCCTGAGATGCAGTGAAAAAAAAAAAAAAGCAATTTGGAAAGTGTCTAGTGGCAACCCACAAGCAGAAGGGATATCACAGAAAGTCCTCCTGAAGAATGAGGGGTTCAAGTCCCATGTTGGGAACCCCTGAACTGGTGAGTCCCTTCTTGCAAAAGCACCATCAGTGTAGAGAGGCCTGGGACCCTGGCCATACCAGACACAGATCCAGACAACCAGAATGGTGACAAAGCTATAGAAATCAAACGGTACGGTCCTTGCACAAAAACAGACACACAGATTAGTGGGACAGGATAGAGAGCCCAGAAATTAAACCCACACCTGTATGGTCAACTGATCTGTGACAAAAGAGTCAAGAATATACACTGGTGAAAAGACAGACTCTTCAATAAGTGGTTTTGGGAAAATGGATACCTACATGCAAAAGAATAAACTGAACCACTTTAATTTTTTTCAGTTTATTTTTGTGTATAATAAAGACCTAAACATGGGTGGCTCAGTCAGTTAAGCGTCCAACTTTGGCTTAGGTCATGCTGCAAGAGTCACAACTGTGCCTAATAGCCTCCCCAGGTGCTAATGCCCACAGCAACTGTAGCCAGGCCTCTAAGTGAAATTGTGGGAAACAGCCCTGTCCTCCTGTATACTCACAGCAGTTGTAGCCAAGTCAAAATAAGAGAGGACACAGGTAACCCACACAGAAGACAGACCTGGAATAGCCGATTTCCATGACCATAAGGGATGGCACTTTGGGGCCCCACAGGCCTTCTACATAAGACCACTAACTTTAAGACCAGGAGTCATAGTTGACCTACCAGATAGAGAAACACAGAGCCAGACAAATTAAGGAGTCTAAAGGATATGTTTGAAACAAAAGAACAAGATAAAAACCTAAGAAAAGGAACAAATTGGAGATAGCTAATCTACCTGATAAAGACTTCAAAGCAATGATTATAAAGATGTTCATGAAACATGAAAGTGGATGAGCTAAGTGTAAACTTCAAAAAAGAGCAAAAGTAAAAATAACCAATTAGAGCTGAAGGATATAATAACTGATATGGGAAAAAATGCTTTTGATGCACAACAGCTTCAAGGATGTAGAAAAAACAGATCGACAATTTGGAAGACAAAATACTGGAAATCAAGACAGTATGCTATTGTCACCAAAACATAGACCAATGGAATAGAATAGAGAACTCTGAATTGGACCCACAAATGTATGGCCAACTAATGTTTGACAAAGCGGAGAAGAGCATCCAATGGGAAAAAGACAGCCTCTTTAACAGATGATGCTGGGAGAACTGGACAGCAACATGAAGAATGAAACTATATCATTTTCTCACACCATACACAAAAATAAACTCAAAATGGATGAAGGACCTGAACGTGAGACAGGAAACCATCAAAACCCTGGAAGAGAAAGCAGAAAATAACCTCCTTGACCTCAACCACAGCAATTTCTTACTTGACACATCCCCCAAAGGCAAGGGAATCAAGAGCAAGTGAACTACTGCGACCTCATCAAGATAAAAAGCTTCTGCATGGCAAAGGAAACAATACATAAAACTAATAGGCAACTGGATGGGATGGGAAAAGATAGTTGCAAATGACATATCAGATAAAGGGTTAATATCCAGAATCCATAAGGAACTCACCAAACTCCACACCCGAAAAACAAACAACCCAGTGAAGAAATGGGCAGAAGATATGAACAGACTCTTCTCCAAAGAGGACATACTGATGGCCAACAGACACATGAAACGGTGCTCAGCATCCCTCCTCATCAGGGAAATACAAATCAAAACCACACTGCGATACCACCTCATGCCTGTCAGAGTGGCTAAAATGAACAAATCAGAGGGCTCTAGATGCTGGCGAGGATGTGGAGAAACGGGCACCCTCCTACATTGCTAGTGGAATGTAAGCTGGTGCAATCCCTCTGGAAAACAGTATGGAGGTTCCTCAAAAAATTAACAATAGAACTCCCCTATGACCCAGCAGGAGCACTCCTAGGAATTTACCCAAGGGATACAGGAGTGCTGATGCATAGGGGCACATGTATCCCAATGTTCATAGCAGCACTCTCAACAATAGTCAAAACCTGGAAAGAACCTACGTGTCCAGCAACTGATGAATGGATCAAGAAGATGTAGTATATTTATACAATGGAATACTACATGGCAATGAGAAAGAATGAAATCTGGCCATGTGTAGCAATGTGGATGGAACTAAAGGGGGTTACGCTGAGTGAAATAAGTCAGGAAGAGAAGGACAGATACCATAATTTTGCACATATAGGTGGATTAGGAGGCAGTTAATGGAGGACCATGCAAGAGAAGAAGGGGAAAAATAGTTGGGGAGAGGGAGAGAGGCAAACCATGAGAGACTCTTGAATGCTGAGAACAAACTGAGGGCTGGTGGGGGGGAGGGAGAAGAGAAAGGGGTGATGGGCATGGAGGAGGGCACTTGTGGGGATGAGCACTGGGTGTTATATGGAAACCAAGTTGACAATAAACTATGGAAAATAAAGTTTAAAAAACAGCAAAAGAATTTCTAAAAGAAGATGGGTTGAGGGGAACTCTGGGACAGCATCAAACATATTAACGTTCACAATATAGGGGTACCAGAAGGAGAAGAGTGAGAGAAAGTAGCATATTTGAAATACAGTAAACATAATAGAAATAGTAATTCTGAAATGTCCCTAATCTGGAGAAGGAAATAAGCATACAGGTCCAGAACACAGGTCTATACAAAGACACCAAATAATTAAACTGTCAAAAATTAACAATAAATGAGAAATCTTAAAAAGAAAAGCAACCTGTTTCATATTACGGAACACCCATGAGACTATTAGGAAAATTTTCAGCAGAAACTTTGGCCAGATGAAGGTGACAGGATATATTTAAGGTGCTGAAAAGAAAAAGCCTATAATCAAGATTATTCTCCTTGGAGGTTATCATTCAGAATTGAAGGAGAGATAAAGAATTAGGCAAGCAAAAACTTAAGAGCTCATCACCACTAAACTGGCCTTACAAGAAATACTGAAAAGATTATTTTAAGCAGAAAAGAAAAGGACATAGAGGAAAATTATGGAAAAAAATTTCACTGGTAAAAGCAAACATATAGTAAAGATAGTACTTCAATCCTTTCTAGAGTCAGTATGAAGGTTAAAAGACAAAAGTATTAAAATCAACTCTATTTATAATGAGTTAAGGGACACAAAATAAAAAGATATAAAATATGACTATATACTGGGGAGAGAGTGTAAGGATGTAGAGCTTCTAAAATGTGTTCAAACGGGCACCTGGGTATCTCAGTTGGTTAAGTGTCTAACTTCTGCTCAGGTCATGGTCTCATGGTTCATGGGTTAGTAGGTTCTGTGCTGAAAGTTCAGAGCCTGGAGACTGTTTTGGATTCTGGGTCTCCCTCTCTCTCGACCCCTTCCCATCCCCCCTCAAAAATAGACATTAAAGAATTTTAAAAATAAATAAAATGTGTTCAAACATAAGTGACCGTCGATTTAAAATAGACTGCTATACACATAACAGTACTATATGTAAACTTTGTGGTACCACAAACCAAAAACCTATAATAGTTACACTAAAATAAAGAGAAAAAATATCCAACAATTACACTAAAGAAATTAATCAAATCACAGGGAAGAAAAAAAGAAAAAAATAAGAAAACAGGAAACTACAAAAACAACTAGAAAACAATGAACAAAATGGTGGTATGTATCTATCAATAATTATTTTAAACGTCAAGGAGCCAAATATTCCAAAAGGGAAAATAGGAGGGAGGAGTTAAGATGGTGAAGTAGTAGGAGGACCCTGAGCTGGCCTCATCCCTCATGTCATTTTTTAATGTTTGTTTGTTTGTTTGTTTGTTTATTGAAAGAGAGAGAGAGAGCATGAGCAGGGGAGAGGTCGAGGGAAAGAGAGAATCCCAACCAGGCTCCATGCTCAGCATGGGGCCTGGCGTGGGGCTCAATCTCAGGACCATGAGATCAATACCTGAGCCAAAATGAAGAGTCAGGTGCTTAACTGAGAGAGCTGCCCATGTGCCCCAACATGAAATTATTTTGAATACATAGGAAATCAATCTGAGGACTGGGAGAATGCTCTGCATAGTTAGAGAAAACCTGGCAGGTACTAGGTACAGAGATGTGAATTGAGAGAGAAAAAAAGCTGTGTTGCCTTAGTGGGCAGGGGACATTTTTGTGGAGAGAAAGGGAAAGAAAGAAAGCATTGGGTCAAGTTCATGAAAGAAAAGCACTTCCCCCACAATGACTCACTGAAGAAATCAGGAGAAACTGCCTGTCACAAGGTTTTGAAAAACAGTGGAACTCAAATTCTGAGGTTTTAGGACTCCGCACCATTTGGTGGAGTCGATCCTGATGAGCAGCAGTGCTCGTAGGCAGTGGGAGGATGAAGGCGGAGGCACACGAGTGGACAGTGGACACCATGGTGTGGGGATCCCCTGGGCCACATTAGGAGAGAGTATCCCCCTTTCTGGAGTGCATTTGGAAGAGGGTATGTTGCCTCTCCAAGGACAAAAGACCCATCTGGTGCCTTTAAGCAGGAGATAGAGGTGTGCACTTAGGACATATAACCTGGTTGCAGCCTTTTGCTGTGCTTCACCATAAACCCCAGGCACCTGCGTAGCTTTTCTGGGACAGAAGGGAGACAGGCTCAGTGCTGTGAGGCTCTCCTCTGGAGGAGGGGAACAGATCCACACCTTACTGGGTCCTTTAAGATTTGGAGTTTTGAATCCTACTCAGGTGCCAGAGATAAAACACTGGAGAGCTGTGACACAATGCATGCTGTTAGCCTGGGCATAGGTGGGGTGAGGGCAGGGATCTGATGGAAGTCTGGTATACAGGAGGAGAGATAGTTTGCTTATCTGGGTGAGTTTCTTGAACAGTGGTTGGTGTGAACTCCCTGCCTTGGGGAGGAGAAAGCAGGGTGATGTCATCTCCCCTCCGTGCACCAGCATGGTTTGACTTCAATGTCCCCAGCGGAGACTGAAGCTGTTTACACCAAACCCTGCCCCTCTGTGCCCTGCAGGGACCTCTTTACTAGGGCCAGTAAAGTGGGCCTCTCCCACAGAGGACCAACCCAGGGACCCTGAATGCACCAAGTCTACTAATCATAGAGTGCTCCTAAGTATCAGCTTCAGTTCTGGCGGAAATAGCACCAGGCTTTTTAAAAATTCTCTCTCTCTCTCTCTCTGTCTCTCTCTCTCTCTCTCTCTCATAGAATCAGGCTTATATTTTTTTGTTCCTTTTTTCTTTACTTTTCTCATATTTTGGATAAGGATTTTTTTCTTTTTCTTTGAAATTAGGTTTATCATTTTTTGTCTATATGGGGTTTTTTTTTTCCTTTTCCCTTTCTTTTTTTTGGATCAGGATTGTTTTTTTTAAAACAGACTTCTTTTAACAAACCAATCAAAGCATACCTATTTAAAGATCTAAACACTCCCCACTGCAAGCAAGGAGAAATTCTCCAGAGGATTGACCTGGGGGAAAGAGCAGCCGTTTACCACAGCATAGTGCAAACAGCATAAACCAGAAATATTTCCAGAAGCACCAGGGTCTGGAGAGGGTATGACATCATCTTAACATAGCATTATTTGCATTATTTTCGGGAAAAGAAACATAACAAGCTTTCATAATTTGCAAAAGACAGAAACCTAGACAAACTGACAAGATGGAGGAATTCTCGCCTACAGAAAGATCAAGAAGAAACTATGCCAGGGATTTGCTCAAAACAGATATAAACAGTATATCTGAACAAGAATTTAAAAGAACAGTCATAAGAATACTAGCTGAGATTGAAAAAAAACGTAGAAGATACCAAAAAACCCTTGCCAAAGAAATGAAAGACCTAAAAACTAGTCAGGGTGAAATGAAAATTCTATAACTCAGATGCAAAACTGATTGCATGTAATCACAACAATGATAGAAGAAGCACAGGAATAAAAAGGTGATATAAAAGAAAATTAAGGAAAATAATGAAGCTGAAAAGAAGAGGGGAAAAACCATTAGATTATGAATATAGACAGAGAACTCAGAGATTCCACAAAGCACAATAATATCCCTGTCCCAGGAGATCACAAGAAGAGGAGCAGGAATGGAGCAGAAGCTTCATTTGAACAAATTGAAGCTGAAACTTCCCTAATCTTGGAAAGCAAACAGGCATTCAAGTCCATGGGGCAAAGAACTCCCCTAAAAATCAACAAATCTGGTCAACACAAAGACACACCATAGTGAAACTTGGAAAACACAAAGAGAGAATTCTGAAAGCAGCTACGGACAAAAGGTCCTTAACCTACAAGGGTAGATACAGAAGGTTAGAAGCCTATCTGTCTGCAGAAATTGGGCAGGTCAGAAGGAGTAAAATAATATATTCAATGTGCTAAATTGCAAAAATATGCATCCAAGAATACTTTATCAAAAAATGCTGTCATTCAGAATACAAGGATAGATAGTTTCCAAGAGAAGTAAAAATTAAAAGAATTTGTGAACAGTAAACAAGTTCTGCAAAAGTTATTAAAGGGAAGGGTGCTTAGGTGGCTCAGTACATTGAGTGTCTGATTCTTGATTTTGGCTCAGGTCATGATCTCCTAGTTTCAGGAGTTCAAGCCCTGTGTTGGGGTCTGTACTGGCAGTGCAAATCCTGCTTGGGATTCTCTCTCTCTCGCTCTCTCTCTTCCCCTCCCCTCACCCCCTGCTCTCTCATTACTGCTTCCCCCACATGTGCTGTCTCTGTCTCTTTCAAAATAAATAAACTTTAAAAAACAAAGAATTATTAACGGGGATGGTTTGAGTGGGAGAAACCAAAAGCAACAAAGACTAGAAAGGAACAGAGACAATCTATAGGAACAGTGACTTTATAAGTAATACAATGGCACTAAATTTATATCTATTATTAATTAATCTGAATGTAAATGGGCTAAATGCTCCAACAAAAGACATAGGTTATGAGAATGGATTTTTAAAAAAGACCCATCAATATGCTACTTACTAGAGACTCATTTTTGACCCAAACACACCTCCTAATTGGAAGTGAACCATTTATCATACTATTGAACATCAAAAGGAAGATAGAGTAGCCATACTTATATCAGACAAACTAAATTTTTAAATTAGGGTACCACAGTAAGAGATGAAGAAGTGCACTATATTGTAATAAATGAGTCCATCCAATAAGATCTAACAATTGTAAATATTTATGCCCCCAACTTGAAGAAAACAAAATATATAAATCAATTGATAACAACTCAAAGAAACTTACTGATAATAATATAATTATAGTAGGAGACTTTAACACCTACTTACAGCAACTGACATATCATGTAAGCATAAGATCAACAAGGAAACAATGGCTTTGAATGACACACTGGACCAGATGGGCTTGACAGATATATTCAGAGCATTTCATCATAAAGCATCAGAATACACATTCTTTTTGAATGCACATGCAACATTCTTCAAAATAAATCACATACTGGGTTACAAATCAGACCTCTACCAGTACAAGAAGAAAGAAATCATACTGTGCATATTTTCAGACTATGGCACTATGAAACTTGAAGTCAACCAGAAGAAAAAAATTGGAAGGACCACAAATACATGGAGGCTAAAGAATATACTACTTGTGGGGATGAGCACTGGGTGTTATGTGGAAACTAATTTGACAATAAACTATTTGTAAAAAAAAAAAATAATAAATAAATAAATAAATAAATAAAACAGTTTGTATAAAAAGAAAGAATATACTACTAAAGAATGAATGAGTTAACCAAGAAATTAAAGAAGAAACAAACAAAAAAAAAATACATGGAAGCAAATGGAAATGAAAACACGACAATCCAAAACCTCTGGGATACAGCCAAGATGGCCATAGAGGGACGTATATAGCAATACAGGTCCTATTTAGGAAGCAAGAAAAGTCTCGGGGCATCTGGTGGTTCAGTTAGTTAAGCATCTGACTCTTGATGTTGGCTCAGATCATGAACTTGCGGTTTGTGAGATTGAGCCCTGTTTCATCTGTACTGTCAGTGCAGAGATCCTCTGCTTGTGATCCTCTCTCTGCCTCAATCTCTCTGCCCCCTCCCCCACTCACTCTCTCTCAAAATAAATAAACTTAAGAAAAAAATCGAGCAAAGTCTCAAATACAGAACTTAATCTTATGTGTAAAGGAGCTGGGAAAAGAAAAACAGATAAAGCCCAAAACCAGCACAAGGGAAATAATAAGGATTAAAGGAGAAATAAATGAAAAGTAAACAAACAAACAAAAAAACCACAGTAGCACGGATTGATGAAACTAGGAGTTGTTTCTTTGAGAGAATTAACAAAATTGATAATCCCCTAGCAGACTAATCAAAAATAAAAGAGAAAGGACCCAAATAAATGAAATTATGAATGAAAACGGAGAGTTCACAACCAACACAGCAGAAATAAAACCAATTACAAGAGAATATTATGAGCAATTATATGCCAGCATTTTGGGCAACCTGGAAGAAATGGATAAATTCTTAGAAACATAGAAGCTACCAAAACTGAAACAATAAGAAACAGAAATTTTGAACAAATGTATAACTAGCAAAGAAATTGAAACAGTAATAAAAAATCTCCCAAAAGCAAGAGTCCAGGGCTGGATGGCTTCTGAGGGAAATTCTACCAAATATTTAAAGAAGCATTAACAGCTATTTTTCTAAAACTGTTCCAAAAAAATTTTTTTTTCATTTTCCTTCCCATGAGGCCAACATTATCTTGTCTCCAAAAACAAAGACCCCACTAGAAAGGAGAATATCCCTGATAAACATGGATGCGAAAATTCTCAACAAGATACCCTCAAATCAAATCCAATAGTACATTAAAAGAGTTATTCATCACAATGAATGGGATTTACTTCTGGGCTGCAGGGTTGGTTCAATATCTGCAAATCAATCAACTTGATATACCACATAAATAAAAGAAAGGATAAGAACCACATGATCCTCTTAATAGACTCAGAAAAAAAATTTTTGACAAAATATAGTATCCTTTCTTGATAAAAACCCTCAAGAAATAAGAGATAGAAGGAACATATCTCAACATCATAAAGGTCATATGAAAGACCCACAGCTAATATCATCCTCAATGGGGCAAAACTGACAGCTTTTGAGGAGCACAACAGAGATGTCCACTATCACCACATGGTTCAACATAGTACTGGAAGTCCTAGCCTTAATAATCAGACAACAAAAATAAATAAAAGGCATCTAAATTGGCAAGGAAGAAGTCAAATTTTCACTCTACACAGAAGACATGATATTCTAGGTATATTCTAGGTAGAAAACCCAAAGAGTCCAAAAAATTGCTAGAACTTTCACATGAATTTAGCAAAGTCACAGGATATAAAATCAACATACAGAAATAGGTTGCATTTCTATACACCAATAATTAAGCAGCAGAAAGAGAAATCAAGGAATCAATCCCATTTACAATTGTGTGGAAAAAACCTAAGATACCAGAAATAAACCTAAACAAAGAGGTAAAATATCTGTACTATGAAAACAATAGAACACTTAAGAAAGAAACTGAAGAAGACATTAAAAAATGGAAAAACATTCTATGCTAATGGATTGTAAGAACAAATATTGTTTAAATGTCAACACTACCCAAAGCAATCTACACATTCAATGCAAACCCTATCAAAATAACAGCAGAATTTTTCACAGAGCTAAAACAAACTACTCTAAAATGTGTATGGAACATTAAAGACCCCGAATAGCCAAAGTAATATTGAAAAAGCAAAGCAAAGTGGGAGGCGTCACAATTCTGGACTTCAAGCTGTATTACAAAGCTGTAATCAAGATAGAATGGTACTGGCACAGAAACAGACACACAGATCAATGGAAGAGAATAAGAAGCCAGAAATGTACCCACAACTATATGGTCAATTAATCTTTGACAAAGCAGGAAAAATTAACCAATGGAAAAAAGACATTCTCTTCAACAAATGGTGTTGGAAAAACAGAACAGTGACATGAAGAAGAATTAAACTGGACCATTTTATTACACTGCACACAAAAATAAATTCAAAATGGATAAAAAACCTAAATATGAGACAGGAGACCATCAACATCTTAGAGAAGACCACAGGCAGTAATCTCTTTGGCCTTGGCCATAGCAACTTCTTACTAGACATGTCTTTGGAGGTAAGGAAAACAAAAGCAAAAATGAACTATTGGCACTTCATGAAGATAAAAAGCTTCTGCACAGCAAAGAAACTATTAAATAAACAAAATTAAAAGGCAACCTATGGAATGGGAGAAGATTTCTGCAAATGGCTCATAAGATAATGACTAGTATCCAAAATCTTTAAAAACTTTATCAAACTCAACAACTGAAACCCAAATGATCCAGTGAAGAAATGGGTAGAAGACATGAACAGACATTTCTCCAAAGGCATACAAATGGCTAGCACACACACGAAAAAATGCTGAATGTTATTCATCATCAGGGAAATACAAATCAAAACTGCAATGAGATACTACTTCACACCTGTCAGAATGGCTATAATTACTAACTCAGGAAACAATAGATGTTGATGAGGGTGTGTAGAAAGGGGAACCCTCTTACACTTTTGGTGAGAATGCAAACTGGTGCAGCCACTCTGGGAAATAGTATGGAGTTTCCTCAAAAAGTTAAAAATAAAACTACCCTATAAATACTACTAGGTATTCATCCAAAGAATACAAAAATACTGATTCAAAGGAGCACATGCACCCCAATGTTTATAGCAGCACTATTAATAATGGCCAAATTATGGAACAAGCCCAAATGTCCTTTGACTGATGAATGGATAAAGAAGATGCAGTGTTTATATATAATGGAATATTCTCAATCATCAAAAAAAATGAAATCTTGCCATTTGTAATGACATGGATAAAACTAGAGTGTATTATGCTAAGGAAAATAAGCCAGTCATAGAAAGTGAAATACCATACAATTTCACTCTGTGGAATTTAAGAAACAAAACAGATGAACACAGGAGAAGGGAAGGAAAAATAAAACAAGATAAAAACAGAGAGGAGGCAAATCATAAGAGACCCTTAACTATAGCAAACATATGGCAGGTTCCTGGGGGGAAAACAGGGATTGGACTAAATGGGTGATGGGCATTAAGGAGAGCAGTTGTTGCAATGCACACTGGGTGTTGTATGTAAGTGATGAATCACTAAATTCTACTCCTGAAACCAAGATGATACTATATGTTAACTAACTTGAAGTTCAATAAAATCTTGGAAGAAAAAAAAAAAGGACATAGTGTGAATGAATGGATAAAAAAATAAAATCCATCTGTGTGCTGCACACCTAAGAGACTCACTTCACACCTACACATACATACAAACTAAAGAGAAGGGATGGAAAGAGATATTATAGGCAAATGGAAAAGAGAAAGGGTAGCAATGTTTATATCAGACAAAATACATTTTAAAACAAAGACGCATGAGACAAAGAATGGCATTAAATGATAAAGGGTCACTCCAACATTAAAATATATCAATTGTAAGCATTTATACACCCAACATAGCACTTAAATATGCAAAGAAAATATTAACAGATATTAAGGAAGAAGCTTATAATAATACAATAATATCAGAGGATTTTAACACCCCACTTGCACCAATAGGTATATCATCCAGACATAATACTAATAAAGAAACACATCATTGGCATTAAATAACACATGACACTAGATTTACCTAATGGATATACAATACATTCCTTCCTAAAACAGAATATACATTCTTTTCAAGTATACATAGAACTTTCTCCAGAATAGATCATATTAAAACCACAAAAAAAGCCTCAATAAATTTATGTAGATTGAAATCATATCAAGTATGTTTTTCTACTACAATGGTATGAAACTTGAAATCAATTACAAGAACCTGGAAACAAACAACCAGCACATGAAGGCTAAGCAGCATGCTACTAACAACAAATGAGTCAATGAAGAAATAAAACAGGAAATCAAAAATACCTTGATGCAAATGAAAGGGAAAAGCAATGTTCCAAATTCTTTGGGACACAGCAAAAGCAGTTCTAGGAGAGAAGTTTATAGCAATACAGGCCTACATTGGGAAATGTGAAAAATCCAAACAATCTTATATGTAAAGGAACAAGGGAAAAAAAGCCTAAAGTTAGGAAATAATAATCAGAATGGAAACAAAAAGGGGAATGAAAAAAAAAAATAGAAGAGATAAATGAAACCAAAATCTTGTTTAAAAAGACAAACTAAATTAATAAATCTTTGGGTAGGCCAGTCAAGAAAAAAGACAGAGTACTCACTCAAATAACATAAGAGGTGAGAGAAGTTACAGTTGACACCACAGAAATACAAAGGATTATGAGAGACTACAACAATTAACACCAAAAAATTAAACAACCTAGATGAAGGGGGTAAATTCCTAGAAACACACAAGTTTCAAAGACTGAATTAAAGAGAAATAGAAAATATGAGCAAACCTATTACTAGTAATGAAATTAATCAGTAATTAAAAAAAAATACTGCTAATAAAGGTCCAAGACCAATGGCTTCACAGGTAAATTCTACCAAACATTTAAAGAAGAGCTAGTATCTATCCTTATCAACCTATTACAAAAAAATACAAGAGAAAGGAACACTTCCAAATTCATCCTACCATGTCAGCATTACCCCGACACTAAGAGCAAACAATGACATTACAATAAAAGAGAATTAAAAGCCAATCTTCCTGATGAACACTGATAGAAAAATCATTAAAAAAAAAAACACTTAGCAAACCTAATTCAACAATACATTAAAGGATCATTCATCAAAATCATGGGATTTTTCCAGGGATGCAAGGATGACTCAACATCTGTGAATCAATCATCATTATACCTCACATTTATAAAATGAGGAATAAAAATCATATGACCATATAAGAGATGCAGAAAAATCATGTTATAATATTCAATAGCCATTCATGATAAAACTCTTAACAAAGGGGGTTGAAAGGAACATGCATAAACATAATAAAGGCTATATATGAAAAATCTACCACTGTCAGCATACTCAGTGGTAAAAGGTGAAAGCTTTTCCTCTAAGATCAGGAAAAAGTCAAGTTTGGCCACTCTCATCACTTTTATTCAACAGAGTACAGAAGTCCTACCCACAGCAATCACACAAGAACACATAAGAAAAAGAAATGAAAGGAATCCAAATTGGTAAGAAAGAAGTAAAACTGTAAGTAAAAACTCTACCAAAAACCTATTAGAACTAGTAAATTCAGTAAAGTTGTAGGATACGAATTTAATATACAGAAATCTGTTGCATTTCCACACACTAATGACAAAATAGCAGAAAGAGAAATTAAGAAACAATCTTATTTATAATTGCAACAAAAATAATAAAATATCTAGGAATGAATTAAGCCAAAGAGGAGAAAGTTTTGCACTCTGAAAACTATAAGACATTGGAATTCATGATGACATAAATAAGTGGAAAGAAACACCATGATCATGGATTGGAAGAATTAATATTGTTAAAATGCTGACACTTCTCAAAGCAATTTATGAATTCAAAGCAATCTCTTTCATAATAGCATAACATATTTTACAGAATTATAACAATCCTAGAATTTTTATGGAACACAAAAGACCCCTATAACCAAAGCACTCTTGAGAAAGAAGAACAAAGCTGGATGTATCACACTCCAAGATTTCAAACTCTCCTACAAAGCCATAGTAATCAAAACAGTATGGTTCTATGTGTAGAAAATACATATAGATCAATAGAACAGGATAGAGAGGTCCGGAAATAAATGCTACTTACATGGTGAATTGATCTATGACAAAGAAGGCAATACTACACAACTGGAAAAAATTTCTTTAATAAATGATGTTTGGTGTCTCCAGAGGCAAGAGAAACAAAAGCAAAAATGAACTGTTGGGACCTCATCAAAATAAAAACTTCTGCACAGCTAAGGAAACAATCATAAAAACTAAAACACAACTGATGGAATAGATTTTTGCAAATGATATATCAGATAAAGTGTTAATATCCAAAAAACAAACAATCCAGTGAAGGAATGGGTAAAATACATGAATAGACACTTCTCCAAAGAAGACATCCAGATAGCCAACAGACACATGAAATAATGCTCAACATCACTCATCTTCAGAGAAATACAAATCAAAACCACAATGAGATACCACATCATACCTGTCAGAATGGCTAACATTAATAACTCAGGCAACAACAGATGTTGGTGAGGATGTGGAGAAAGACGATCTCTTTTGCACTGCTGGTGGGAATGCAAACTGGTGCAGCCACTCTGGGAAACATAGTATGGAGGTTCCTCAAAAATTAAAAATAGAACTACCCTACGACCCAGCAATTGCACTACTAGGTATTTATCCAAGGGATACAGGTGTGCTGTTTCGAAGGGGCATATGCACCCCAATGTTCATAGCAGTGCTATTGACAATTAGCCAAAGTACGGAAAGAGCCCAAGAGCCCTTCGACAGATGAATGGATAAAGATGCAGTGTGTATACATACACATACACACACACAATGGAGTATCACTGGGCAATCAAAAAGAATGAAATCTTGACATTTCAACCACATAGATGGAACTAGAGGATATTATGATAAGTGAAATTAGAGAAAGAAAAGTATCACATGGGGCGCCTGGGTGGCTTAGTCGGTTAAGCGTCCGACTTTCGCTTGGGTCATGATCTCATGGTTCGTGGGTTCGAGCCCCGCGTCGGGCTCTGTGCTGACTGCCAGCTCAGAGCCTGGAGCCTGTTTCAGTCTGTGACTCCCTCTCTCTCTGACCCTCCCCTGCTCACGCTGTCTCTCTCTCTCTCTCTCTCCTAGAAATAAATAAAAACATTAAAAAAAAAAAAGAAAAGAAAAGTATCACATGATTTCACTCATATGAGGAATTTAAGATACTAAAGAGATAAACATATGGAAAGGGAAGCAAAAATAATATAAAAACAAGGAAGGGGACAAAGCATAAGAACTCCTAAATACAGAGAATAAACAGAGGTTTGCTGGAGGGGTTGTGGGAGGTGGAATGAGCTAAATGGGTAAGGGGCATTAAGGAATCTACTACTGAAATCATTGTTGCACTTCATGCTAACTAACTTGGATGTAAATTAAACAGTAAATTAATTAATTAAAAAAATAAATGGTGTTAGGAATCCTGGACAGCTACATATTGGAGAATGATAATCACATTCTCACACCATATACAAAACTAAACTCAAAATTAATTAGACCTCAATGTAAGACCTTAAATCATAAAACTCCTAAATAAAAAAATAGGCAATAAACTTTGGTGATTAGTCTTAACAGTATCTTTTTGAGCTGTCTTCTCAGGAAAGGGCAATAAAAGCAAAACCATGTAATTGGGACTATATCAAACGAAAAAGGTTTTTCACAGTGAAGGAAACCATTAACAAAACAAAAAGCAACCTACTAAATGAGAGAAGGTATTTGCAAATGACATACCGAATAAAGAGTTAGTATCCAAAATATGTAAAGAACACACACCCCTCAATGCACACGCACACACACACATGCACACGCGCGCACACACACACACACACAATCTAATTGATAAATAGGCAGAGGACCTAAATAGACGTTTTTCCAAAGAAGACATACAAACAGCCAATAGACGCATGAAAAAAAATGTTCAACGTACCTGATCATCAGGGGAATGCAAATCTAAACCATAATGAAATATCACCTCACATGAGTCAGAATAACTAGTGTCAAAAAGACAAGAAATAATAAATGTTGGCAAGGATGTAGAGAAAAGGGAAACCTTGTCCACTCTTCATGGGAATGTAAATTGGTGCAGCCAATATGAAAAATGCTATGGAAGTTCCTCAAAAAATTAAAAATAAAAATAACATACTCCAGAAATTCCACTGCTGGGTATTCATCTGAAAAAACAAAACATTAATTTGAAAAAGATGCATGCACGCTTACATTCACTGCAGCATTATTTGCAATAGCCAAGCTATGGAAGCAGCCTAAGTGTTCATTTATGGATAAAGAAGATTTTGTGTGTGTGTGTGTGTGTGTACACACACATGAATATTTCTCAGCCATGAAATCATTCCATTTACAACAACATAAACATACCTAGAGGATATTATGCTAAGTGCAATAAGTTAGAGAACGATAAATGCTGTATGATTTCACTCATATGTGGAATCTGAACAAAAACAGAACAAAACAAAAGAGAAAAAGACTCATTCAGAGAACAAATTAGTAGTTGCCAGGAGGGCTGGGGCTGTGGGGATGGGTGACATAGGTAAAAGGGATCAAAAGGTACAAACTTCCAGTTATAAAAGAAGTAACACATAGGGATGTGAAATACAGCATAGGGAATATAGTAAAAAAATATATTTAATAACATTGATGATCAATATCAACTACTCATCTCACAATAATCATTTTGTAATGTATATAAATGTCAACTCACTATGTGGTACACTTGAAAATAATATAATATTGTATGTCAATGATATTTAAATTAAAAATGAAATAAAAAGCTGAGGTTTAGCTTTAATTAAAATCATTCTACCTCTAGTGTCAAGTCCAGAACTTTTGTCATGTCTATATTGTTGCAGACTCATCCCTCTAGTGGGACTTTCTTTTAAAGTACCATGAATTTGTGGGACATTTTACTCTCTCTAATCCAGCCTTCCAATGTCCCAATTACCCAATTGCTCAAGTGTCCTGTAGAGAAAACATGCTAGGAGTTTGGGATCCCCCTAGATTTTAATCTTTCCCATCAGCTTGCAACCATCAAGAGCTCTGTTGGCTTGTTTTCCCTAGTTGAACACTTCTCCCATATGGCAAGCACATTCTCAGCCCATCTCCAGACCTGGCAAATACTCCATGTATTACTAAATTTGCTAAATTTCCCAAAGAAAGTTCATTTATCTGTAGAATTTTTGTTCACTTTTTTCTTCTAAATTTCTCCTATGTCTGTGAAAATATAAGTTCTATCCTGATAAAGTATAGAGACCTGATAAAGTATTTTTATGGCTTTTCTTAGTTGTTATAACAGGAACTATATCTTGCCACTACCTGTTACATCACAACCAGCAGTGAAATCAAAATCTGTATTTAGGTTTTAATTAGTTAAACCTAGGACTTTATTACTAAGTTTTACATCTATTGCCCACACTTTGAAATATTATGTTATTCAAACTTTAAAAATCATTTCCCGCTTTGTCTCACCTAATACTGTGATTACCACATCATCTATATCTCTGATTAGTAAATTAACTAGGAATAAATTATTCTGACAAGATTAACTATAAGCCCTTCTAGTGAAATATTAGAAAACTTTGCTTGAATTAATAACTCCATCAATTAATATTCCTTAAGCAATTATTCAACTAGATGTTATTCTTTTTTTTTTTAATTTTTAACATTTATTCATGTTTGAGAGACAGACAGACAGACAGACAGACAACGAGCAGGGGAGGGGCAGAGAGAGATAGAGACACAGAATATGAAGCAGGCTCCAGGCTCTGAGCTGTCAACACATAGCTGGACATGGGGCTTGAAATGATGAACTCTGAGATCAAGACCTGAGCCAAAGTCAGATGCTTAACTGACTGAGCCACCCAGGCACCTCTAGATCATTCTTCATTAATGCTTTGGCCATTTCTTCACCAACAAAAGGAATTGTCAATGGAAGTTAAAGAAGGGAACATACCCTAGAGTAATTGTGGAAGTCTTGCTTAATTTTTCTAGAATACATAAAGTAGTAACATTCAGTTATTTTGAAGTTGATAATTTATAAGTTAAATTTATAAATGTTGATAGTTGTTATAGTAGCTTAAAAATGATAATAGGTCATTCACAATACTTCTAGTCATTCCAAACAATAAATAGGGTTCTATCTAAATTTAAAAGCATAAGTCACTGAAGAAAGTGAAAGTTTCAAATCTGAGTTGTAACAAAAATTCTAATTAAAAAATAACAAAATAAAGATGCTCTGGAAGTAGTATTTTGTTCCAGCAAATTATACACTATTGTTTTAAATTTTGATTTTATTTCAATATAAACACTTTTTTTTTTACTATTTTACCCAATATATGCAGGGATTTCAACCTGATTTTATGTTAGAATCACTAGAGTGCTTCTGTTTTCATGTCATGTGGGTCCTCATCATTAGTATTTTTTATAGCACTAATATCAGACCTCTGGAAAAGGAGCCTAGGAAATGTAACTTTTTTAAAAACATTATTTTTAGGACAGTTTGTTTTATAATAAAATCAAGAAGATGATGTAGAGATTTCCCATATATCCACAGCCCCCACATATGCATATACTTCCCTATTATCAAAGTCACCCACCAGGACCTGGTTTTGGTGATAAGAGGGGCACCACAGGATCTCTTCCACACAAGGCCACTACTTTCAAGACCAGGATACATAGCTGACTTATGTAGCACATAGAAACAAACACAGAGAATTAGACAAAACCAGGAGACAGAGGAATATGTCCCAAATAAAAGAACAAAACAAATTTGCAGAAAAAGAGCTAAATTATATAGAAATAAGCAAAATGCCTGATAAATAATTTAAAATAGTGGTCTTAAAAGTATTCACTGGACTTAGAATGGCAGATGAACCAGTGAGAACTTCAAACAAAGAGATAGATAATACAAAAAATAATCAGAGCAGAAAAATAGGACAAATGAAATAAAATATACACTACAGGGATATTAAGAGATACACAGGAATAGATCAGCAAATAAGAAGGGTAATGGAAGCAACCAAACCCAACAAGAAAAAGGGAAAAGACAATAAAAAATGAGAAAGGGTTAAGGAAACTCTGAGACATCATGGAGTGTAATAACATTTGCATTATACAGATCCCAAAAAGAAGACAGAGAGAAGGGAGCAGATAATTTAATTGAATGAATAATAGCTGAAAACTTCCCTAATCTGGGGGAAGAAAACACAGACATTCAGGTCTTTAAGCATGGAGAGCACAAAAAGAAAAAAAAAATCAATACAAGGAGGTCCACACTAAGACACATAATTAAATTGTCAAAAATTAAAGATGAAGAGAATCTTGAGAGCAAGAGAAAAGCAGTTACATACAAGGAAAACTCCATTAGGCTATTAGCTGATTTTTCAGCAGAACCCTTGCAGGCCAGAAGGGATTGATATGATATATTCAATGTGTAAAAAAGGAAAATAATCTACAACCAAGAATATTCTGACAAAATTATCATTCAGAGTAAAAGGAGAGATAAAGAATTCACTAGACAAAAAAAATGTTAAAGGAGTTCATCACCACTAAGCAAGTTTTACAAAATGTTAAATGACATTCTTAAAGTGGGGGGAAAAAGCCATAACAAGAATCAAGGAAATTATAAAAAGGAAAAATATTCATTGGTAAAACCAATCATATACTGAAGGTAGTGGGTTTATCACCTATAAAGCTGCTATAGAAGTTAAATACAAAAATAACAAAATCAATTATATCTACAAATATTAGTCAAGAGGTATACAGAATAAAAACATGTAACATAACTACATATGCATATAACGTGGAATGTGGAGTAAAAATGTAGACATTAAAGTATTCAAACTTTAGGGACCATCAAATTAGTATATACTGCTATACACATAGGATGTTATATATAAACTCAATGATAACCACAAATAAAAAGTACCATAAATATACACAAAATAAACAGAAAAAAATCAGTGTAACACTAACAAAAGCCATCAAACCACAAGAAAAGAGAGCAAGGACTAAATGTGCCAATTAAAAGACACAGGGTAACTGAATGGATACAAACATTCAGATTAAAAGTGAAGGGATGGAATAAAATATCCCATGCAAATAAGGCTAGGTAAAAAAGTAAAAATAGCAATATTTATATCACACAAAATTGACCTTAAAACAAGGACAATAGCAAAAGACACAGAAGGACATTACATAATAATAAAAGGATCAATTCAACCAGAGGATATAACAATTATAAATACCTATGAATTCACCATAGGAACACCTAAATATTGAAAGCAAGTATTAAGGAAGAAGTTGGCTGTAATACAGTAATATTAGGGGACTTTAACACCTCACTTATACCAATGGATAGATCATACAGACAGAAAATCAATAAGGAAACAGTGGCTTTGAACAACACATTAGACTAAATGGACTTAACTGATATATATTGATATATATCAGATATATACATGTATATACATATGTATATATATCACATTCCATCTAAAACCAGCAGAATACACATTCATATCAAGTGTACATGGAACATTCTTCAGAACAGATCACAAGTTAGGCCACAAAAAAAGTGTCAATAAACTCAAAAAGACTGAAATTGTATCTACCATCTTTTCCAACCACTATGGTATAAAATTAGAATTACAAGAAAAGAAAAAAAAACGGGAAAAAACACAAGCACATGGAGGCTAAAAAAATCTACTACTGAACAACTGATGGGTCAATGAACAAGTCAAAGAGGAAATTAAAAAAAATATGTGGAGATGAATGATAATGGAAGCACAATGGCCCAAAATTTGGGGGAAGAAAAAAAAGCAGTTTGAGGAGGGAAGTTTGAGTGATGCAGGCCTCTATCAAGAACCAAGAAAAATCCCAAATAAACAGTTTAACCTAATACCTAAGGCGACTAGAAAAAGAAGAAACAAAGCCCAAAGTTAGAAGAAAAACAATAAAGATTATAGCAAATACAGAGACTAAAAAATAGAAAAGAAAAATGAAACCAAATGAAACCAAAAACTGGTTTGTTGAAAACATAAATAAAGCTGATAAACTTTTAGCTAGACTTATCCAAAAAAAAAAGAGGACTTTACAAAATCATAGATGAAAGAGGGAAAATAACTGCCACCACAGAAATACAAAGGGATTCTAAGTGACCACTATGAAAAATTATGTGCCAATAAATTGGACAATCTAGAGCAAATATATAAGTTTCGAGAAACAAAATACAAAACTGAATCAGAAAGTAGAAAATCTGAAGAGATTATTAGTAGTGAAATTGAACTGATAACCAAAAAGCTCCCAACTAACAAAAGTCCAGAACCAGAGGGCTTCACAGGTGAATTCCATCAAGCATTTTAAAAAGAATATCTGTTCTCCTCAAACTATTCCGAATAATAGAAGAGGAACAGAAAACTTCCAAATTCATTCTACAAGGCATTAACCTGATCCCAAAATTAGACAAAAGCACTTCAAAAAAGAGAGGGAAAGAAAGAAAATTAAACGCCAATATCCCTGATAAATTCAATGCAAAAATCCTCAACAAAATATTATCAAACTGAATTCAACAGTACATTAAAAGAATTATCTACCAGGAGTTCCTGGATGGCTCAGTCAATTAAGCATCTGATTCCTGATTTTGGCTGAGGTCATGATCTCACAGCTTGTGAGTTCAAGTCCTACACCAGGCTCTGTGCTGACAGTACAGAGTCTACTTGGAATTCTCTGTCTCCCTCTCTCTGCCCCTTGCCTACTCATGCTCTCTCTCTCAAAAATAAATAATAAACATTAAAAAAAGAATTAATTACCATGAACAAGTTTAATTTATTCCAGGGATGCAAGCTTGGTTGAGTATTTGCAAAATAATGTGATATGTCACTTTAACAAGAGAACAGATAAAAACCCTTTGATTATCTCAACAGATGCAGAAAAAGCATTTGACATTAATGCAACACTAATAATAAAAACTCTCAACAAAATGGATATGTAGAAAACATATCTCAACATAATAAAGGTTATATGTTATACAGTCACTGCCACATTATTCTCAATGGTGAAAACCTAAAAGATTTTCCTCTTAAGATCAGAACACAAGGATGTCCACTCTCACTACTTTTCTACAACATATTACTGTAAGTTCTAGGTGCAGCAATCACACAACGAAAAGAAATAAAAAGGATCTAAATTGGTATGCAAGAAGAAAAACTGTTGCTATTTGCAGATGATATCATACTCTATATAAAAATCTTAAATACTCCAACCAAAACCCTTTAGAATAAATGAATTAAGCAAAGTTTCAAGATGCAAAATTAATATACAGAAATCCATTGCATTTCCATACACTAACAATGAAGTAGCAGAAAAATAAGAAAGCATTCTCAGTTATAATCGCATCAAAAAATACTAGAAATAAATTTAACCAAGATGTGAAAGACCTATAGTCTGAAAATTATAAGTTATTGATAAAAGAAATTGAAGATGATACAACTAAATGAAAATTGATCTTGTTAAAATGTCCATTCTATCCAAAGCAATCTACAGATTCAATACAATTCTTATAAAAATACCAATAGCATTTTTCATAAAATAATCTTAAAGTTTCTATGGAAACACAAAGGTCACAAAGAAAGCAATCTTAAGAAAGAACAGCTGGATATATCACCAGATATATATCACCCAGATTTCAAAATACACTACAAAACTAAAGTAATCAAAAACAGTATGGTACTGGCACAAACATAGACACATAGATCAATGAAACAGGATAGAAAGCCAAGAAATAAACACACATCCTTATGTGTGAGTTAATCTACAACAGAGGCGAGCAAGAATGTACACTGGGGAAAAGACAGTCTTTTCAATATATAGCATTGGGAAATAGGACAGTTAACATACTTAAGAATGAAACTGGAGCACTTTCTTACACCATATACAAAAGTCAACTTAAAATAGATTGAAGACTTAAAAGTAAAACCTGAAACTGTAAAATTACTGAAACAAAACAGACACAGACAGTAATCTCTTGAATATTGGCCTTAGCAACATGTGTATGTATATGCCTTCTCAGGCAAGGGAAACAAAACAAAAATACACAACAAAAGGGCTACACCAAAACAAAAATTTTTTGCACAGCAAAGGAAACCATCAGCCATACAAAAAGGAAACCTACTGAATGTGAGAAGATATTTGAACATGATCTATCCAGTAAGGATTTAATATCCAAAATAGGTTTAAAAATTATACAATTAAACACTGGGGACAAATAATCCAATTAAAGGATTGACATATTATACTAAGTGAAATAAATCCTATGAAGAAAGACAAGTAGCACATGATTTCATCTATATGTGGAGTCTGAAAAAATATCCAGAAACAGGCATATATTCAGAGAACAAACTGACAGTTGCCAGAGGGAAGGGAATTAGGGGAAGGGGCAAAATAAGTAAAGGTGCTTAAGAGGCATAAACTTCCAGTTACAGAAGAAATAAGGAAGAGAGGTGAGAAGTACAACATAGGGAATATAGTCATTAAAATTATAATAACGTTGTATGTTAACAGGTGGTGAATACTTCTTGGGGTGCACTGAGTAATGTATAGACTTGTCAAACCTCTATGTCATACATCTGAAACTAATATAACACTGTATGTCAACTGTACTTCCAGCATAAAAATAAAAGTAATAAAAATACTTATCTCAAAGAGTTATTTAAAAAAACAATATGATCTCACATTTTCAACTTTAGTAATGAGAGACATTATTCAACTAGAAATTGAATAGTCTGTATGCATTATAAATTGATGAATAAGTGATAAATATTGTAATGATTAAAACAGTTTTTCAAAAAAAATATTCCTCACAGAATGGTACATTTTTTTAACAGGGATATACCTGTATTAACATACCATAATCATCCAAAGTCCATAATTCACCTTAGGTTCACTCTCAGTGTTATACATTCTATGGGTTTGGACAAATCTGTAATAACATATATCCATCATTATAAGATCATAAAGAGTATTTTCACTGTCCTAGAAAATCCTCTGTGCTCTGCCTATTCATCTCTCCCTCATCTCACCCCTGGAAACCACTGATCTTTTTGTCTCCCTAATTTGCCTTTTCCAAAATGTCATCAAGTTGAAATCATATAGTTTGCAGCCTTCTCAGACTGGCTTCTTTTACATAGCAAAATGCATGTAAGGTTCTCCCATGGCTTGATAGTTCATTTCCTTTTAGTACTGAATAATATTCCATTTTATGGATGTGCCATGGTTTACCCATTCACCTACAGAAAGACATCATGGTTGCCTCCAGGTTTTGGCAATTATTTATAAAGCTGTTACAAGCATCTGTCTACATTTGTGTGTGTGTGTGGATATAAGTTTTCAACTCCTTTGAGTCAATGCCAGGGAAGGCAATCGCTAGATTATATGGTAACAGTATGTTTAGTTTTGTAGGAAACTGCCAAACTGTCTTTCAAAGTATCTGTGCCATTCTGCATTCCTATCAGCAAGGCTTGAGAATTTCTTTCCTTGCTTACCCTTGTCAGCATTTACTATTATCAGTGTTCCAGAAATTGGCCATTTTGGTTGGTGTGTAGTGGTATCTTTGTGTTGTTTTAATTTGCATTTCCCTGATAATATATGATGTGGAGCATCTTTTGGTGATCTGTGCATATTCTTTGGTAAACTGTCTCAGACTTTGGACCATTTTTTAATTGGGTTGTTTGTCTTATTGTTGAATTTTATGAGTTATTTGTATACTTCATATACTTTTTAACAGTCCTTTATCAGGTGTGTCTTTTACAAATATTTTCTCCCAGACTATGGCTTGTCTTCTGATTCTCCTCATACCATCTTTAACAGAAAAGATTTTAATTTTAATGACATCTAGCTTATTACTTATTTCTTTGATAGATCATGTCTAAACCACTATTTCTTTAAATCACAGATGTTTTACACAGGTGGATATTGAAATCATTTATTAAATCACAGTAAGAATTTCTGAAAAGAAAAACATTAGATATATCAAATAATTTATTGTAAATATGGTAAGTATTATTTTGGGAAACATGTTTTTATTATCTGTAGATATAGATATAGACATACACACACACATACACACACACACACACACACACACACACACACCTATCAAACAAAGGTGTGACAGGAGGTATGGAAAATATATTACATATTGTAGGTTGCAGATGAAATATGTGAAAACATATCTCAGAATTCACAGGCAAAACAGCTGTTCACTCACAGCAAGACATAATATGGTGCCTGGCACTGAATCCACCCACCAATGTGATAGGCAGGTGCTGGTAGGCAGATACAATTTCTAAGTGGGAAGTTTGGCATTTTCTAGTCTATTTGGGGGGAAGCATGCATATACATCCATCCAAGACCACTGGAACAGCTATACTGTCCACTAATTGGGCTCTGAAAGAATCCTACTTCCCCCAGAAGCTTAATCAGCTATGGTCCCCAATTAGTATACCACCTCAGTTTCCTTTTAAACTCTGAATTTGTATCTAAATGTCATGCATTTTATATGATAACCTTGGATCTGACAACCTGCATTTCTATTGCTTGTTCATAGTTGGCTTTACCTGTTTTTGACCCATTCTGGGTTTATTAATTATAACATGGCCATTTCCTCAGCTTTGACCCAAATCTCTTAAGAATTCAATATCTATCAACATCCTCCCATTGACCCATATGTATTATAGTTAGGAAAACTCTTACTCTCACCAACTGTTGACAATTGCTGCTCTACAGAGTTTCTCTCTCAGATTGAGACATATGATTTTCCAGTATTATGGCCAACTTCATTCATAGTTTGGGCAAGTAGAATGGAGGCTCAATATGAAATAGCACAACTTTCCTGATAAGTTTATATGTATTAGAAACTATAATTCATCACTCAAAGGAGACTAGAAAAGGCAAAGCAAGGCAGGTAAAATGTGTATGTGTTGGTAGTGAGAGAAGAGTTAGAACAGGTTGGCTTCTGGAACCTAGTCAGGAAGGGACCAGATCAGAATTTTAGTACTGTGAGTTGAACCACAGGGTCATGTGATGGTATAGGGGGTTAAATTAGTGGTCCCTGTGTTCAGGAGTTCTGATATGGGCTCTTCTCATACAAATGCGTCCCTATAGGCCTATTCTGTGATTCAGAGAAAGTCTAAAAATTATATATTAACTTAACAAGAGCCTAGAAGTCCTCACTTGAATTAGAACTAGAGATCAGACAAATAAGAAGCATGGCTCCATACCAAAGATTAATGAACACTACATTAGAACTCCCTACCACTTCTTGTTTCTGCCTAAATTTCACCAGTTTACACCAACAACATACACTGATAGAGATCATAGATTATTCAGTTAAAAGACTCAGTTATGTAGAATTGAGTAGTGATACCAGGTAAAAAGCATGGACTAGTTGGAACAAGTCAAGGACCAGTGACACAGAGAGAAGACACTTCTGAAATGAATTACCAAGAAGCTAAGTAGGTGGAATAAAGTTTAGTGTTGCCTCGAAGCTGAGAGGTAAAGAAGACAGGAGGGTCTGTGCTTAGACTCTAGTTGTTCTAGGACCAGAAGTGCTTGTGAACAACATGTTGGGTCCACTATCACCTTGTTTTAACATCTTGAGCAGACCACTTATCATCTTACGAGGCCACTAATCACATAATGAATCCAAAAGGAAGTTGGGAACTGAACTAATTAATAAGTCAAAGATCAATAAAGATAAGAACAATCCTGTGCAAACTGGAGGCTGATAAGAGAGTAGAAAAAGCAGATGCTGACATCTTATACTATTCCACTCTGAGAATTGTGGATTCCCAGGGAGTCTAAACTATTGTTAGAAATATTCAGATCCATTTACATTCCAGGTATTTTCAAGTGATGAGATAATATGCATATGTGTTCACTATTCTTTTCAAACGTCTGTGGGTACTATAATGTTAATCAAATATAAATTAATTTAGAAGATATATTGTGAGGGGCGCCTGGGTGGCTCAGTCAGTTAAGCGTCCAACTTCAGCTCAGGTCATGATCTCACGGTTCGTCGGTTCGAGCGCCACCTCGGGCTCTGTGCTGACAGCCAGCTCAGAGCCTGGAGCCTGTTTCGATTCTGTGTCTCCCCCTCTCTCTGACCCTCCCCCGCTCACGTTCTCTCTCTCTCAGAAATAAATAAAACATTAAAAAAATTTTTTTTAAAAAGATATATTGTGATACTGAATTCATAGAAGTTTATTGCTATTAGCTATTCTCTCAGTACATGCAAATACTGAAATACACTTACTACCAGATATCAGAAAATGTTTGATGTTAGAAAATATTCCCCAATGTCACATAGCTGAGAACTAATGCTTTAAAAGAAAAAATAGAGACAATATTATCCGAAAGAGAAAACAACTAGAATTGGGGGGAGTAGAGTGAAGGCAGTGTGGTGAAGTGGAGAGAACTCAGACCCTTCTGCACCATTTCCCAGCTCTGGAATCTTAGATAAATTATATCTCTTCCTAAGGCTGTTTCATCAGTGTTAAAACAGTTACAGTATTATCCAAATAAAGGCTGTTGCTGCAAGGATTAATGACAATGTATGCAAAGAATTTGGCACATAGCAGCTACTCAGTAAATTGTAATCATTTATAGCTACTTCAAAAGGAAGGTAATTAATTCTGAGAAACAAATGAGATTCAAAATAAAGGAAATGAAAAAATGCTAAAAATTTGATCAAGGATTGTAAATACAAAGTATTGAAATATAATTTTATTCCCAGATCTGCCACAGAGGAGGTGAACATAAATTACATTTAACCTGTTGATTCCAGTTGCTTCTTCAGTAAAATAAAGTAGCTGGACTCAGTTTTAAGTCCTATGATTTTCCTTAAGCTGCTTTTAGGGGGAATAAGAAGGTCAATCCCAGATACAAGCATTGGTTGAACTCCTGAGTGACTGCTGCACACTCTTTGCAGCTGTGTGATCTCTGCTCCTCCCTTCCACCCTCCTACCCAGGGCCTCCAAGAACCTAAAAGTAAGGACTAAGCCTGCAGCAAGTCTGGTTGCAACCACATAAAGCTCCAAGGGTTCTCTCCAATTTGTGTATGTGGATTCAGAATGAATTTCCCAGCTATTACTGGTGATTGGTTCCCCGTGTTACAATAAAACCCATGATTCCTAAGTACTGCGCATCCTAAACATTATGTTGCACCCTAAATAGAATTAAATAATTGCCTCACAATCACAACTTCCAGTGATTCTCAGTGTCTGCTTGCTTATTTCCCCTCCATGTCCTCTTTCCTTCCACATCTACTTCTTGTTACTTTACAGTACTAGTCATTCTTGCTTACTAATAGTTATAAAAATAATGCTGTACAAGTGTACCATAAGAATACTGTAAAAGCATTCGATGATTTGTGTAAACTCCTACCTGTTGACTTTTATCAGGTTCCCAATTTTTATTTCTATGACTAACACCCCCAAAAATATCAATTTACATATATGTTTATGTATTCATGTTTTTATTTCTATAGGATAGAGTTTCATTGTATAGTATTTCTAGTTAGAAGATAGGTTTTTAATTTTAATAACAGCTGCCCAGTTGATTTCCACAAAAGCTTGCAACAATGCATATTTCTACTATTAATATCTGAAAATGTTTTTATCAATGATGTCTACCAGCAGATGTTATATTCTTTTTGTAACTTTTGCCAGTATGATGAGTGTGAAGTAAGTTTTTCAATATTTTATTGTGATTTTTCTAAAAATTTGGTTTGGGCAGGGGGGTGGCTTAGCTTATTTTCATAGATGTATTTGTGATTTGATTTTACTCTTTTCTAAAATGCCTGTTTAGAACTTGTGCTTATTTTCCTATTTGATGTTTCTTTTATTGTCAATTTTAAGAACGTTTTTCTGGGGCACCTGGGTGGCTCAGTCAGCTAAGCGTGGGACTTCGGCTCAGGTCATGATCTCATGGTTCGTGGGTTCGAGCCCTGTGTCGGGCTCTGTGCTGACAGCTAGCTCAGAGCCTGGATCCTGTTTCCAATTCTGTGTCTCCCTCTCTCTCTGACACTCCCCTGCTCATGCTGTCTCTCTCAGAAATAAATAAAATATTTAAAAATTTTTTAATTAAAAAAGAACTTTTTTCTATGTGATATTCAATATAAACTATGTATATTACCATATACTTTGAAAATATGTTCCCCAAATGTTTACCTACTGATTTTGCTTTCAAAATTTTATAGAGTCAAGTATGGGCTATATCTCTTAAAGGTACAGTTTACTTTTTATTTTATAGGTTCTACCCCAATTTCCCTAAATTTGTTGAAATATTATCATCCTTATTCTTTAACATTTAAATTATAATGTTGCTAAAATTGCTTTGAATATAGTATAAAATACAAAAGCAAATGCATTTCCTTTTAGATGGTTAACCATTTGGGCCAGAACCATTTACACGTTGAAGTGATATATTCCCACCAAAGTGACTATCCAACTTTGTAATATATTACATTTGCAATGATTACTAGAAGGCTAAGGTTATACTCTACTGTTCTTACTATAGTGATTGGAGGCAATTTGCTGTATTCAGTTATCTGCTCTCTCTTGCTATGTGACCCTGTAGTGCATAGGAGTGAGTTGTACATTTCTCACACCTCATTGATATTGGGCCTGGCCATGTGACTTGTTTTGAATAACAGAAGATGGACAGAAGTGACAGTATGCTAGTTTCAAGCCAAGACCTTTGACCTTCTATGAATCACCATGAAAAGAACATGTCCCACATGCTCTAAGAAGAATGTGAAAACATACAGAACAGACCAGAAACCAACTTTAAACCTGAATTCAAGTATAGCCAACACAAGACATAAGATAAAGACATCCCAGTCAACTCACAGACATTTGAGAATAAATTCTTGTTGTCGTAAGTCACTGAGTTATGTATCATCATGGTAACAAAATATTAATGGTACAGTATGACTATAGTATGACTTAATATGTAGCAAGGGAATCTGTACCTATTCATTTTTATGTAAGTTAAGCTATACTCAGATATATATTCTTTCATGAAAACTTTCATATAAACTTTCATATTAAACTTCATCAGATATAATCCAAAGGTTTAAAAAAAAGAGGAAAACCCATAAATTTAAGTTGCAATAGCCAAATCATGGAAAGAGACTAAACATCCATCAATGGATGAATGGATCAAGAAGATGTGGTTTATCTATATGATGGAATACTACATGGCAATGAGAAATAATGAAATCTGGCCATGTGTAGAAACATGGATGGACCTTGAGGGTGTTATGCTGAGCGAAATAAGTCAGGCAGAGAAAGACAGATACCATATGTTTTTACTTATAAGTAGATCAGGAGAAACATAATAGAGGACCATGGGGGAGGAGAAGGTGAAAAAATAGTTGGGGAGAGGGAGAGAGGCAAACCCTGAGAGACTTTTGAATCTGAGAACAAACTAAAGGCCGATGGGAGTGGGGAAGTGGTGCAGGGGGGTGACAAGCATGGAGGAGGGCACTTGTGGGGATGAGCACTGGGTGTTATATGGAAACCAACTTGACAATAAACTATGAAAGAAAAAAAAAGAAAGGTTCAATAATGAAAAAAAATTAAGTTGTTATTTGTAATTATATCCCCTATCTTTTCATTTATTCAGAACTTTTTTTTCATGTTCTGTAATGTAACTTTATAGTTTTATTGGAGTCCTTTATCACATAGTTTGCCTCTATTAGAAATAGATTATTTCCCCAATTCTATTTCTAGCTTGTTATTGCCTGTGAAGATGAAGCTAGTAATTTCTGCCTATTAACCTTATTTCTAGCTACCTAATCAAATTTCCATATTAAACCTACTAGTTTTCTTTACCAGAGTATTGGATTTTTAAGGTATCCAGTCATGTCAGTAGGATAAAACATAATTGTATCTCTTTTTTATAGTAGTTAAATTTACTTTCACTTTATTGTCTTATTGTGGTCAAAGTAATGCAAAGTCTTGGTCAACAACATTATAGAAGGCAGCATAATTCCAGCATGGATGAGGAGCTACAGATATACATAGGAATATAAATACATTGTTATATTAGAACGAATTTAGGATTTAGCAATGCTAAGCTATGTATCATAATAGACTACAAAAAAAAAAAGAAAAAACGTTTTAAAAGAAAAACATTTCATGGTTCATCACTAACTGCTCTACCAGGGGACTCATATTACTTACAAAATATCCATGTGAATCAAGCTGCTTTGTTCCTCTAGCACTTAGATTTTAATCCTGATAATACATTCATTCATAGCAACTCTGTTCTTTGGGGCAGGAAAAAAAATCAAGATGGGCCTGGAAACTGTTGGTAGAAAAAAAATAAGATGCTTTTAAAATGCCTGAGGTAGTGATGAAGACACAAAGGAGCATCTAAAGAGGTTTCCAGTGGCCAGTTGTAACAATAAGCATCAAAAGGAAAATAAAAATTTTTGTTGACTGGAATAGGTAGTGTTTGGAAAACTCCATCCATCTATAATGATACTCAAGAAGAAAAATGGAAATATAAATGTAAAAATAACTGATGAATTTGTATAGTTTTAATGAGAAAAGAGTATTGATTTGTGCAGGTCTTCTGTTTAAATATATATTTATTTGTAGACAATACACATTTTCTTTACTAGTCTAAGTACAGTAGATAACAAAAACTGGAAATAGATTGAATATAAGAGGATTTGGCTCCAAAAAGGGAGGGGCTGCATTATATATATAGCCATACCTCAAAGACACTGTGGGTTTGGTTCTAAACCACTGTAATAAAGTGAGTGAAATGATTCTTTTGTTTGTTTCCCAGTGCATATAAAAGTTACGTGTGTACTGTACTGTTCTCTATTAAGTATGCAATGGCATTACCTCTAAAAAAAAAAAAAAAAAGTACACACCTTCATTTAAAAAAAGAAAAGCCAGCCATTATCTGAGCTTTCAGTGACTTATAATCTTATTGCTGGTAGAGGGTCTTGCCTTGATGTTGATGGCTGCTAACTGATCAGGATGGTGGTTGCCGATGGTTGGGGTGACTATGGAAATTTCTTTTAAATTTGTGGAGAAGGGGCAGAGAGAGAATTAGAGAATCTAAGTGGGCTCCACACCCAGCACTGAGCCCAATGCGAGGCTTGATCTCACAACCATGAGATCATGACCTGAGACAAAATCATGACTGAGCTACTCAAGAACTCTGAAAATTTCTTAAAATAAGACAATGAAGTTTGCCACATCAATTGACTTTTCCTTTCATAAACAATTTCTCTGTAGCATGTGGTGCTGTTTGACAGCATTTTACAAACAACATCTTTCAAAATTGAGTCAATCCTCCCAAATCCTGGTGCTGCTTTATCAACTAAGTTTATGTAATATTCTAAATCCTTTGTTGTCATTCCAACAATCTTTATACCATCTTTACCAGGAATAGATTCTATCTCAAGAAACTGCTTTTCTGTTAATGCACAAGAATCAATTTGTTGAAGTTCTATCAGGTAACTACAGTAATTCAGTCACATCTTCAGGCTTCACCTCTAATTCTAATTATCTCACTATTTCCAGCCCATCTTTAGTTACTTCCTCCACTGAAGTCCTGGAACATTTAAAGTCATCCATGAGTATTGGAACTAACTTCTTCCAAACTCATGTTACTGCTGATATTTTGGCCTCTTGCCATAAATAATGAACAGTCTTAACAGCATCTAGAATGGTGAATCCCTTCCAGATTTTCAGTTTACTTTGCCCAGATCAGAGGAATCACTATCTGTGCAGCTATAGTCTTACTAAATGTATTTCTTACCTAATAAAACTTGAAACTCAAAACTACTCTCTGATCCATGGGCCACAGAATGGATATTGTATTAGCAGGACTGAGTCTTGTTTTACATCTCTCTCAGAGCTCTTGGGTGACCCAAGGCACACTGTCAGTTAATGATGATATTTTGAAAGGAAGCTTTTTATCTGAGCGATAGGTCTCAACTGTGAGCTTAAAAAGTCTGGTAAACCATGTTGTACACAGATGTGCTTTCATCCAGGCTTTGTTGTTCCATCTATACAACAGAGGCAGAATATGTTTAGTGTAATTCTTAAGGGCCTTGAGATTTTTGTGATGGTAAATGAGCACTGGCTTCAATTTAAAGTCCCCAGCTACATTATCCCCTAGCAAGAATCAGTCTGCCCCTTGAAACTTTGAAGCTAGGCACTGACCTTTCTTCTCTAGCTATGCAAGTCCTAGGTGATATCTTCTTCTAATAGAAGGATGTTTTGTCTACACTGAAAATCTGTGGTTTAGTGTGAAACCACTTTCATTAATTATCTTAGTTAAATTTTCTGGATAACTTGCTATAGCTTCTACATTAGCACTTGCTGCTTCACCTTGTACTTTCATTTATGGAGATAGCTTCTTTCCTTAATCCTCATGAACCAACCTCTTCTAGCTTCAAACTTTTCTTCTGTAGCTTCCTCGTTTCTCTCAGCTTTCAAAGAATTGAGGAGAGTTAGGGCCTTACTCTGGATTAGGTTTATAAGAATGCTGTGGCTGGTTTGATCTTCTGTTCAGAGCACTACCACTTTCTCCATATCAACAATAAGGGTGTTTGTTTTAATTATTTATGTATTAATTGGAGTAGCACTTTAAATTTCCTTTAAGAACTTTTCCCTTGTATTCACAACATGGCTAACTGTTTGGCACAAGAGGCCTAGATTTTGGCTTATCTCAGCTTTTGACATGCCTTCCTCACTAAACTTAATCATTTCTAATTTTTTATTTAAAGTGAGAGATGTGACACTCTCCTTTTACTTGAACACCTAGAGGGCATGGTAGGTAATTGGCCTAATTTCAATAGTGTTGTGTCTCAGGGAATAGAGAGGCCTGAGGAAAGGAAAAAGGACAGAGGAACAGCTGTTTGAAGGAACAGTCCAAATACACAACATTTATCAAAAGTTGGCTATCTTACATGAGCATGGTTTATGGCATCCCAAAACAATTACAATAATAGCATTAAAAATCACTAGATCAAAGATCACCATGATAAAACAAAAAAGTTTAAAACATTGAGAGGAATTACCAAAATGAGATTCTGAGACCTAAAAGAAGCAAATGCTGATGAAAAAATGGTACCAATAAACTTGCTAAACAGGGCTGCCACAAACCTTCAATTTGAAACAGCTACAGCATCATTATCTGCAACATGCAGTAAAGCACAGTAAGATGATGCATGCTTGTATGAAGAAAATTGTACATTTCTTCTGAGGAATAAAAAACTAAATGAAACAGCAGGACATATTTCTTGATAGGAAGACTCAAATTCAAAAACATCAATTTTCCCCATTTTAGTCTCTAAATGTATTACAACCCCAATCATAATAAAGGTTGTTTTATTTTTGTAGAACTGGGCAATCTAATTCTAATGTTCATAAGGAAATTACCCTTAAAAAATGAAGAAGAAGAGGATGCCTGCCTGGTGACCAGGAAGAATTTCTTGTGGCTCTCTCATCCCTCCCCTGTCGACACTGTCCGTCCTTCAGGGATCCCTGGATCCAGCTGAACCGGCCTCCAGCAGGGCTACCTCAAGAAACAAGCAAAAGTATACATGGTGGAGAGTCCCAAATACCAGTATGAGTAGGGAAACAAAACAACCAAACTCTCAACAAGAGAAACCAAGAGACACCATTCAAAGAACACTTCCTGAACAGACAGGCCCTGAATAGTCAAAGAGCCTTCTTTAATATGGCAGAACTCACAGGGGCAGACTGTACAACAAGCTTTTAAAATTAACAAGAGATAGAAAGCTAACCAAAACGATGAAACGGAAAAACTCTCCTCCAAAGAAATTCCAGGAAGAAATAACAGCTAAAGAACTGCTCAAAATAGATATAAGCAACATAACTGAACAAGAATTTAGAATAATAGTGATAAAATTAATCCCTGAGCTTGAAAAAAGCATGGAAGACATCAGAGAAACTATTGCTACAAACACTGTGGAGCTCAAAAATAGTTATGATGAATTAAAAAATGCTATAAATGAGATACATAATAAAATGAGGCGTCCAATGCATGGATTAAAGAGGCAGAAAGAAGAATAAGCGATTTAGAAGACACAATTATAGGAAAAGAGGAAGCTGACAAAAAGAGAGATAATCTAATCCAGGAACATGAAAGAAGAGCTCGAGAGCTCAGCGATACAAACAAATGAAACAATATCCGTATCATAGGCATCCCAGAAGAGGAAGAGAGAGGGAAAGGTGCTGAAGGAGTCCTGGAACAAATTATAACAGAGAACTTCCCCAGCCTGGGGAGGGAAGTAGATGTTGAAATTCAAGGGGCACAGAGAACTCCCCTCAGACGTAACTTGAATCAATCTTCTGCATGACATATCATAGTGAAACTGGCAAAATATAAGGACACAAAGAGAATTTTGAAAGCAGTTAGGGAGTAAAGGGCCATAACATACAAAGGGAAACTTATCAGAGTGACAGACCTATCTACTGAACTTGGCAGGCCAGAAAGGAATGGCAGGAGATCTTCAATGTGATGAACAGAAAACAAAAATGCAACCAAGAATCCTCTATCCAGCAAGCTTGTCATTCAGAATAGAAGGAGAGATAAAAGTCTTTCCAAATAAACAAAAATTGAAAGAATTTGTCACCACTAAACCAGCCCTACAGGAAATCCTGAGAGGGACTCTCTGAGGGAAATATTGCAAGGAACGCAAGATACCAGAGACACCAAAACAAGCATGAATCCCGCAAATGATACAATGACTCTAAACCCATATATTTCAATAATAACACTGAATGTAAATGGGATGAATGCTCCAATCAAAAGACATAGTGTAGCAGTATGGATTTTTTAAAAACTCCATGTATTTGCTGTCTACAAGAAATGCGTTTTAGACTGGAGGACACCTTCAGGTTAAAAGTAAGGGGATGGAGAAATACATATCATGCTACTGGAAGTCAAAAGAAAGCTGGAGTAGCTATACTTATATCAGACAAACTGGACTTTAAATTAAAGACAATAACAAGGGATGAAGAAGGGCATTATATAGTAATTACAGGTTCTATCCATCAGGAAGAACTAACAATCATAAATGTCAATGCACCGAATATGGAAGCAACTAAATATATAAAACAATTAATCACAAACAGAAACAATCTTATATATAAGAATGTGCTAATACCAGGGGACTTTAATACTCCACTTACAGCAATGGATAGATCAACTACACTGAAAATCACTAAAGAAACAATAGACTTGAATGACACATTGGACCAGATGGATCTGACAGATATATTTAGAACGCTACATCCTGAGGCCATGGAATTCACTTTCTTCTCAATTGCACATGGCACATTCTCCAAGATAGATCACATACTGGGACATAAAGCAACCCTCAATAAATACAAAAGAATTGAGATCATACCATGCACACTTTCAAGTCACAATGCTATGAAACTTGAAATCAATCACAGGAAGAAGTCTGGAAAACCTCCAAAAAACATGGAGGTTAAAGAACACCCTACTAAAGAACAAATGGGCCAATCAGGCAATAAGAGAAGAAATTTAAAAATATATGAAAACAAATGAAAACGAAAATACAACAATACAAACTCTATGGGATGTGGCAAAGGCAGTCCTAAGAGGAAAATACATTGTACTCCAGGCCTACTTCAAGAAATTAGAAAAAGTGCAAGTGCAAAATCTAACAGCTCACCTAAAGGAAATAGAAGGATAGCAACAAGAGCACCCCAAACCCAGTAGAAGAGAAATAGTAAAAATCAGTACAGAAATAAACAATATAGAAACCAAAGAAACAGTTGAACAGATCAATGAAACCAAGAGTTGGTTTTTTTAAAAAATAAACAAAATTGACAAACCTCTAACCAGGCTTCTCAAAAAGAAAGGAGAGAGCACTCAAATAGACAAATAGACAAAATCATGAATGAAAATGGACTTATGACAACCAACCCCTCAGAAATACAAGCAATTATCAGGGAATACTATGAAAAATTTTATGCCAACAAATTGAACAACCTAGAAGAAATGGACAAATTCCTAAACACACACTCACTACCAAAATTCACACGGGAAGAAACAGAAAATCTGAACAAACCCATAACTAGTGAAAAAATTGAATCAGTTATCAAAAATCTCCCAACAAATAAGAGCCCTGGACCTGATGGTTCCCTGGGGAATTCTACCAGACATTTAAAACAGAATTAATATGCATTCTTCTCAAGCTATTACAAAAAATAGAAATTGAAAGAAAACTTCCAGACTCATTTTATGAAGCCAGCATCACTCTGATTCCCAAGCCAGACAGAGATCCAGCAAAAAAAGAGAACTACAGTCCAGTACCTTTGATGAATACAGATTCAAAAATCCTCAACAAGATACTTGCAAATCGAATGGAACAGCACATAAAAAGAATCATCCACCAAGATCAAGTGGGATTCATTCCTGGGTTACAGGGCTGGTTCAATATTTGCAAATCAATCAATGTGATATATCACATCAACAAAAGAAAAGATAAAAACCACATGATCCTGTCGATAGATGCAGAAAAAACATTTGACAAAATACAGCATCCCTTCTTAATAAAGACACTCAAGAAAGTCAGGATAGAAGGACCTTACTTAAAAATCATAAAAGCCATTTATGAGAAGCCCCCAGCTAACATCATCCTCAACGGGGAAAAACTGAGAGCTTTCCCCCTGAGATCAGGAACACAACAAGGATGTCCACTCTCACCACTGTTGTTTAACATAGTGCTGGAAGTCCTAGCATCAGCCATCAGACAACAAAAAGAAATAAAAGGCATCAAAACTGTCAAAGAAGTCAAACTCTCACTTTTTGCAGACGACATGATACTCTACAGAGAAAACCCAACAGACTCCACCAGAAGCCTACGAGAACTGATCCATGAATTCAACAAAGGTGCAGGATACAAAAATCAACGTACAGAAATCGGTTGCATTTTTATACACCAACAACGATGCAACAGTAAGAGAAATCAAGAAACTGATCACAATTGCACAAAAGAACCATAAAATAACTAGGAATAAACCTAACCAAATATATAAGAGATCTGTATGATGCAAACTATAGAAAACATATGAAGGAAATTGAAGAAGACACAAAGAAATGGAAAAACATTCCATGCTCATGGTTTGGAAGAATAAATATAGTTAAAATGTCATCACTACCCAAAGCAATCTACACATTCAATGCAATCCCAGTCAAAATTGCACCAACATTCTTCTCAAAACTAGAACAAACTATCCTAAAATTTGTATGGAACCGCAAAACACCCCGAATAGCCAAAGTAATATTGAAGAAGAAAACCAAAATGGGAGGCATCACCATCCCAGACTTTAGCCTCTACTACAAAACTGTCATCATCAAGAGAGTATGGTATTGGCACAAAAACAGACACATAGACCAACAGAACAGAACTGAGAACTCAGAATTGGACCCAGAAATGTACAGCCAACTAATCTTTGACAAAGCAGGAAAGAGTATCCAATGGAAAAAAAGACAGCCTCTTTAACAGATGCTGCTGGGAGAACTGGACACCAACGTGCAAAAGAATGAAACTAGATGACTTTCTCACACCATACACAAAAATTAAACTCAAAATGGATAAAGGACCTGAACGTGAGACAGGAAACCATCAAAACCGCAGAGGAGAAAGCAGGCAACAACTTCCTTAACCTCAACCACAGCAATTTCTTTCTTGACACATCCCCAAAGGCAGGGGAATCAAGAGCAAAAATGAACTATTGGGACTTCATCAAGATTAAAAGCTTCTGCACAGCAAAGGAAACAATCAATAAAACTAATAGGCAGCTGACAGAATGGGAAAAGATAGTTGCAAATGACATTTCAGATAAAGGGCTAGTATTCAAAATCTGTAAGGAACTCACCAAGCTCCACACCTGAAAAACAAATAATCCAGTGAAGAAATGAGCAGAAGACATGAACAGACACTTCTCCAAAGAGAACATCCAGATGGCCAACAGACACATGAAATGATGCTCAGCATCCCTCATCATCAGGGAAATACAAATCAAAATCACACTGAGATACCATCTCACACCGGTCAGAGTGGCTAAAATGAACAAATCGGTAGACTATAGATGCTGGCGAGGATGTGGAGACACAGGCACCCTCCTACACTGTTGGTGGGAATGTAAACTGATGCAGCCCCTCTGGAGAACAGTGTGGAGGTTCCTCAAAAAATTAACAATAGAACTCTCCTATAACCTAGCAATAGCACTGCTAGGAATTTACCTAAAGGATACAGGAGTGTGGATACATAGGGGCACATGTACCCCAATGTTCATAGCGGCACTTTCAGTAGTAGCCAAATCATGGAAAGAGCCTAAGTGTCCATCAACTGATGAATGGGTCAAGAAGATGTGGTATACTTCTACAATGGAATACTACATGATAATGAGAAAGAATGAAATCTGGCCATGTGTAGCAACATGGATGGAACTTGAGGGTGTTATGCTGAGCGAAATAAGTCAGGCAGAGAAGGATAGATACCATATGTTTGCACGTATAGGAGGATTAGGAGGAACTTAACGGAGGATCATGGGGGAGAAGAAGTGGAAAAATAGTAGGGTGGGGAGGGAGGGAGGCAAACCGTGAGAGACTGTTGAATGCTGAGAACAAACTGAGGGCTGATGGGGGTGGTGGGAAGGGGAAGGGGGGTGATGGGCATGGAGGAGGGCACTTGTGGGGATGAGCATTGGGTGTTATATGGAAACCAACTTGACAATAAACTATTTTAAAAAATGAAGAAGAATTTTGGAAGTATATTTCTAAGACCTATTAAAACAAACTGTTAACAGGAAGTACAAACATCTAGAAAGTGCCAGAAAAATATGCAAATCATGGAGACTTCATAAAGGATAAAGATGGAATTTCAAATTAGTGGAGAAAATTATGAAAATTATGAAAATTATTCATAGATGGAATTGGAGAACAGGGAAAGTATTTGGAAAAATATAAAATTTGATCCCAAAAGCACCAATTACATTTAAACAAATGTAATTTATGTAATTTAAATAAATGTAATAGAGTTTTAAAACTCAAAACAAATCATATAATTGTCATAAATATGACAATTCTTTCTTTGCCTGTTTTTTGGGGGCTTTTATTTGTTTGCATTTTGTTTTTAAATAGATGCTGAATAATTTTCAGAGTTGTTATTTTTGTTCTGCTTGAGATCAACCAAGTTGACTTTTTCACTTTAATATATATTGATATGTTAATGATATTTCTAGATTTACTAAATATTGTTTCCTTTCTGGGATAAATAAAACTTGGTCATGGTTTACTAACATTTCAATATATTTTATTAGTTGGTTTGCACATATTTTCCTTGGAAATATTGTATCTGTGATCATGAGTGTCATTGGTCTCTGAATTTTTGTTTTTCATAGTGAGTTTGGCCTCATTTCAAAGTCACACTAACCTAATAAGTAACAAAAAAAAAATCTCTATCCTCTTAGGAGAGTTTGTATAAAGTAAGAATCGATTGTCTACTATTTGGTAAAAGCCATATATATGTATGTTATACATATCAGGATTTTGTTTGCTCTATTTGGGAAAATTTTTATCTCTGATATGAGTTCTTCACTAACAGTGACACTATTCTGGCTTTCTATGTTATCTTGAATACAGTTTGGAAAATTCTGTTTTTCTACGTAATTGTCAATTTCATCAAAATCTGTCCTCCTCCATAACTACTGTGAAACAAACTATCCCCAAACCTAGTGGATTAAAAAAACACAATAATTTATTGTGCTCACTAATCTGCAATTTGGGTAGGGTTTAGTTGGATGGCTTGTCCACACGGCATTATCTGGGGAGGCTAACTGAAGCTAAATGGTTTGCTTCCAAGATGGCTCACTCACATGGCTGCTAAGCTCTCTGCTGGGGCCTGGGCCGGGGCTCTTGGACTGATGCCTCCCTTATTCTCCATGTGGGGATCTCACAGAATTGCTTGGATTCCATAAAGTAACATGGATTGGCTCCACGCACAAGTGTTCCAAGAGAGAGCAAATGGAAGCTGCTAAAGTCTGAGTCTGAGTCTGAGAAAAGGAGACCACCATCATTCTCCAATTCAATTGGACAAATTATCTTAGAGACTCTCCAGAATAAAGGACAACAGACATAGATCATTTGATAGGAATGCCAAGAAAATTTTATTCTATCACATTAACTCACATAAAATTATTTTTATAGTATTATTATCCTTTAAGTATCCTGTCTGTAGTAACGTTTCACTTTCATTTTTATTAGTGTTTATTTATTCTCCCCACCACCTTTTTAAATTCTTTCCAGTTAACTTTTATCTTCTACTCTTTTCATGGAATCTAACTTTAGCTTAGTTGATTCTATTATAATTCTTCCATTTTATTACTCTCTATACTTTTTATTATTTTATTTCATATATTTTTTCTGAGGTTAATTCTCCCACTATTCTTATTTCTTTTTCTTTCTTTTTTTTGGGGGGGGGGATGACTTTTAGCACAAGCATTTTATAAGGTGATATATTTTCCCACATTAATTAAGTAAATGCAGAAAAACGATATCATAACAAGCCTATATGTGATCTTTTAAAAAATTTCTTACAAGGCTGGACCTTGACTAGTATAGAATAACCTGGATTTTGAGAGGGCTCCCAACATGAACTAATGAGTGGCTCACTGTGCCTAAACTGTACAAACAATATGGTTTATTCTGAACCTGGCTTCCATCATAGGAGGACCTATGTAACCAGTTCACAATAAAAACCCTGGTTACTGGGTCTCTAGTGAAATTCTATGGTGGTCAACATTTTATATGTACTGTCAAAAGGACATTGAGCATGTTCTGTATGATACCACTGTGAGCATACCCTTGGAAACTTGCTATCTCTTGCCCCAACTGTGCTGATTGTACTTGGTATGGTTTGTTATAACAAACCATAGCCATAAGCAAAACTATATGCTGAGTCCTGTGAATCTTCCTAATTATTGAAACTGAAGGTCGTCTTGGTGACCCCCAACATGGTAGCATTTTAGCTTCATTCTACGTATTTTGATATAGTTTATTCATAACCACTCATTAGTTTCTATTTTTCACTGTGATTTTTTTCTTGGACTCATATTTATTTGGAAAACAAATTTAAATATGCTGTTATCATCTTTTTCAATTATTTTTATTATCAATTTCTAATCTAGTTGCATTTCAGAAATCTGAAATAATGCATTGTGGTCAGAGATCTGAAATAAGATATTGTCCCTGATATTTTGGAGACTTCCTTTGAGGCCTATTGTATATTCAGTTTTCATAAATAATGCACATGTGCTTGAAAAAAAGTATATTGTCAAATTATTATTTGCATTTACATGTATATATGTGCAAATTATAAAATGTGGATTTTAGGGAAGATAAAATACTACAGGAGTCCCTCTCCCAGACCAACTAGAAAAAAAGGTGCTTCTCTTATTATTTTCTAGAAATTCTAAGCAGGAAAGAATCCAAAACAATTAGAAGTCCCAAGAGATCAAATGTCAAAGACAATCACTGCAAGTTTTTAAAAAATCAGGATATTGTAGGAATGACTGGAAATTTTAATGATGTTTTCCACTTCCTGTATCCCTGAGGTGCAGGATTCACAGAAGAACCGGGTGCCTCTGATGATAGTATAATTTATAATAAGAAATATATATTTGGTCTTCATTCCACTTTCTGGCACAGAGTTTCTAAAACCCTTGGAATTTCCTAAGTGATTAGAGTAATAAGGTGTCTTTTGTTTTTCATATAAAGCCCCTCCCTGCCACAACTGAATTTATGTTAATGAAGTGAAATTTTGGATACCTCTAAGCCAGAGGAAGCAACCATGTGACTAGAGGATTAGAATTTTCAGCCCTATTCCTGACCTGCATGGAAGGAAGAGGCCTGAAGGATGAGTTCAATCACCAAAGGCCAATGATTTTATCAATCAGGCCTACAAAATAAAGATCTCATATGAGCTACTATTTCCCATTTACATCCTACTTTCCCCTATGCATCTCTTTTATCTGCCTGTTCCTGACTTACATCATTTTATAATAAACCAGTAATCTAGTAAGAAAATAGAGGAATTTTCCCAGATACAAAAATTCTTCCTCTTTCCCCTCTGTTATCTTCCAAAGCCACATACCACTCTTGTCTCCAGAGCAGTAAAAGATTCTGCTTCATTTTTATACACCAACAATGAAGCAACAGGAAGAGAAATCAAGAAACTGATCCCATTCACAATTGCACAAAAAACCATAAAATACCTCGGAATAAACCTAACCAAGGATACAAGAGATCTGTATGATGAAAACTATAGAAAACTTATGAAGGAAATTGAAGAAGACACAAAGAAATGGAAAAACATTCCATGCTCATGGATAGGAAGAATAAATATAGTTAAGATGTCATTACTACCTAAAGCACTCTACACATTCAATGCAATTCCAATCAAAATTGCACCAGCATACTTCTCAAAACTAGAACAAACTATCCAAAAATTTGTATGGAACCACAAAAGACCCCGAATAGCCAAAGTAATACTGAAAAATAAAACCAAAACGGGAGGTATCACCATCCCAGACTTCAGCCTCTACTACAAAGCTGTCATCCTCAAGACAGTATGGTATTGGCACAAAAACAGACACATAGACCAATGGAACAGAATTGAGAACTCAGAAGTGGACCCAAAAGTATACAGCCAACTGATCTTTGACAAAGCAGGAAAGAATATCCAATGGAAAAAAGACAGCCTTTTTAACAGATGGTGTTGGGAGAACTGGACAGCAACATGCAGAAGAATGAAACTAGATCATTTTCTCACACCATGCACAAAAATCAACTCAAAATGGATAAAGGACCTGAACGTGAGACAGGAAACTATCAACACCCTAGAGGAGAAAGCAGGAAACAACCTCCTTGACCTCCACCGCAGCAACTTCTTACTTGACACATCCCCAAAAGCAAGGGAATCAAGAGCAAAAATAAACTGTTGGGACCTCATCAAGATTAAAAGCTTCTGCACAGCCAAGGAAACAACCCAGAAAATTAATAGGCAACCAACGGAATGGGAAAAGATAGTTGCAAATGACATATCAGATAAAGGGTTAATATCCAGAATCTATAAGGAACTCACCAAACTACACGCCCGAAAAACAAACAACCCAGTGAAGAAATGGGCAGAAGACATGAACAGACACTTCTCCAAAGAGGACATCCAGATGGCCAACAGACACATGAAACGATGCTCAGCATCCCTCCTCATCAGGGAAATACAAATCAAAACCACACTGAGATACCACCTCACGCCAGTCAGAGTGGCTAAAATGAGCAAATCAGAGAACTCTAGATGCTGGCGAGGATGTGGAGAAACGGGCACCCTCCTACACTGTTGGTGGGAATGTAAACTGGTACAGCCCCTCTGGAAAACAGTGTGGAGGTTCCTCAGGAAACTAACAATAGAACTCCCCTATGACCCAGCAATAGCACTGCTAGGAATTTACCCAAGGGATACAGAAATGCTGAGGCATAGGAGCACATGTACCCCAATGTTCATAGCAGCACTCTCCACAATAGCTAAAACATGGAAAGAGCCTAAGTGTCCATCAACAGATGAATGGATCAAGAAGATGTGGTTTATCTATACCATGGAATACTACATGGCAATGAGAAACAATGAAATCTGGCCATGTGTAGCAACATGGATGGACCTTGAGGGTGTTATGCTGAGCAAAATAAGTCAGGCAGAGAAGGACAAATATCATATGTTTGCACGTATAGGAGGATTAGGAGGAACTTGACGGAGGAACAAGGGGGAGAAGAAGGGGGAAAATGGTGGGGGAAAGGGAGAGGGGCAAACCATGAGAGACTCTTGAATGCTGACAAAAACTGAGGACTGATGGATGTGGGGGGGAGGGGGGATGGGCATGGAGGAGGACACTTGTGGGGATGAGCACTGGGTGTTATGTGGAAACTAATTTGACAATAAACTATTTGTAAAAAAAAAAAAAAGATTCTGTTTCAACTATTGTCAAAATATCACAGGGCTCTCCCATGGTGGAATCTAAGCTAGAAATCTTAGGGCAAGGATTTTTGAAAATAGATTTGTCATGCTCTCTGTCCCTGAAAACCAGGAAAAAACATCAAAGAGTAGGGAAGAATCCAGGTGGCCTTGGGAAACCCCTGGCCCACACACACTCTAGCTCCTCTCATCCCACTAGGATGGTCTTAGTGTGAAGCATCATAGGACACCCCAACCCATGTCCACTTCAATGTCAGCTGTCCCTCTAGGTGGCATCAGTGCAGAGTGCTTTGGAATACCTTGGCCCATGCTCACTTCAGCTCCAAATGCCCCATAAATGTGGCCTCAGTGCAGCACACCCCAGGACCCTGGGACAGCTCCCTCTGTCCCACCAAGGCAGCCCTGATGAAACATGCCCCAGGAATGGCTGGTGTGCATCTGCTTCAGCCCCATCTATCCTGTCAAGGTGGCCCCATTTGGTGTACCATAGAAGTCCTGAGAAGTTTCCTACTCCAGTCCCAGACAAAGTTGGCCCAGATACATTGCAACCTAGGATGCTCTGCCCAGGTCTGTGTCCTCTCCACCTTCAGCCAGCTACCTGCCAAAGCTGCTATGCACACGAAGTCTATGCAGAAAACACTCCTCTACAAGGCTACCCCGTTAAGCCCAGCATAGGTAATTCACAGAAACATACAGAGAAAGTCAAACAAAATGAGGAGGCAGAGAAATGTGTTCCAAAAGAAACACAAACTGAAGCCCCATTAAGAAAAAGAAAACAAACAAAATTGAAGAAATTTGCCTGATAAAAAGTTCAACGTAATGGTCATAAAGATGCCTCTTGAACTCAGAAGAAGAATGAAGAAACACAGTGAGAACTTCAACAAAGAGTTGGAACATACATGAAAGAATCAGAGCTAAAGAATACAATAACTGAAATGAAAAATACACTACAGGGAATACCAGCATTAGATGATACACTAGAATGGATCAGCAATATGGAGCACAGAATAGTGTAAATCAGCCAGTTAGAACAGCAATGACAACAAATTTAAAATATGAAGATATTTTAAAGGACCTCTAGAAATCAAGCATACTAAACTCCCATCATAGGGACCCCAGGAGACAAGAGAGAGAAAGAGCAAAAAAAACTTATTTGAGAATATAATGGCTGAAAAATTTCCCAACCTGTGGAAGAAAACAGACATGCAAATCCAGGAAGCACAGAGAGTCCCAAACAAGATACTCACCAAGACATATTATAATTCACATGGCAAAAGGCAAAGATACAGAGAGAATCTTAAAGGCAACAAGAGAAAAACAAATAGTTATACACAAGGTGATCTCTTTAAGACTATGAGCTGATTTTTCTGTAGAAACTTTTGAGGCCAGAAGGGAATGGCAGGAAATATTTAAAGTGCTAAAAGATAAAAACTTACAACCAAGAATAATCTACCCAGTAAGTTTATAATTCAGAACTGAAGGAGAAATAGAGTTTCCCAAACAAGCAAAAACTGAAGTTATCCATTACCACTAAACTGTACCTACAAGAGATGTTAAAGGATCTTCTTTAAGCAGAGAAGGCCATAATAACAAATTAGAAAATACATAAAAGAAAAAAATATCACTGTAAAGGCAACTATATGGTAAAGTGAGTGGATCAGCCACTTAAACAATATGAATGTTAAAAGACAAAATAGTTAAATCAACTATAACTGCAATAAGTAGTTTAGGGATACACAAACCTAAAAATATGTAAAATACAATGTAAAAAAACATAAAACTTGTGTAGAGGGGTAAAAATGAAGTGCTTTTAGAAAGCATATGAATTAAAGTGACTATCATTTTAAAATAGACTGATATATATTTGGTTAATTTATATGAACCTCATGGTAACTACAAACCAAAAACCTATAATAGATACACAAATAATGAAAACAAGAAACCTAAACATAACATTTAGCCAGACTCATCAAAGCGAGGGCCAAATAAATAAAATCAGAAGTAAAGAGGAAAGGTTACAACTGACAATAAAGATATATAAAGGATCAAAGAGATTAAAGAGACTACCATAAACAATTATATGCCAACAAAGACAAAAACCTAGAAGAAAGGGGTAAAGTCCTAGAAAGACAGAGCATTCTAAGATTGCATCACGATAAAACAGAAAACGTGAATAGATGGATTAAAAGTAATGACATCGAATTAATAATTTAAAAACTCCCCAAATCCAGAAGTTTAGGACCAGACAGCTTCACAGTGAATTCTACCAAACATTTAAAGATTTAGTATCCACTCTTCTCATATTATTCCAAAAACTTGAAGAGAAAGGAATACTTTGGAACTCATTTTATGAGGTCAGCATTACCTTGATACAAAACCAGAAAGACACCACAGAATAGGAAATTATAGGCCAATATTCCTCAAGAAAATGGATACAAAAATCCTCTACAAAATATTAGCAAACCAAATTCAACAATGCATTAAATGTTCACTCACTATGATCAAGAAAGGCTAAATATCCACAAATCAAAGCACATTAGCAAAATCAAAGATAAACATTTTATGATTATTTCAGTAGAATCAGAGAAAGCATTTGACAAACTTTGACATGTAATAAAAATTCTCAACAGAGTATAGAAGGAATGTACCTGAACATAAAGGTCACATCCACAATCGACTATCATTTTAAAATAGACTGATATATATTTGGTTAATATATATGAACCTCATGGTAACTACAAACCAAAAACCTATAATAGATACACAAATAATGAAAACAAGAAACCTAAACATAACATTTAGCCAAACTCATCAAAGAGAGGGCCAACTAATATCATACTCCTGGAAGTCTGAATCCTTTCTTTAAGATCAGGAACAAGACAAAGTTACCCATTCTTACTACTTTTATTCAACATAGTATTGGAAATCTTAGCTATAGCAATTAGGCAAGGGGGAAAAAAAAGCATCCAGATTATAAAGGAAGAAGTAGGGGTGCCTGAGTGGCTCCGTTGGTTAAGTGTCCAACTCTGGGTTTCAGCTCAGGTCATGATTTCGTGGTTTGTGAGTTCGAGCCCAGCAGTGAGCTTTGTGCTGACAGTGCGGAGCTTGCTTGGGATTCTCTCTCCCCCTATCTCTCTCTCTCTCTTCAGGTCCCCACCTCCCTTCCTCCCTCCCTCTCTCCCTCTGTCTCTCAAAATAAACAAATAAACTTAAAAAAGAGGAAGAGGTAAAACTGTCATTATTTTCAGATGACATGATACTGTATATACAAGACATTAAAAACTACACTAAGAAACTATTAGAATAAATGAATTCAGTCAAGTTGCAATATAAAAAATTTACAGACATAAGTCAATAGCATTTCTGTACACTAATAATGAGCTTTCAGAAAGAGAAGAAAACAATCCCATTTACAACTGCATCAAAAAGAATAAAATACCCAAAAATAAGTTTAACTGAGGGGTTGAGAGGCCTATACTTTGAAAACTAGAAGAAACTGATGAAAAAAACTGAAGATGGAAAAAGAAAAAAAAAGATATTCCATGCTGATGGATTTGATGGATCGAAAGAACTACTATTGTTACAATGTCAATACTACCCTAAGCAATCTAAAGATTCATTACAATCTCAAAATACCAACGGCATTTTTCACAGAATTAGAATAATCCTAAAATTTCTGTGGAACGACATAAGAACCTGAAGAGTCAAAGGAATCTCTAGAAGGAAGAACAATGCTGAGATAACATTCTCCTTGATTTCAAACTATACTACAAAGCTATAGGAATCAAAACACTGTGGTACCAGCACAAAAATAAACACATACCTACATGATTGATTAATGTGTGACCAAAATAGACACAGATATACAGTGGGGAAAAGAAAGTCTCTCTAGCAAATGCTGTTGGGATAACTGGACAGCTACACACAGAATCAAGGAACTGGACTGTAAACAAATACGACCACATCAAACTAAAAAGCTTTTACACAATGAAGGATATCAATAAAATGAAAAGAAACTTACAAATGGGAGAAGATATCTGCAAATCATATAGTTGATAAGGGGTTAATCTACAAAATACACAAGAAACTTACACAATATTTATAATATAGCCCATTTAAAAAATGTACAGAAGACTTGTATAGACATTTTTTTTCCCAAGAAAACATGCAGGTGGCCTACAGGTAGGTGACAAGATGTTCAACATTACTAATTATCAGGGAAATGCAAATCAAAACCACAGAGATATCACAACCATCTTTCAGATTGTCTTATTACCAAAAGACAAAAAGGATATGAACTAAAGGGAACCTTACATTGTTGGTGGGAATGTAAATGGGTGCAGCCACTATGGAAAACAGTATGGAAGTTTCCTTGAAAAAATTAAAAATAGAGTTACCATATGATCTAGGAATTCTACTTCTGAGCATTTATCCAAAGAAAATGAAAACATCAATTTGGAGAGATACATGCACTGCTGTTTGTTGCAGTATTACTAACAAGAGCTATGATATGAAAGCAATCTAAGTGTTTGTATGTAGATGAATAAAGATATGTGTAGGTACACACACATACAAACTCACACAGTGGAATATTACACAGCCATAAAAAAGAATGAGATCTTGCCATTTCCAACAACCTGGATGGACCCCGAAGGCATTATGCTAAGTGAAATAAGTCAAACAGAGGAACACAAATACCATCTGATAACTGGAATCTAAAAAATAGGACAAACACAAAAAACAGAAACAGATTCAGAGATATAAGGAATAAGCTTTTGGTTACTGGAGTGGGGAGTAGTTGGGAAGAAAGTGTAAAATAGGTGAAGGAGATTAAGAGGTACAAACTTATAGTTATAAAATAAGTAAGTCATGGGGCACCTGGGTGGCTCAGTCGGTTGGGCATCTGACTTTGGCTCAGGTCATCTCACAGTTCATGAGTTTGAACCCCACATCAGGCTCTGTGCTGACAGCTCAGCTGACAGCCTGCTTCGGATTCTGTGTCTCCCTTTCTCTCTGCCCCTCCCCCGCCCCTTGCACTCTGTTTCTCTCTCTCAAAAATGAATACACAATTTAAAAACTTAAAATATATTCATATATATAAGTCATCCAGATCTGATGCACAGTGTAGGACATATAATTAATATTATTGCAATGATTTTGGCTAAAGATGATAACTAGACTTATCATGAGGCTCATTTTGTAACATTTAAAAAACATCCAATCACTACGATAGTATACAAATATGTCATTATACTTCAATTTTTAAAAAGTAGGGATGAATAAGAATGTAAAGCACACACAAAAGAAACAAAAACATAAAAGGAAACAAAAACCCATAATATGCAGTACAGGATGTCAACTTAAAGACAGGTAGTCTATAAGCCTCTCCTAGCCTCTCCACTGAGTGCATAGAGCTTAGAGAGCTGGGTTTATTTAGTTCCCACTGGAACTTGGTCGTCAAGGTTGTATAGGACACAACACCAGCAGGTGTCAATGCCCTTAGGTAAAGCTTTTTAATTTTGTAGCTTAAGTAATCTCCACTTTTACTGATTTGGGACTGCCTTATTCATCAGTTAATGAGACAGAAAAGTTATAATCATTTACTATGATGGTACATTTATCATTTTCTTGTAATTTTGTTAAATTTATATTTTAAACTCATCAGTTACATATAATTTTAGATTCACTATATCTTCCTGGCAAATGAATGTTTCATCAATAGGTAGTGATCCTATTTCTGTCTTATAATTTTTTGGCTTTGTGTCTTTTTCATCTGAGGCTAATATGGGCATACCAGCTTTCTTGGAATAGTATTGGTCTGATATGTCATTATTCCATTTCATCAATTTCAGTATTCTGTGCTCTTATTTTTTAAGTTGATGCTTTATAAACAACACATAGCTAGATTTTGTAGACTTTTTATTCAGCCTGAAAATTCTTGTCTTTTACCTAGAAAGCTTGTATATTTACTAGGATAAGCTATTTGCTTCGATTAATTTCTACCATAATATTTGTCTTATTTTTTCTTTCTCATTTCTTGCACCCTTTTAAATTGATTGGATTTGTTATTTGTTGTTGTTTTCACCTTAAAATATTCAGATACTAGTTTGGAAGTTAAATATTTTACTTCTATTCTTTTGATACTTCCCTTGACATTTCAACAGGCCAACTTAACTTCTAGATTTAAACAATATATTATACCCTCCTGAATAATGCAATTAAATTATATAGTTTTAACAATGACTGCTTTCATAAATTACGTGATATTTTCTCTGGTATTTTAACTCTATCTTTTCTAATTAGCAAAAATTAGATTTTACTATTGCTGGTGTTGTTTGGAATTGGTCTCATGTTTTCTTTTTCTAATTAAAAACCTCGTAAACAGCACATCTTCTACCTGTCCAGTTTCCGAACTAATTAAAAGATAAGCAAGCAGGGGCGCCTGGGTGGCTAAGTCGTTTGGGTGGCCGACTTCGGCTCAGGTCATGATCTCACAGTTCGTGGGTTTCAGCCCCGCGTTGGGCTCTGCACTGACAGCTAGCTCAGAGCCTGGAGCCTGTTTCAGATGCTTTGTCTCCTTCTATCTCTGACCCTCCCCTGCTCATGCTGTCTCTCTCTCTCTCAGAAATAAATGAAATGTTAAAAAAAAAAAAAAGATAAGCAAGAAAATGGAAGAAAAAGTATGCCTGACATCTGAGAATGTGGTTTAAATCTGTGCACCAGGGAACATCGTGATACTGAACCACAGAGAACACAAAGTTACCTACAGGCAGTGGTTAATTCTGTGTGCTTCTCCCTGTGTATAGGAATACTTCCCTGTCCACACCACTGAGGAACAAAATGGAACATGTACTTTCTGCAAACAAGTAGGCATATGATCACAAACATTATAAAGCCAATAAAGAAATCAGTCTACAGCACCAATACTTTTGTTATATGTTAAGTCCTTTAATTGCAAGTTTGTAATTAGTGTAAAAATACTCTGTTCTGTCCACTTTTTAAAGATTTGAAGCACGTTATATGAAATTGGACATTTCTAATCTTTAAAATATTTGGGATAAGTTGATTAGCAAGTTTTTATAATTTATAATTTCTAAATTTTGATGCATCCATTGCAGAAGTACTGCATACGGTTTTAGATAAATTTTGCTAAATAAATGTCTAAGTATGATGAATGTAGAATTGGATGAAGTGATAATAGTAGCATGTGACTTTCACATACAAAGTCCCTGGATATTTAAAGACCTTGGCAACAAACCTGTTTCTCAAACAAACCAAATACTGTTGAGCAACTTTGAAAAGAATGGGCATCACTGTCATATGTGTAATTTTAGTGGAATGACAGAGTTTTTGTTAAAAGAATTTTGTTTATTCAGTTGTTTTGTAAACTATTATATTTCAGTTAATTTATGAAGAGTTTCCCTTCAAAAGACAACTTTATGTAGAGTTTATTTTAGGTCTTTCTGCATAATCTTACCAAATGCCCTTTTATCTATTCAAATTACCCTATGATTTTTCCTTTTAATGTATTGACATAGTGAATTATCTTGGCAGATTTCCTGAATTAAACTGCTTTTGCATTACTCAAACTATCCTTATTTATTCATATTGCATTATATTGTTCTACTGATGAATTTTATTTGATCATTTACATAGAGGATTTTTCCTTCTATATTCAGAGGTGAAATCTGCCTATAGAGTTTTTGTGGTCTTCACCAGTTTCTCTAATAAGTCTTCTCAGTTTGTGAAATGAATTTGAGGAGTTTCAGATTTAGTTAACATCAGAAGTATCTAATCTTTAAAGGATAAGTAGACAGCTGTAAAACCATTGTGTCTTGGTGTTTGTCTTGATGTTTAATTTATTTATAAATCTTTGATCTTTAATTACCTTTCCAATCTCTTCTAAGATAATTTCACATTTTCTACTTCTTGAATCAGGTTGATTATATTTCCTCTGGTTCTTCAAATTCCACTCTATTGAATTGCATATAATATTCCTGTAATTCTTGTCATCTCTGCTACAATTATTTCTTATTGTTCCTCATTTTTTATTTTATTTATATAACTAAATTTTTTGATGTTTATTTTTTTAATGTTTATTTATTTTGATAGAGAAAGAGCATGAGCAGGGGAGGGACAGAGAGACAAGGAGACACAGAATCCAAAGCAGGCTCCAAGCTGTCAGTACAGTGGCGACGCAGGGCTCAAACTCACAAACCATGAGATCATGACCTGAGCAGAAGTCAGATGCTTAACCAACTGAGCCATCCAGGCACCCCTTTATAATGTTTCATTTTAAGAGAGAGACAGAGACAGAATGCGAACAGGGGAGAGGCAGAAAGAGTGGGAAAGAATCTGAAGCAGGCTCCAGGCTCCAAGCTTTCAGCACAGAGCCCAACGGGAAGCTGAAACCCCCAAACTGTGAGGTGATGACCTGAGCTGAAGTTGGATGTTTAACCGACTAAGCCACCCAGGCACCCCGTAATGTTTTAATTTTTAATATATACTTCATTCTTTTTTGATAATTAAACTCACAAGTGCTTTTTAAAATTTTCTTTTGTTTTGAAGGCAGTGAACACTATACAACTTTACTATTTCCCTTCTGTTTTACCATATTGTGTTTCCATTTCACTGCTGTGTAAATGGTTCAGTATTTTAGTTTTGAAACTTCTTTTAACAAAGGCTGGATAAAGGATTTGATTTTTAAATAAATTTTTACTGATATATTTTATTTTATTTTTCTAGTTTTTATTTTTATTTAGATTATCAAAAATATATGTCTCCTTTTTAATATTGTATAGGTTATTTTATGCCAAATATGTAGGTTTTTGTAAAAATATATATATATTCTAAGGACATATAACACAATTATATTATCTTTTTAAAGGATGTTAAGATGTATTTGTATCTATAAGAATAGTTTTGATATTTATATTATTTAATTCTGTTTACTTTTTCCTAATAAGTTTCTACTATCTTAAAGGTTTCAATGAAAATATCCCACTAAAACAGTTTGTTTTTGTGTATTTTTTTGTTTCTAATACTTTCTCCTTTATATATTTAGAGTCAGTTTGTTTGGCCATGAAAGATTTATGACTGTCATATCTTCCTTATAAATTATAGCTCTAGGGATCACAAAATTTGCTCTTTATCCTGTTTAGTCTTTTTATTCTTAGATTTCATCCTGTTTAATATTCATACTAAACCCCAGTTTTCTTTTTATTTGCATTTCTTAGTATCTCTTAGTCCATTCCATTATTTTTCAACTGTCATTATAATTCTTGTGAACAATATGTAACTGGATTTTGACTTACAACACAATATTATAGTAGTGATCTTTTTTAGAGCAACTTCAATATTTTTTTGTATTTTTCCTAGTTATATTGAAATGAAACTGACACATAATATTGTATAAGATTAAGGTGTACAACATAATGATACACACACACACACACACACACATATACTGTAAAATAATAACCAATACTTTTAGTTAACATGTATCACCTCCCATATTTACAAAATTTTTCCTTGGGATGAGAATTTTTAAGATATACTCTCTTACCAACTTTCACATATACAATAGAGTATTTTTAACTATAGTCACCACCCTGTACATTACGTCTCCAGAACTTATTCATCTTTTTACTGGAAGTTTATACTGTTTGACCAATGTCACCCATTTCTCTCATCCATCACCCTCACCTTTGGCGACTTCCAATTTGTTCTGTTTCTATAAGTTGTATCTTTTAGTAGCTAAAATCAGGTCCCTTCCATTTAGCATATCCAATGATAGACTTTATTTCATTCCTTACATCTCACTCTGTATTTGTTTTGCTATTTTCTTTTCTTAACTAGATTTTTTTCAAATCATAATGTTTTCCCTTTACAATTTGCTAGGTGTTGTTTTTTTTTTTTCACTAGTGTTTAACTTATTTCCAAATTCTCATATTCAACTACATATTCTGTTATGAATATACCATTTATTTTTTTCTCACCAACATGCCTTGTACCCCCCTCAACTTCCCAATTCATGCCAATAGACCAAGACCTTAAGCCTATTTTATCATCACTTCCTCTAATATCTTAGGTTATGCTAAAATACTTTCATATTTATAGTTCAAGTCTCTTCCCTTACAGTATGTGTGACTGAAATATATACTATCACTTATTAGGAGAAAGATCCTAGATATCTTTGTTTTAGTACTTCATCTTTTTTCTAATCTTGAGGACTCCGATTTGAGACATGTTATTACTTAGAATATTTTCTTGGGTATTTTTATCAGGTTGTGTACATAGGTGATATATTCTCTATTCACTACTACTTGTCTTTCATCATAGCAGATGAATATCTTGGCTGGTATAAGGTTCTCAAGTTAAAATCCATTAATCTTTTTTAGTATAATTTCACCTTTTGCTTCCATTCAGGGTTAAAGAAGTCCAAACCAATTGAATACTAGTTTTTCCTTGTTAAAAATTTTACACATTGTAGCTTATAAACCGTTATCTTTGGAGTTAGGGATTTCCCCAAGGTTAAGTCTATTATTGGCATATTAATTGTATGTATCTCTTTTCTAAATATCCTAAACCACAAGATTTATATTTCTTTAATCTTCTCCTGGTTTGTAATCACTTGATTTTTCAGACCACTAATTCAGACTTTCCTTAACTACAATCCTCTGACAATGTTTTTTTAAATTTAAAAAAAATCCAGGAAGGACAAGATCTCTTATCAAAGGGTTGGTATAGGAGTGCAAAACACTGTGGGATTTAAAATATATGGCAAACGGTATTGCAAAATATTTTCAGATAATTCTAAAGATTCAGTATCAGAACTCCAATTTTGAGGAACTGGAATACCTAAGCAAATTACTAAGAAATGAGCTTCTGTGAAGAGTATATAATGAGAAACCAATCATCAAAGCTGGAGGAAAAAGATAGTATATTGAAAATGTGGCAGAAAATCTTCATTAATATAGGGGCCCAAATTCAAAATTAAGTAACCAGGAAGCTCAACTTGTTGCTCTCTTTAAATAATTCATTAGCATTCCATAACGACTGCCCTATTGGGAGAATGAAATGATGATAAGTGCCTGGAGATCTGGGGGTAGCTAGAATGTGAGAATTAAACTGCCTATGTCTGCTTCTAGAATAAAATTGCTCTCTAAACCCCACAGGCTAATGAATTCAGGGTTTGGAAGGGAGTTGAGCAAAGGCAGTCCCTTATTTATACCACTAAGCACATTGGTTGTTTGCAAGTGAGGGTATGTACTATCACCCATACAGGTGTTGGGATAACTCTTGCCCAACAAATCCAGTCTTACCTGCACATTCTATTTACAGGAAGTACAAGCTGAAATAGAGGGTACCATCTCTATGAACATCTAGATCAAGATTGGACAGAGAAGGCCAAATAATCACAGCTAAAGTATAGTTCACAGAACTTTTAATGCTGCAGCTGCTGTTCTAGGTCATGGGAGGAAACAAACCACCCATGGTGGGAAGAGAGCCTGCGCCTGCCTGTCCAGAGCAAGAAATAAATGGTTTGCATGAAGAAAAATTGGTAGGAGAAGCATTTTTTAAGTGTCATCAGTATTAGCAGAAAGGTCAAGGAAAAAGGAAGGTAGAAAGAGAAATCTGAGAAACAATTTGGAAAATAATCAGTGCCCGTGATATTTAGAAAAGTTCTGAGGGTGCCTGAGCTCAGCCAGTTGAGCAACTGGCTTTGGCTCAGGTCATGATCTTGCCCACATAGGGTTCTGTGCTGACAGCTAGCTCAGAGCCTGGAGCCTGTTTCAGATTCTCTGTCTCCTTCTCTCTCTGACCCTCCCCTGCTCACGCTGTCTCTCTTTCTCTCTCCTAGAAATAAATAAAAATATTAAAAAAAATTAAAAAAAGAAAAATTCTGGAGTCATGAACACCCAAGCCAGCAGGTGTTTTTGCAGAGAATAAGCCATAGAGGAAACAGAAGGTCAATGTACTGATGGAGTAAAGATGGATTTCTTCATCCATTTGACAACAAGTATATACTTCATGTGTTGTGATCTGTGGCTGTCTCTGGGGTTTTGATCAGTTCTGAATGTTATTTCATTATATACAAGACTTGTGGGGGGGGTGAATTCTATATAAAAGATTGGGATTATTGCAATGTGCACCTCACAGCTGCATCCAGTTTATAAATAATTGAACACGATTTTTCTTGCCATGGCCTACCTCCCAGATGAATTTAATATAGGATACATCAAAAGTAAAATAAAGTTAGATCAATGTAGTTCTCTCCGGGCTGGCTATCATGTGAAGGCCATCTTGCAGTGAAAACTACTTAAGAATGACATCTGAAACAATAGTTCCTCAGATTGAGGAGCTCAGTAATGAATGGCTCTGGCTCTGTTACTTCCTTCCAGGAGTGATTAAAATAGCACTTGAGTTCTTGAACATACTAAAGTGCTTATAAGTGGAACAAACAGATGGCTGGTGAAAAACAAGGCCGGGCACACTCGTACAGGGGTCAGTGTCTTTACGATGAAACCAAATCCCCTCAGCAAACTCATGAACAAAAATGATTTCTCTCATATTGAAGAATTCAGATTTTGTGAGGGAGCTTTCTTTCCATGTGGGCTGAGTGTAACTTCCACCTAATGTAATTGGGCCAATCGGAAGAATATCTACTATTTATATTATTTGCATCCTCATGAATAGAGTCAATCAGGGCATATATCTTTCACAAATATTCATTCACTCAAGAATTACTTAAATGGGGTTCCTGGGTGGCTTACTCTGTTAAGCGTCCGACTCTGGCTCAGGCCATGTTCTCATAGTTCATCAATTCAAGCCTCTCATCAGGCTCTGTGCTGACAGCTCAGAACCTGGAGCTTGCTTCAGATTCTTTGTCTCCTTCTCTCTTTCTCAATCTCAAAAATAAAGTTTTTTAAACAATTACTTAATTAAGTATCTACTATGTGAAAGTTTTAGTTTCAGTGGATGAAATAAAGTGAATGAGATCTAGCCTTGAGAAGCACACAAACAAGAAGATAATATCCATTCCTCACTAGAATATTTTATATTGTGATATGGTTCATAAGTATAAAACATTGTAAAGGTCCATTTTTATTTTATTTGTTGTTAAACTGGAGAGAGATTAGAGTAGGCTACTTTGTGGAAGTGATCACCGAACCAGACTTTTTAAGAAAAGATCTATTTATATAAGAATAGGTAGTATAGGGAGAAAACCCAGGGATCAAATGAATGAGTTACAGAATTATAAAACTTGAGGAGACCATAAGGGAAAATTTGATTCAGGTGATATGTAAAATATCTTGACCCCAAATAATCTCTCTTTTCTAAATTTTTGTAATACTTAGTATTTATGATATATTGCCTTATTTTTTATATACTTGTGTCTCTCAGTGGGCCCTTGAGGGCAGGAATAACTTATCTTTCAATTTCCACAGAAACCGCTTAGTAAGTGGTTGGACAGCATAAATGTTTATCAGGTCAAAATAAATATATGGAAAAGAATGGTCTTAGAAATGGTGGGTGTGAAATACCATGTTACTTTTTGTTCTTTGTGCACACTGTAATAAGATTTGATTTCTGCATCTCTTCATTCTCCTTAGTTTCTTTTATCCATTCTATTATAGTCCTTAAAAATGCACATCTCATTACTTCCATTTTCATGTGACATGACATCATTTCCTTCATGCCCCTCATTAGATTATTTAACGTGCTCATCTCATTACACCTTTCCCATCTTGCATCTCATTACACACCTTAAACATGCACATCTCATTACACAGTCCTTACATATCTCATTACACGATTCCATTTTTGTATCTCATTGTCATTTCATTTCTCTATTTTATTACATTAAAACCTAGTTCCCATTATATCTTACATATTTTGAAAATTTATATACTCTCCCTGCCTTCTTTTATGCATCTAATTATACTGCCTCTCCTTTATGTGACCAGCTCATTACACTCTTCCTTTCACCCATCTCATTGCAGCCCCGAAGGGTGCCCATCTTAGAGGACACTTCCTCAGACAGCTCATTAAAGCACCTCACGTATTCACCTCATTACAGCTTTTTAACATATACATCTTAGTGCATAGAACTGTTCATGAATCTCATTAAAATCTTAGAAGGTACATATCTCACTATTCTCCTTTAGCTACACATCCTGTCACCACATCGCAACTACACATCTCATTAAAATGTCTTTTTATTATTTTAATATACACCTTTATTATAAATGTCCTATTTGCTATTTCAGTACATCATTACGTTTTTGTATTTCTATCGTTGATGAAGATGACCATGGATCTTTCAAAATGGGGTTTTCTGAAATAGTATTTTGTAGGTCTTTAAATTATTGTTATTACATTGATGCTTCTCAAACTGGTGCCTGGGAATGCTAAAAGAGATGCAGTAAAAATAAATTTAAATAACTTTGGGTTAGTAATAAGTTTATAAGCTTACATGAGATAAAAGAAAATTAAGCAATTAAATTTAAAACTTGCATTCTTAATTCAGGACTTCTTGGAGATTTTTATATGTCATTGAGAACTATGAATATTCATGAAGGAGTTCTGGCCTGTACCATTTTTCAAATGAATCAGCCACACAGTCTAGCCACAGGCTGTATGTATTAACTCTCCCAGAACTTGTGTCCTGCAGAGCACAACCTAAAGTCTGAATCATACTATTTCCTATGCATGCATATTTAGATTCACATTTATATACAGCTTTCTATTTACCACTATTGCTTATAGTTGCCACCCCACATTGCTTTCTAGAACTATTGACACTTGCACAAGTGATTCCTTGATTAACGCCTCATCACAGTGGTTCCCGAACTGGAGAGTAACAAGGTCACCTGAAGAACTTGGGAAAAGCACAAAGACCCTGGACCCATCCTGCTTCAACAAGCCCGGGCTTTGGTGTGTTTTTTATTAGCTCTCCAAACAAAGTTTGAGAATTATTGCCTTTTTGAATGTTTACTGTGTCATGTTCTATGTGAGCATACATTAAAATGTAAGCAGACCTAATTCCTTTTTTTTAATGTTTTATTTCATTTTTGAGAAAGAGAGAGACAGCGTGAACAGGGGAGGGTCAGAGAGAGAGGGAGACACAGAATCCGAAACAGGCTCCAGGCTCCGAACTGTCAGCACAGAGCCCCCCGCCGGGCTCGAACCCAGGAACCATGAGATCATGACCTGAGCCAAAGCTGGACGCTGAACCGACTGAGCCACCCAGGCACCCCATAAGCAGACCTAATTCCTGATGTAGACTTGTAACGATTCAGTGATGGTGGCCGCTTGCTTTCTCCGTAGCCACTACACAAAGATAGGCAGGTATTTTCTCCCAATGAGCTGGCCTGCTTATCTAACTGACAGCAATACACTGAACGAACCGTAGGACCCCTTATCTGCACGGGCCATACTCCAAGACCCCCAGTGGGCGCCTGAAACCATGGATAGTACCAAACCCTACATATGCTATGTTTTTTCTATATGTCCATACCAATGATAAGGTTTAATTTATAAATTCGGAACAGTAAGAGTTTAACCACAATAACTAATTCTAAAATAGAACAATTATAATAATATACTGTGATCAAAGTTAGGTGAATGTGGCCTCTCTCTGTCTCTCATTGAAAATATCTTATTGGGGGGAGGGGCAAGATTGCGGAGAAGTAGGGAGCTCCGTACTTGCACTCGCGCCCAGGCATCACACGGAAAAGATCTGAAGCCATCAGAAACCGTACCATACCCAAGAGATTGGGAGAGAAAGGATGCAGACTCCACTGAGAAAGCCTTCTAATGGCTACCCCAAGAAACAAGCCAGAGTACACAGGGTGGAGAGTGCCAAACATCACTACGAATAGGAAAATAAAATAACCAAGGTCCCAACAAGAGAGACCAAGAGATACCATTCAAAAAACACTCTCTGAAAGGATAGGCTCTGGACAGTCAAAGAGTCTTCTTGGATATAGCAGCGCTCATAGATACAGAGAGATAACAGTTCTTTAAAGCCAACAAGAGCCGGAAAGCTGACTAAAATGACGAAACGAAAGACCTCTCCTCCAAAGAACTCCAAGAAGAAATGACAGCTAATGAACTGCTCAAAACAGATATCAGCAGCATCACTGAACAAGATTTTAGAATAATAATGGTAAAATTAATAGCTGGGCTTGAAAAAAACATAGGGGACATCAAAGAAACTACGGCTACAGACAGAATGGAAAATAAAAATAGGCATGAAGAATTAAAAAATGCGATATATGAGATACATAATAAATTAGAGGCCTCCAATGCACGGATTGAAGAGGCAGAAAGGAGAATAAGTGATTTAGAAGACACCATTATAGAAAAACAAGAAGCTGACAAAAAAA